>NC_045765.1:23402226-23702226 GCF_008692025.1 Phocoena sinus | reverse complement strand
GTCACAATTCTGAGTTGGAGGGACTCAGAATTGTGACATGAGAGCATCTTAAGTGCCATATCATGATTCAAATGTATAGAAAAAAAAGGTGATTGTAAGAAAAGAAAATCCATTTGACTATAACGTTTGTGGCATCTTCCTTCTGCTGTTCCAAGTGTTGTGATATAAGGTGGTTAAATCAACAGCTATTGGATGACTTGTTCTTTCACTCCACTCAAGTCTCTGTTCAGAAACTATGACTACTCAGTCTAAAGTATCCCTCGTTACTGTGTTAATTCCTATTCCACTTTATTTTCCTGTGTAATACTTATCTCCATCTGGAATTATATTATTTGTTCACTTGTTTATTGCCCGCTTCCTTACTGGAATGTCAGCTTCATAGGGCAAGGAATTCATCTGTCTTCTTCATCATGCTATCCCTAGTGGCTAGAACAGTGCCTGGAAGGTAGCAGGCACTCAGTAAATAATTGTTGAATAAATAAATATACGTATAAATGGATAAATGACTTCTAGAGAAGATAATTTAATTTTAACATACCACTTAGCCCAATAGGAGTAATACTAATATAGACATGTTAATGCTATACATTTAAGCAATTTGATTCAATCTATAAACAGTTATTACTAATCAAACTTGGAATGAGAAGGAGGAAAGAAAAGATTGGGGAAGGGGAAGAGTGCTGATAACCTCAACTCACAAAGTGAGTGGTTGAGAAACATGAAAAGTGACAGAGCAAGAAATGGAGGTTTAGGTTATTCAAAGTTGCATAGGTAATCAATGGATAAAGCGCACACACACACACAAACTTTGGAAGGCAGAGAAGGATAGCAAGGAGATAGAATTGAACCATATATTTATCTTTTATGTTAGAGGCAAGAGTTATTATCTAGAGTTGATAAAGTTAGGGAAAAGGACTAAGCATATATTTCAGAGTAGTAGAGTCAATGAACTAAATAACTTTAAATAGAAACAGTAAAAATTCTCAGCAGCATGCAAACATGCTACTTTTCTCCCATCTGAAAACAAATTACCTTTCATTCCCCATTTAGCTTCTGTCCCATTTCTCTGCTCCTCTATAAAACAAAACTCAAAGGAGATTTATACTCCTAATTTTCACTTTTTCTCCTCCCGTTCTCTCTTGAGTCACTCCAATCAGGCTTTTGTCCCTCACAATGCCACTAAAATAGCTCATCAAGTTCACCAATAACCTCTATGTTGCTAACTCCAAGTCAATGTTCAGTCCTTATCTGTCAACCCATGAGCAGCATTTGACCCAAAAGTTACCCCATTAACAGAATAAGAGACAGCTTTGTCACTCTCACCACTTAGGAAATTCCAAGGGTTTAGGAGCTCTATACCAGAAACTGGTTGAAGACCAAATATATACTTTATATTATAAATCACAGTATCACAGTCTGTATCTCTGGAGAGTCAGAAGCTACTCAGGGTAAGATAGGAGGTAGAGGATACTATTCTACTATCTCTATTACCACTCCCTCCTCCTGACATGAATGAAAAATGAAAGACAACATATGAAAATTTGTGGGAAGCAGCTGAAGCAGTATTTGGAGGAAAATTTATAGCACTAAATGCCTGTCTTAAAAAATAAGAAAGGTTGCAAATTAGTGACCTTTGTTTCCACCTTAAGAAACTAGTCACCCCTCCCCTGCAAAAAAGAGCAAATGAAACCCCAAAAAGCAGGAGACAGGAAATAATAATGATCAGATTAGAAATCAATGGAGTAGGTAACTGAAAACAAAATCCAACATTTGTTTTCCCTTAAAACTCTCACAAAACCCAGAAGAGAAGGGAATGCCCTCAATTTGATAAAGGGAATCAGTGAAAAAAACCCAGCTAATATCATGTTTAATGATGAGAGACTAAATGCTTTCTCCTTAAGATTAGGAGCAAGGCAAGGATGTTCACTCTCACCATTTCTGTTCAAGATTGTGCCTAAGATTCTAGCCAGTGCAGTAAGGCAAGAAAAGGAAATAAAAGGCATACAGATCAGAAAGCAAGAAGTACAACTGTCTTTGCTTGAAGATAGCATTACCGTCCATGTAGAATATCCTGTGGAATCTACCAAAAAAACAAATCTTGAACTAGTAGGTGAGTTTAGCAAGTTTGCAGGATACAAAATCGATATACGAAAATCAGTTATATTTCTGTATAGTAGCAATACACAATGGGAAATTGAAATTTAAATACTTATACCATTTACCATAGCTTCAAAGATGTGAACTACTTAGAGATAAATCTGACAAAAAGTATGCAAGACCTGCATGTGTAAACGTTAAAATTGCTAAATCATGGAAAGATATTATGTGTTTATGGATCAGAGACTCAATATTGTCAAGAAGTCTATTTTCCCAAAATTGATCTGTTGATTCACACAATTAAAATCAAAATCCTGGGCTTCCCTGGTGGCGCAGTGGTTGAGAGTCTGCCTGCCGATGCAGAGGACACGGGTTCGTGCCCCGGTCCGGGAAGATCCCACATGCCGTGGAGTGGCTGGGCCCGTGAGCCGTGGCCGCTGAGTCTGCGCGTCCGGAGCCTGTGCTCCGCAACGGGAGAGGCCACAGCAGTGAGAGGCCCGCGTACAGCAAAAAAAAAAAAAAAAATCAAAATCCTCCTGACAGAAATTGAGAAGCTGATTCTAAAATTCATAGGGAAATGTAAATGACCAAAAGAGCCAGGTGTTTGAAACAGAACAAAGTTGAAAGATTTACATTATCTGACTTACTAGAAAGCTACAGTAATCAAGATAGTGTTAGCATCAAAACAAGGAAATAAATCAATGGAACAAGTTTGTAAAAACTTGATTGTTTATGTAAAAAAATCAAATTTGAGCCATACTTTGCATCATATATAAAAGTTACATAAAAATGGGTTATATATCTAAATGTAAAACCTGAAACCAGGAAATTTCTTGAGGAAAACACAGGAGACCAGGACTCAGCTGTGTTCATCCATTTCCTTGCATAGTTCCCAGAGCTAATCATGTAACAGAAGCCTCCAGGGTGATTTTTTTAAATGCAGTTTTAAAAAATGAGTCTCTTAGCCTCATCCCAGACCCAGTGAGACAAAATCTCCAAGAGAAGGACCTAGGAATCTGTATACGAACAGTTCTCTGTGGTTAAGATCAGGCAAGTTTAGGAAACTCTGCTTCTAGTGTCTCCAGGGTTTACCATCACTTATTGCCTTTATTTCCCTGACCTCAGTTCACTTCCTTCTTCCTAACCTTCTCTTCCACACCATAGACCACTTACAAAGAATAACAGTAGACTTTCTTTCTCATCCTGAAAATATCTGAGTTCAGATTAATTTTTAATTTGTTCATTATTATTATCATTACTGTGCTATTACTGCTTCTAGAAGGCACCATTGACTGGTGACTATGCAGCCCTACACTACAAGCACCCTACAAGTTTGGCACTACCTTCCCCATTTTACAAAGAATAAAACTGAGGCTCAAATGCATTTAATAGCTTGCCCAAGCACACCCAGCTCGCAAATCATTAGACCAATGATGTGAGCCCAGGTTTTACCTGATTCTAAAACCCATTTTCTTACCCATCACATCTGCATGGATTTAGAGGCACAAGGAACTCTTTCCCATAAGGTTGGTTCATGTACTCATAACTATTACAGCTAGATATTGATACTGACTGAGTTCCAAGCACTCCATAGGTAACAAAGATGAGTGTAATCTTCTCATCTTGCCCTGAGTAGCTTCTGACTCTCTGGAGATACAGATCATGATATTGTGATTCATAATAAAAAGTATATATTTGGTTTTCAACCAGATACTGGTACAGAACTCCTAAAACTTTTGGCATTTCCTAAATGGTGAGGAACAAAGGTGTCTCGTTATGTTAATGAGGTGACTTTTGGACCTGACCTAAGGGTGGGAGCTGGTTGCCAGGAGAACCAACCATGTGATTAGAGGTTGATCCCCAGGGAGGGGAGAGGGACTGGAGGTTGAACCAACTGACAGTGGCTCATGATTTAATCCATCATGCCTGTGTAATGAAACCTCTGTACAAACCCCAAAGGAGGGAGTTTGGAGAGCTTCCGGGTTGGTGAACCAGAACACTCCATGCACCACCGTGCCCTGGCCTCAAACTCCATGCGGAGAGAAGCTCCTTTGTACAGGACCTCACCCTATGTACCTCTTCATCTGATTCATATCTTGATTCATATCCCTTGACATCCTTTGAAATAAACTGAAAATCTAGTGAGTAAACAGGTTTCCTGAGTTCTATGAGCTGCTCTAGTAAATTTAATGGAACCCAAGGAGGGGGTCGTGGGAATCTGCTTTGTAGCCAGTCGTCAGAAGCACAAGTGACAACCTGGACTTGGGACTGACATCTGAAGTTGGGGGCAGTCCTGTGGGACTGGGCCCTCAACCTGTGGGATCCGACTCTACCTCCAGGTAGATGGTGTCAGAACTGAGTTGAATTGTAGGACACCCAGCTGGTGCTGGAGAATTGCTTGCTGGTGTGGGGGAACTCCTTCCCCCTACACATTGGAATTGGGTCCAGAATCCTTACAGATAATAAACAGAAAACTAAAGAAGAACACCAGGACCTGGTTATTAAGTGCAATGAGAGAAATTACAGAAAAGAAATGGCGAGGAAATGGACAAGGCCACAAGGAAAGGGAGGGTGAAAGAAGGCAAGGGAGGTGGAGAAGGCATTTGGGAAGAGCCCTGAGCCCAGAGTTTGCCCCCGTGGAGGATGGGGACTGTGTATAATGGCTTTGCAAACACTGACACGGAGACCACCTAAATACCCACCTGGGGAGCAAGTTGAACAAATGAATTGTGACACATCAAACCTATGGAAATACATACCAAAATGTGTTTGGTTTTATTTATGGATGAGAAAAGCTATGACGCCTTGTCAAGAGAGAAAGGCAAGCACAGATAAGTATGTATTATAGGATCCCAGTTTTGCAAAAGCTACCAGCCCCAAGACAAAAGGCCACCTGTACACATATTTTATGTGAGCAGGAGAGGAGAAAGGTTACACTTCAACATGTTTCAAGCGTGGGAAGCGCAGATGAGAAGGGGATGGGGAGAGATGCTGATTGTTTTCTTTCGACATCTTACAGAGTAGAGTGGACACGTGTTACTTTCGTAAATTTTGAAGAGAAATTGAAGAGGAAAAAAAAAAGTTTGTCCAGCATAAAGGATGAACAGAAGCAGAGGCATAATCCATGGCACTAGGAACAAGACGAAAGACGTCCCGCCCTTCTGAGTGACGAATCGGGTGGTGAGACTCGGGAGGAAGCCGGCTCCATTGGTGAGGTGACACTTTAAAAGAAGAGACTTGTGGCTTCTAAGTGGGGAGGCTGTGTGTCCTGGGGTCAAGGCTCCAGGCCTCCTTCGTCAGCCATGAGGACAGGACAGGCGGAGCGCCAGCGGCCCTCTGGGGAAGGCGGGGCTGCGGGATGGCAGGTGAGGCTGAGCCTTGGTGATGGGGAAGGAGAGGAAGAGCGAGACACTGCCTGGACAGAGGCTGGGCAAGCTGCCCATCGGGGCTGCTGCAGGGATGCAGGAAGGGGGCGCCAGGAGGGCTGGGGGGAGGCCGGCAAGCAGCTGTTGACCCCGGGGCCATTCCAGGGTCTGGGCAGGGCGGCAGGTGGCGGCGCTGACACAGACCCCCTAGAACAGTAAATCCTCCAGGCGTGGGGGCTTGGAGAGAAAGGCTGTCAGCAAAATGGAGCTCTAGTTCACAGGGGGCTGCGCAGAACTCATTCTGTGTGCAGCTTGCTAAAACTCCTTTCCCCTTCACCCTGGCAGGCAGATGCCTCTGTCACTCCAGTACTAGGCATGTATGGCAGAGGGAGAGGGGCCTGCCTTAGCCTTCTCACCAAGAAGCCCATACGCGGTGCAGACTCGATGACTCTGATGCCCAGGGCAGGCACCTCAGGAGAAGCACCTGCACCCCATTTACCTTTCTCCCTGGCTCACAGGGATGCAGGCTTTTCCCAGGACCACCCTCCTTGCATCACTACGGAGGGCCACTTTGCCCCTGTGAACTTCTCTGGTCTCTTCAAAGTCCCTTGAAGCCCTTTGCTCTCCTCCCTGGCATCCCAGGAATCAATTTCCTCTTGCATGGAGCTGGGGTGAAGGGGGGTGGGATGGGGTGGAGGATGTCTATGGGCCTGACTTCTTCTCAGCCTGCCTCCTGCTGACTCCCTCTTCCTGGACCCTGAGTCCTTCCCACTTGCCCGGCAGATCCCCCTAGCTAGCCTTGGTGTGTGCATGGCCTGGGACCTGGGGGTGAAGGAGATCCCCACGCCTCTCTAAAGGAAATAGATACAGAGTCCTGGGCACAGAATCACATTCTGGAAAGGAAGCTCTTGGTGAGCTTGGAAACTTGGTTTTCCCTCCACTTCCCCCAACACCAACTCCCTGCCAGTTTCCTTTTTGGCTCTGAAAGACAAAGTATTAGATCAGGACCTGAGGACTCCCATGTGGGGTTGCCCCAAGTTGGCATATGCCCAGCTGGACATTTGAGAGCTCTCCAAAAGCTGGGCTACCTCTAGTATGCCCTCGACCACAGATCCCCAAAAGCTTTTGGGTAGGGAATGGACCCCCAGCCACGAATGGCCTTGGTGTCCACAGCATCACGCTCTTTCTCTGTCCATCTAATGGCTCCTATAAAAGAAAATCTTCTCAGACCCAAAGCTGCTTCTTCTGCTCTTCTCCCTCTGCCTCTGCTTCCCTACAGAGTTTATTTTTCAACATGGGTTTAACTTCTACCCTAACACCTTCTGCTCTGATGCTCCCCGGACTCTGTGCAGGACCTTCCATCATCTACAAGGGCATCTCCCCCTGGCGTCTGTCACTCGGCACTTCGGGTTCTGAGCTCGTTCCTTTCTGAAGACACATTCTCATAGTTGTTGGCAGATTCCCTGCCCTCATTCTCTCCCGACCTTCCCCTCCATGAAGAGCCCCGATTTTGTTCACGAGGAATCAAAGCCAGTTGCGGCAATTCCATTCTCTTCTCTCAGTGATTGGCCCAGGAGTGAGCACACTCTTGAGTCTGAGCAAGGGGATGTAAGGGGGACTCTGCTAGGAGACTTCCAGGGAACATTTGTCCTCTTTAATAGAAAGATAAAGTTAAAGCCTGATAGTCCCGCTTGTTTCCTTCACACTTAGGGTGCTGTCCAATGGGCAAAGGGTGTCTGCATATGGAGGCTGCAACAGCCATTTTGCAACCATGAAAGACGAACTGCCACCAGATGGGAAGACCCGAAACCCTGGTGACTGGCCCTGCCTTCCTCTGGGCTTCTTGCAAAGTAAGGCCTGCATTGTTTCAGCCACCCTTCATTTGATAATCCATTACTTGCAGCTGAGAGTATTCCAAGTGCTACCCAGGGTACCCAGACACGATTGATCTGCCTCCATCCCTTTAAAATCCATCCTGTTCATGGTGGCAACATTCACTTCCCGCAACGAGGCTTCAGTCATGTCACTTTGCTTATCTAGAGTTGGTGGGAGTTCCTGAGGATCTAGCAATTTGAGCCACAACTTCCTGGCAGGTCTGGCTTGAATGGAGAACCTCTCAGGGGAAGCTTGCAGCTAATGAAGCCACCATGAAGGCTACTACGTCTTTAAAGGTCCACGTTGATGTTGGTTACACTGGCCATAAGGGGCTCTCACTGGGACCCGGAGAAGTGATTTTCAACCATGCATTAGAATCCTCTGAAGTCTTGTTAAAAGCACATTGTTGGGGGGACTTCCCTGGAGGTCCAGCAGTTAAGACTCTGTGCTCCCAATGCAGAGGGCCCGAATTCAATCCCTGGTCGGGGAACTAAGATCCTACATACCGCAACTACTGAGCCTGAGCGCTGCAACAAAGAGCCTGCATGCTGCAACGAAGACTCAGTGCAGCCACAGTAAATTTAAAAAAAAAAAAAAGAAAAAGAAAGAAAATAGTAGAACCAGAAATGCGTCTTAAGAAAAAAGGTTCTACTTTAAAAAACCAAAACATACAAACAAAAACACATTGTTGGGTCTCATCTCAGAGGTTCTGATTCAGATCTGGGGGAGTGTCAATTCACAGCATGTTTTGAAGTCATGGGCAGGCTTTGGGCAGTGGGGACTTGTTGAAGGATTTTAAACCTGGGGTTGGCTTTGTGATGCATCCTGGCTTCCTCCACTCGCTCAGGAAATCACAGAGGATGTCTCCCCAGTGCTTTAAATGGGGCAGCCTTTAATCACAATGCTGAGTGCCCTCTTAGAACCTGTTTTCCCTTATAACTACACCAAATTCATTCTTTCATTCAAGAGCTTTAGGTGGCCACCTCCTGTGTGCTGGGCCCTTTATAGATAAGAGCCTGCATACATGTCTCCTCATTTGACCAACACTATGAGATGGCAGAAAGGGTATTCTCCGAAGGGGGACAGGGGACTTGGTTGAGGCCCCAAAGGAGGTAAGTGAGAAAAGCAGGACTTGGACCTACATCTTCTTTTCCAAACCTGCTGCTCTGCCTGCCACAGCCCGCTGTTTTTTCCTCACATCCTTGGTGGGTCCAGGCTACCCCTTTGAGCCTCTGATTGGCACTTCTGGTATCTGATTTCCAGGAAGAGGGCACTTCACATTGACGGTGGGAACCCCGGACACGCAGCCCCAGTTGAAGAGAATTCTCCTCTTTGTGCACACAGATGGGGCTTTACAAAACTTACCACAAAGCCTGGCTAAACCCTTTGCTGGAGTGTCAGTGTGCAGAGCACCAAAGAGCTACGTTGACCATGTCTGGCCCCCATGTCTTTTGCCCAGTGGACACTGGCAGCTGCCTCCAAAGGCAGTGCCCTGGTCATCTGTTTCTAATGAAAACTTCACAACCAAACCATTTTGGCCACCTTGCACCTACTGTTTGCATTTATGTGTAATACGCGCTGTGCTTTTCTGGTGCCCAAAGGGGTAAACATAAACAAAACAAAACAAAACAAAACAAGAAAACCCCTTGGCTTATTTGAAGAGGGAGGGGCACTTGGGAGAAGTCTCCTGGAAGCATGTTTGAGCTGGTGTGGGAGAATGTCTCTGAGTGTTTTCTGATGGAGGCCTTGGAGACCAAAAGTCTATAGCCTTGAACAGGAAGAGTCAGTGGCAGGCCCATGTGTCTTATTGTTTCTGAACCTTGGACAAAATTAGGAGCAGCTGCTCTGGGCCAAGCAGGAATGCTTTATGATGTGCTGACATCTCCAGCAGATATTATAGCGAGCGCTGATGCCATCTGGGGAGGATGCGAGTTTATGACTTTCCCCTCTGCAGCCCTCGGAACGCAGGCTTCCCATGTGCCTGCTGCCGACAGTAAAAAGCGAGTCTGTTAAGAGTCACCTTTGCCCAGAGTCTGGCCATGTCCCACTCCATTCCTCGAGGTTTTGGCCTTCAAAGGAAAGAGCAAATCCTCCCCTGGTAGCACACGCTGCTTCCTTCTGATGTTGCTACCACGCTGATGGAGGAGCTCCGAGGTCACATCCCACTGAAAGATGCATCATGGCTCACGAGTAGAGCCAGCTCAGAACTGGGCTCCATTCCGGCTCCGCCCCTTTCTAGTTATGGGACCTGGGCAGGCCACCTTGGTCTCTTCGCCCTCAAAAGAGGGCTAATAGAGCAGCAATCAGATGGTAGCTATTATTGATCAAGAGCTTAGTTGCACTAGGCACGGTGCTAAGCTATTCCTGTGGATTATTTAACTTCGTATTTACAAGATTCCCATGATAGGCACCATTTTACAGAAGAGGAAATGAGGCTCAGAGAGGCTAGGAAGCTTGCCCAAGGTCACACAGCTGGCAGGATTCAAATCTACCAGACTGCAGGGCAGACCACTACGACTGACAGTCTCTTAGATTTTCTTTTGAACTCTTGTGAGGATCAAATGCTACTCAAATCAGCGTTACTCAAGACCCGGCTTGAGCTGCAGCTCCATTTGTATTAGCTCCCTTGCCCTGTGCCCACCTCCAGAGTTAAGAAAGCAGATAAGCAGACCATGGCACCAGGCGCTGTGGCTCAGAGCTGGCAGGGAGCTCAGTGCTAGGCTCAGGGGCTGGCTGCCCCTAGGCATGGGCCACCACCAAGGTCTTCAACACTGCTCTGAGTTAAAGAGCCATTTTAGTTTTGCTAGGCTTGAGCAATAGCTTGCGGGAATGGTATGCCTGAATGGTACGGTGGTTAGAATTTGGCATCTGATGTGCGATAGCCCTGGGCATATTAATTTGTTGCTCCGAGCCTCAGTTTCCTTATCTGCAGAGTGGGATGGTGATACTTCTTATTCTTCAGGGCAGTTGTGAGGCCTGATAAGATGGAGCATATAAAGCATTTAGTATTATATCTGGTATAGGATGAGCATTCCATGGAGAGTAGTCACTAGTATCCTACTCTGAAGACTTCAGATGACCCCAATAAAGATGTTAAAAAAAAAAAAAAGAGGGAGGGGATAGGGGGACGTGTGTATGCGTGTGGCTGATTCACTTTGTTGTACAACAGAAACTAACACAGCATTGTGAAGCAATTATATGCCAATAAAGATCTACTTAAAAATTAAAAAAAAGACTTCAGATGAAAGGCAGAATAAGAATAGGGAACTGAGCCTTCATGACGAAAATATTTTAGGAAACAGAAAGACAAAAATCAAAGAAAGACACAGCTGTAATTTTACACCCAGCAGACCTCCCCTACCTTTCTGTCCTTCATTCTCTGTGTATCTATTTTGAGCCTTCCTTTTAAATATCTCTAACCTTTTCTCAAGTGAAGCAAGAAGTCTCATCCCCACACCCCACCACAAGGGAAATATGAGATTCTAAAGACGCTGCTGATGTCCAGCTTCTTCTGAGAAAGGCAGAGCATCGCATCGCCAAGAGCACAGGCTGTCCTGTACTCTAAGTACCCTGGTCAGAGTTTTCTGTGTGTTATGCTTGAGGCACATAATTAGTTGTTCCTTTTTCTTGAGGTCTTTTAAAGAAACCCTTAAATTCCCACAGAGTCCATTTGAATCATATAAACAGTAAAAATTCTTTTTGCATTAACCCTAAGGGGGGAGTGAGTGGTTTACAGAAATGTCCAAGAAGCAACCATTTTATGGAGCTGAATGCTGTCATGGGGCCCACACCAAGAATTCCACCCAAAAAGGCAGAAGAATTATATTGCCCATGGAAGGTAGATATTGATTATGACTGACTCAGTATCCACCTCCCTCTGCCTTGCTGACAATATTCTGATTTTGTTTAGAGCAGCAATGAACTCAGTTCCCAATGAAATACTCACTTTCTCAGACATCCTTGTATCTAGGGGAAGTCATGTAACATGTTCACGGCAATGAGACATGTGCACGTGGGAGAGGTTCGGGAGCTCTGTGAAAGGCGTATGCTTACTTTCTCCCTTCTCCCTTATTTCTACCTTGAGCACAGTCATGACAGGTGGAGCCATACCTGACATTTTAAAAACAAGTTGAAAAGGTGAAGAGAATTGCAGAAACAGTGGTCCTGACACCACTGAGCTGATGAATCCTACCTCCAGCTGTATTATGTGAGAAAAACTCCCTCCTGGTGGAGGAGAGGGCTATGGTGGCAGCTGGGCCTACCTGATGACTGAACTGCTTTGAGACAGATACCTGAAAGAGGGCACTGTGGGGTAGGAGAAACCCCCAGATACCAGAAATCCTACCCACCCTGACCCTTCCCATCTCATAAAGAAAAAAAAATGATCTAAGTCACTTTAGTTGAATTTTCTGTTACTTGCAGCCTAAAGTATTCCTAACTGATAAGCAGGGCTCCAGATAACCTTTAGAAACCCAGATAAGGAAAACTGGGAGGTACATTTGGGGTTGGATTTTACTCTCTGACCATGGTGTCTACACCCTTTGTGGTTAGAACTTGGCTGAATCCTTGTGGGTGAACTCTTGGAGAGCAGCAGGGAGTTGTCAGAAAATCTAGATCAGGAATTCTAGCTGTGTCACAGACAACAGAGGCAGCAAGGGCCCCTGGGTCATAAACTCATAGGTTTTCAAAGAAGGATGTTCTCTCAGAGAGCACCCTGATCCTCACACCACCCCCACCTCTTTTCCCCCACACCCACTGCTGGGTTCCTAATTCAGTTTTGTCAAATGACTCACCATTTCGTCAACATTCCACACCTTGGGTGATCCATCTCCTTGGCTGTAAAGTTCCGATCATCTTTTCTTTCACTCCCTGTTTTGGATTATCTTTCAAGGTCCCACTTGGTGACCTCTTCTGTCTGGTCTTTCTCACCATCCCCATGCCTCTCCACCCACACAGGATGCACTGCTCCTTCTGCTAGGTCATCTCAGTACCCCACTCTGACCTCTTTTCCAGCCCTCACTCATCCAGTAAGTGCCTGTCCCTTGGTATCAGGCTAGGCACTTAGCACAGGGCACTGCAATTCACTGTAGACATATTTATGTCCCCCGCAAGAGTTGGATTTCTTTGAGGGCAGGATCCATTTATCCTGACCACTTATATTTTTTTCCAGAGCTTAGAGTTGTACATGGAAGACAGCATCCAGTGTTTGGGTGTTCAAGTCTGGAGCTTCTTAAAGTGTGTGCTTTGGAACATCAATTTCCAGGATTATCTTAGGAATTTCACACCATGGGTAAATAGGTGTGGAGAATGCCAGACCGTATGAGATTTCTCAAAGCCTTAACCACACGTGAATCACCAAGAGGGAGATTAAGTATGCAGGGTTTCTCCAGTGGATTTGATCATGGGATCTCTTTCTCAAAGAGAACGTTGAGGGACTAAAATGTTGAGGAATATGTTTTGGAAACCCTAAATCAGACAACTCCTTTGTTTTAAAAGGGAAGGGTAATCCAGTGCCTTTCTTAAGGTCTACCAGCTGGTTAGAGGCATAGAGGAGACCTAAGACTGAAAGCCCTTGAAGGCGTACCTCAGGGGTCACCCAATGGACAGGCAGTGAACTGTGGTTGAAAAGGCAGCCGTCTGAGGGGTCAGGAAGACCTGGACTCCAATCTGGGTTTTCCACTTCCTACCTGAGTCACCATAAGCAAACACTCCAAACTCTCTCTGTCTCAGATTTCTCATCTTTATAATGTAGCTTATCTCCCATGGCACTTGTCATGTCTGAAGGGTCTACCCTGTAATAAAGTTTCAATCAATGTTTGCTATGGAAGCCAGAAACATTCTCCAGGCTTCTTGGGATGTGAGGAAAGAGCCTGCAGATAATTGGAGGTAAACATTGAAGAAGTGTCAACAGCACCTTGGGTACATGTGCAAATGACTCAAAGAGATGTAGCCAGGAAAGTCTCCCTAGGTGAGAGGCATGAACTCTCTAGCTCAATATTACCAGTAGGACAAGACTCTGGTTCATTCTAGAATCTTCCTCCTTGCACCTGTGGACTGATGCATAAACAACATCCTAACATCCCTCAGTCCTCAAAACCAGCTTCCTTCCCCATCCTGGCGGCCATCTTCCCGTGATCCTCCACACCCCGGAGTGGGCAGCAGTGCAGCTGGACCTGCACATTCCTCCTCAGCCCTCCATGACCTGACCTCTGTGCATCTCTTTGCCTCTTTCCTTCACTCTCTCTGTCACTCTCTGCTTTAGTGACACTGACCCTCTGTCACTTCCTGGCATCCTCAGGCTCCTCCCTCTCACCCCAGGGCCTTTCCTCATGATCTTTCCTCTGTCTGGAAGCCTTCCCTTCTCTCTGCTGGTCTAACTCTTCCTTCTGATCTCATCTCAAATGTCACTACCTTAAGAGAAGCCTTCCTCCAAATGCTGCTATGACTAGTCCCTCCACTGTCACCCATACACACCATTTCTTCTGGTTTTTCTTCATATTAAATACTATTAGCAATTATATATTTATGTGATCAAAAACATAATGTCTATCTCCCATTCTGGAAGGCAAGCTTCATGAGGTTTGCTTTGCTGACCATTGTGCCCCCGGGGCCTAAGCAGAGTGGGCCACAGATGCCCGTCAAATATTAGGTGAAATGAATGATGAATGATATACGGTCTAGACAACGTTTCTGGTTTCTTTGGGGGTGGTCCATGGGTCCCACACTTCTCTGAATGGGATTGTTTCCTTTATGGATCTGGGAGGGATGGGCAGGGAGGTTTGCCAAGCCTGCTTCTTTCAGGAAAAGACTAGTGTTTGAACCTTGGTGTATGAATGGCCAGGCAGAGAAGCACTGCTGGAGACCTGTCACCAGTGGGACCCCAGCTCTGACACTCTACAAATGACCCATTGGGGAATCCTGGGAGAAAATTCTTCCAACTTTCAATAGAGCATTTTCTGAATATTTGACTGCAATTTTTGGAAGAACTCATGTCTTTCATTTTGCTTCAGCCACTGGGGAGCTCAAGTTGAAATCGTGGCCACCTCTTACAATCCAGTGACAGCTCAAGGCTCGCAGTTTGCATGGCAAGCACACTCAGAATTCTTTTTCCTTTCCTACCTCCATTTCCTTTAGTTCTGATTTCTTACTGCATTCATTTTGTATCCTGAAGCACGTATGCAACAATCAGCCATGTCGAATCCTTTCTGCAGTGATTCGGGTATTTTTTTTTTTTTTTTAATTGAGATGACATTTGTCAACGAAAACTTAACCATTTTGAAGTATATGGTTCAGTGGCATTTTTAGTACATTCACGACATTGTGCAACTACCACCTCTATCTAATTTCAAAACATTTTCATCACTCCCAAAGAAAACCCCATAGCCTTTAAGCAGTCGCTTCTCACCCCCTCATCCCCCCATCCCTTGGTAATCACCAATCTGCTTTATGGGTTTTCCTATTCTGGGTATTTCGTATAAATGGAATCATCCAATACGTGACAGTCTGTGTTTGGCTCCTCCCACTTTGCATAGTGTTTTGAGGTTCATCCATGTTGTTGAACTTATCAGCACTTGGTTCCTTTTTATGGTCTGTTTCGGTAGTTTGATTAGGAATGTGAGTCAGCAGAGGCTGGGAGCATTTATTTGCCTCTAACATGTGAAAGGAGGAAAAAAATCTCTCTAGAGGGCTCTTTAGAATTCACAATAGGGATTCCCACCCAGAAAACCAAAGTACCATGGACAGTCCAATAGTACATTCCAGAGGTCTTGGGACCTGGGCACGCGCTGCTTCTCTCCAGAGATATTCTCCCAGAATAGACAGAGGTGTCAGTCAGCATTAAAATAACCTTGGCAGAAATCCTCACGCCAGAAAGATAGCCACAAACATAAGCGCCAAGGTACATGGAGGCAGGGAAGGGGGTTCTAAATTTAGTCTTGGGCTATGAGTTATATTGACTTGGGTCTGGTGGGGCTGACCGGTCAGTTCTGCGCCTTTTGGGTGCATGTCCCTGGTTTGGCAAGTGGTGGGTGAGAAGGGCCTTGCGAAGACCAAGGTGGAAACGCTGCCGATAGTGTGGTATGGTTTCCAACACCAAGGCGCTCCATCCAGGCCAGAAATGAATTGAGGGGGGAGAAATAAAGGGAGGCGAATGGAATTCAGCTTCTTGACTGGGACTTAGAAAAGCAAATTAATGGCCGCTTAGCTCATGGAAATGGGCTCCGTTGATGTGTTGATTGATTATTGACATTGGAGATGATCAGAGACATGTTAGGGGACTCAGACAAAAATGACTGCAGAAACCACTGTGAGCCCAACCTAATTTCCTTCTATGTTATATCATGAGATTGTTCTCCTTTTTCAATCTCATAACAATATGAAATGATGGTTTGGGCATTTGGGGAAGTCTTAGGGCTAAGATGAACCTCAGAACAGATTCCAGCCATGTCATCTCTAGTTATGTCAACTTGGGTACATTTCCCCTCTGACCCTTAGTTTTTTCATCCTTAAAATGGGAGTGATATAGCATGGTAATCCAAAGAACTACTGTATGGATTAAAGCTGATAATGCAGGGGAGACGCCTGGCATCGTAGAACGTGTTCCTCAACGGCTTACTCTCTTCTTCTTTCTTTGTCTTCTAAATGTTAAGGAAAAAACCAGACCTTTAGGTGAGCACAGCTATGAGTGATGTAATGTTAGACCCCAGGGTGGGATGCAATGAGAAAGCAGAGGGATAAGACAGGTGAACGCCTTATAGATGAGAAGACTTCAAGACCTCAAGTTGCAAGAGACGAAGTAAATCTACGTGAGAAGCAATTTCAGAATAACCTCAAACAGTGTCTAACAAATGTGAGGGGGCCTGTGACATCTTTGACAGTCCGTTGGTGGTGTCTCCTCTGGAGATGCTCATCCGAAGCCTCAGTGGGTGTATGCCATCCCACAACACTCTCTATCCCAGCACTGACACATCACATCAAAATGATCTGTTTGCGGGTCTGGGCTTCCCTCCTCCAACCTACTGTGAAAACTGCCTGGCACATTTTTTAGTGCTGTAAGTTAGCAGTTAATGGGTATTTACTTTGTGAGAGGGCCTGTGCTTAGCTCTTTGTACTGAGCATCTCCTTTTTTCATTACAGCATCCCTAGAAAGTAGACATTGTATTCTCCCAGACTAAAAGAGGAGGGACAGAGGACTCAGAGGCAGAATATATTTGCCCAAGGTCACAAGGGTAGCAAGTGGCAGAACTGCTCTTGGACTTAGGAAACTGGATCTCAGAGTTCCTGCTTGGCATCCCAGACCCACTGGCACTTTGGCCCTCATCATTCCCGCCTACTGGGTACAGCAGGAAGGGAAGCAGGAGCAGTGTGGGCCCGACTGGCTGCTGAGGAAGGCTCCAAGGAGTCGCTGTGACATTGCTGACCATGTTTGCCCCGAAAGCCTGGGTAATCACAGGAGGCAAGGAGACCAAAAGCTTCCCAGTGACAGCAAGTTGTCATAAGCATTAAGGGCAGCGGAAGTGGGCAGCAGAAGTAGGAAGACTGAGGAAGGTTCTGTGGATGAGAAACAGCAGCCCCAGAGAAACTGTCACCCCATCACACGAGCTGGGTAGCACTGGCTGTGTGCAAGCTCAGTGGCTCCGTTGTGGGCATGACGGGGAACAGGAAATTCATCACCTGTTACTTAGAAAGAAAGCTTGAGAGCAGGGTGCTTGGGAAGGGAGGTCATCCCTTGGAGCCACTCCTGGATTTGAGAGCTGGGTCAGCCACTTAGGAGATGCGTAACTTAGAAAGTCGCCATTCCTCTCTGGGCTGCAGATTTCTCACCTATAACCTAAGTATAATAATAGTAGCTACGCACTAGAATTATCCCCAGGATTAGAGAGAACGCATGCAACATAATAAGCGCTATGCTTCCCCAATAGATAGAAATGGGAGGTAGCGATGAGTGGTATTAATACGCGTGTCATTCCTGACGTAGTGTTAGTGTAAACATAGGTTTCCTTCTGACGGCCTTGCCAATTTTGGCAAAAATCAAGAGTACCCACCTGTTTAGTTAAACTTTGGAATCAGCCTTAGGATGGAGAGTGAAGAAAGTTGGTGTGTGTGTGTGTGTGTGTGTGTGTGTGTGTGTGTGTGTGTATAGTTGGTAATTTCAAACTGGCAGAAGAATATGATAATGCTATAGAGCAAGTCTGTACCAAGTGCAGTGCAGGCACAAATGATGGGGTTATTCACCCTGTTAAGGCAGGGAGAAGGACGTGACATCAGTATGGGCTCTTGGCAGATGGTATGAAGTCAGCGGGTAAAGACGAGAGAGAGAGAAGCAGAGTGTTGGCAGGGCTCACCTTGTTCAAGGAGCAAGATCAGAGGGAGCAGAGACAGGGAACTTGGAGGACGTGGCAGGATGTGTGGCTGTAGACATGGGCCCTTTCCCAACTCCAGCCCAAACCAGGGTCTGGCTTCCCACCCCAAGGCCCCTTGGACACTCGGCCACGGTTGGCCCCATCCTCCACCCTTCCCACCATGCTACGTGGGCGACTCTGCACTCAAACATCCACGTATTCCTGGCTGTGGGTCTGTCCCAAGGCCCTGGGAAGAGAGGAGCAAACAGGTGAATGAAGTGGGAAGGGAGCCAGAAGCTGGGCAAGGACCCAGGGGAGGGAGCCTGGAAGACAGTGCTCTTTGAGCTCCCAGACCTTGGAGGACCCATGTAGCCTCTGCTGTGAGCCCTGCCAGGGTGACCTCTGGCTGTCTGCAATGTCTCCGTGGCACTGAGCCATGGAAATCGAGGGTGGAGATTGTTCTTGGCGAGGCCCGCCAGGGTCTGGTACATCTCATTATTTCCCTTGGAGGCCTCCCTGGGTGTGCTGTCTATCACAGGCAAAGATGTCCACGGGGGCCCCCATTGGCTCTGACTTGTTTTCCCAAAATTGCGGCTGGATTTGCTCAGTACCATGTGCACTATCTCACCGGCCACCCCGCCCACCCATCTGTTTACAGGCTGTCAGGCGGCTGGCTGGGGTGAGGGGGACACTGCGTGACCACTGAATGTACAACGTCGGCAGCTTCCAACAGGAGGACACTGGGGTCTTTACTTTGCTCGCCCCGGGATCCCAGCTGAGAGACGGGCCCCATCCACTGCGACCTTAGCCTATGCTAACGACAACAACAACAGTTATAACACTAGTGATTGAGGGTTTATTAGGTACCAGGTACTGTACAAACATCTCATTAATCCGTACAGCAATCCTGCAAGACGATGGGGTGGCAGGGGTAGCTGTTAGTCTGTTCTTCCTGATGAGGAAGCTGAGGCTCAGAGAAGTTGTGTAAATTGCCCTAGGGCAATTTGTGTAAATTGCCCTAGCCAAGTAACAGAGCCAGAAGTAAGCCCCTGGAAGCACAGGACACTCTACGCAGGAAAAAGCCCCCTCCTCCTGGCCTTCTGGTTCAAGGCCCTTTGGATCGTGTACTGATCTACCCTGCTGTGCCCTCAGACCCACAGCCCATCCACAGTTCCTTACTGGCCATTCCTGATGCCCCGTCTTCTTTCCAGTCTCCCTGTCTTTGTCCCCAGGGTTTTTCCCACAAGTGTCCCTGGCAGTATCTCAGAGGAACCAGCCTGGTCTACACAGGGAAGATTATCTCTTCCTGGCATTTCCTGTGTCCAGCGCCACGGAGTTGATGATAACACTTGATTCTCAGGATACCAGCTCATTGTGAAAGATGCCAAGAATACAAAAGTGCATAGAATCAAATTCTCCTTTCCCTCTCACATCTCCTCGCCCCCCAACTTCCCCAGAGACAGCCACCATGCTTGCTGTGTGTCCTCAGATGTTTTTATGTATGTGAAAAGATAGATATAATTTACACAAATGGGATCAAACCACACTCCATTTGCCTCTCCCTCCTCCGCCCCCAGCCCTGAAACTCTTCTCTGTCTTTGGCCACTGTATTCTGTGTCTGGGAGGTCGCCCTCACAGATGGCAGTGCCCTGGTTCCCATGGGCTCCGGCGTCAGGGGGAGCTGGCCAGTGGGACACCCCAGCGGCAGGAAATGGAAGGGTGTGAGGGGAAGGAGGCAGAGGTATTTACTCTCTCCTTCTCCCCTCCTGCTTCTCCCCTACCCCGCTGTGGTTCTCCAAGTGGCCAGACTCCCTGAGGCCACAGGCCATGTTGGGTCCTTCTTCACAGCCCAGCTCTCTCTGGACTCAGTAACTTTGGGCCTCCCCTTGTCCCCTGAGGCTGAGGCAGGGCAGTGACTTCCTGCTGTCTCTGCCCCCTGGGTGCTTCACAACCCCTGCTGGTTCTCTTACCCTTGCCCAGCACCATACCTGTCCCCTTCATGACATCATCTTCACACCTTTGTACACTTTGCAGCATGCCCTCTGCTTGCTAACGGAGTCCTGTGACACGCATGCCGTTCTGGAACTTCTCTGCCCCTTAGCACTGTATCATGAGCATATTTTCAGAAGTCCTAGCTGCATATCTATTCTTTTATATATATATATATATATATATATATATATATATATATATATATAAATATATATTCATTTATTTATTTTTGGCTGCATTGGGTCTTCGTTGCCATGCGCGGGCTTTCTCTAGCTGCGGTGAGCGGGGGCTACTCTTTGTTGCAGTGCGCGGGCTTCTCATTGCTGTGGCTTCTCTTGTGGCAGAGCACGGGCTCTAGGCACGTGGGCTCAGTAGTTGTGGTGCGTGGGCTCAGCAGTTGTGGCTTGCGGGCTCTAGAGCACAGGCTCAGTAGCTGTGGCGCACGGGCTTAGTTGTTACGCGGCATGTGGGATCTTCCTGGACCAGGGCTCGAATCCATGTCCCCTGTACTGGCAGGCGGATTCTTAAGCACTGTGCCACCAGGGAAGCCCTGCCTATCTATTCTTAAAGCATGCATGCTGCTTCTTCCTGGGAAGATTGTAATCTAGAACTTGAGACCAAAAATGAACAGTGACCAGGTAAAGAGACGCGTGTGTTGGTAAAGGCAAGTGGTGGAGAGGGCTATGGAGGGCATGAGTGAACTCTCATGACAGAGACCTATAGGGAGACCTGCTGACTGGTCTCCCGTCATCCCTACGGACCGTAGTCAATTTCCTCCATGACCCATTGATGGACACTTAGGTCTTGTCCACGACTTCACTCCTCCAAACAATGCTGCAACATTCTGGTACCTATGTCTTTTGGCCTTTGTCCTAACAGAGCTGGAAAGGCACTTCCCAGATGTGAGACTGCTGCAAAGAGGTGGGGGTGAATTTAAAAGTTGCTAGGTTTGGGCTTCCCTGGTGGCGCAGTGGTTGAGAGTCTGCCTGCCAAGGCAGGGGACACGGGTTCAAGCCCTGGTCTGGGAAGATCCCACGTGCCACGGAGCAGCTGGGCCCGTGAGCTACAAATACTGAGCTCTGCGCGTCTGGAGCCTGTGCTCCGCAGCAAGAGAGGCCGCGACAGTCAGAGGCCCGCGCACCGCGATGAAGAGTGGCCCCCGCTTGCCACAACTAGAGAAAGCCCTCGCACAGAAACGAAGACCCAACACAGCCAAAAATAAATAAATGAATAAATAAATTTATTAAAAAAAAAAAAAAAAAAAAGTTGCTAGGTTTAATAAATGATGATGAAGGAGCACATCTTCCCAGTGAGGCCCATACAAGATGAAACCACAACTTGTTTCCACCCTAGGGAGCTTGTCCAAGGGAGGGCACCGTGAGAGCTGAGCCCCTCCGGCCCCCGGGACTGAAGCCCCATCATGGACTTTCTCCTTTTATTTAAAGTGGCAATAACATGATTTGCCCACCATCCCCTCCCCTGCCTTCTATGACCATCTTTCTTCCAAGGAACCTTGGCGTCGATTAAAGAATGTTACAACCAAATACAACAGAGATTTTAAAAAAAGATCCAAGAGAAAAGCATGGAAGCAATTACACTTCAACTTTTCTGGTGCCTCAGTTTGAATAGATGGTTCAAGAGCACCTAGTCTGTGCTTGCTGGGAAAACATTAATGGATATGATGCAGCCTCTCCACCCCCTGAGGAGCTCACAGTCTGGGGAGGAGAGGGGAGGAGTTAAGGACAGTGGTTTCTAACCTGTCAAGGGACCTGTTATATCAGCATTATCTCAGAGCTTTTCAAAACACAGATCCCAGAGGCCTACCCTGGGGGCTTTCCATTCAGCATGTCTGAGGTGAGGTCTGGGACTCTGTCTGGGACTCCTACGGAGACTCTGACAGTTCAGGGAGGGTTGTGAGTTGCGGCTATGACACATCTACATGGGTACGCAACGTGGTCGCTTGTGTGATGTAGAGATGAGAGAGCTGCGTGGCCCAAGGGTCAAATCTGGTATTCTGTGTGGCCTGGAGTTTGGGTTTGTGCATTTCAAAAGAAAAAAAAAATTAAATTAGTTTCCAGCCTCTAAAACTCAGGAGATCTCTCCTTAAAATCTGGATCTCAACTATTTGAAAAATTCTAACAACTTGGCTACCACATTTGGTCTCTTAGATGGGGCATCCATCCTCCAGTGTTACAGTCCCCAGCCCTCCCTAGTGCCTCACTCTTAACATCATCAGTTGCCGTGTTGTCATTGGATGAATGACATATAGTAGAACTGAAGGAAAATGAAATACTTCCGTTCTCTTAGCTAAATCAAAAGTTGAAAGACATCAGACTCAGATGTCTGTCTCTGTGTGTGTGTGTGTGTGTGTGTGTCTGTCTGTCTGTCTGTGTGTGTGTGTGTATTTATGAACAAGAGCATATTTCTTTATGAAATTGCTCGATAGGGCACATCAAATGTGTCAAAGGAATGTGAGGCCAGCTCATTTCTCTCATTGTTACTCTCAGCCTGATCCCTGTGTACCAGCACCAAGAACCCTGGATGGGGAGATGGACGGCAAGAGCATGGATTCCTCCAGCCCCTTTGGCCATTAACTCACTGTGTCACCTTGGGCACCGTATTTAATTCCTCTTGGCCGCCCTATAGAACAGTGGCTGTTAACTGGGGGAAATTTTGCTCTCCCTCCCAAGGGACATTCGATGTCTTGATGCACTTTTTGTTGTCACAGTTGGAGGGAGAAGTTGCCATCGACTTCTAGGCAAACCTCAAGGATGCTGCTAACCATAATCCAACGTGCAGGACCGTCCCCCACCAGAGAGAATTATTCTGCCCAAAATGTGAACAGTGCTGGGCTTGAAAAACTCTGCTATAAATGAAGGGGTCCATCCCTTCTAGCTCTGAAAATCTGTACTCTATGAGAGCACACACACAGTTATGGCTTTGGTGGGCTGACAAAGCCTCAGAAGCAGGTAGACTCTTGAAGAGTGAGTAGGACGGGAGGCAGGGAGAAAGTATTCCAGTCAGTGGGAGGCTTGAGCAGAGGTAGGGGAAGGCGAGTCCAGAGCAGGGTCATGGTCGTGGAATGGTGAGTGGTCTAGTTTGCCTGAGTGCCATGGGCCGTGTAGAGAAAACCACGCCTGGAGGGACTGGGGTGCCGCTGTTTGGGGCAGTGTTCTCAGTGCATGGGTAGGCTGCGAGTCCGTATGGCTGTTCACAAATATTCCAGCTCTCTCTCCTTCTGGGACATGGTAGAATCGTACTTCCTGCCCAGGTGAAGTCAAGGCTGGCCATGTGACTTGAATTAGCCATTGAAGAGTGAGCGCAAGTGGTGAGTATTCACTGCTGGGTGGAAGTATTAAAAGCCAGTGCACGCTTCCTATCACTCCTTCCCCTCCGGCATAATGACCCTCAATGGTCAAGATGATGGCTGCTTCATCGTCCTGGAATCCGGAGAAGCAAGAAAGAGTGGGGACCCTGCCAGCCCACAGTAGACAAGGGCAAGAAATCACCTTTGTATTTTAAGCCGCTGCGATTTGAGCATTATTTGTTACTGCTACAGCATGTGCCTTTCCTGACTGACTTAGATGGAAATCACTCGTGGTACCTGAGATTACTAAAGATGCTACACAGAGAGGGCATGAAATTGCGTGACATCCCTCAGTGAAAATACGCCTCCCTTTTTAACTCTTTGGATCACACCAAGGAGTGAGTCTCCGTGTGGGGTTAGACCGTCTCTAACGCCTGTCCATTATATCCTATGCTCCCTTTTTAACAAACAGAGAGAGCGCATGGGCTCAAGTTTCTGTATTTAGCTAAAGTTTCATAGCATAGTTTTAAAATTGAACTTAATTTGAGGGTTGCCTTCTATTTATGGTAAAGGATTATAGTTTTCCCTTTATGGTAGTGATATACAATCTTTTTCAATGGTAAGTAAAGAAAGTGAGTCACTTAAAAGACGTATAAAGCCAATAAAACACAGATCATACACACTTATGGCTGAAATCATGAGGATGATTTACAAATGACTGAAGTCAGGGGAGTAGAGCTAATAGTACATGGCAAGGTGTCTTGCAGGGGTGCGAGAGGTCTGTCAAGGCAAAAGGTGTAAACATAACAACAGATACACCACTAATAATAACATTTCCAGGCATTCTCCTAACCAGGTGAAAGCAGCTGTCACACGCCATAATTCAGAGGGGCACAGAATATAGTCCCATGTCCTCAATGTCACCCAGGGCCTGGCGCACAGTAGCTGCCTGACCAACATTTATTGAATGAGTGATGAGTGAGTGTTATTAGGTGAGTGGGTGGCAGTCTCGGGAAGGCCCCTCGCTCTGCTCATCGTGTAGAAAAGCTTCCGGGTGCACGTCTGGGAGCTGCGGCAGAGGGCTGACTAGCTAGCTCTGCAAACAGAGGGGAGAAGAGTGCAGATCCCTGGATGAGGGGATTGGTGGGTGGGAAGAGGATTCACAGAGGCTGCGGCTGCTGACCAGGAGGAAAGGGGGGACATCTCAATGGTGTGTGTGTGTGTGTGTGTGTGTGTGTGTGTGTGTGTGTGTGTGGTGTGTGGGTAGGGGAGGGCTTGGCTGGAAAGGACTAGGGAGAACAGACGTTCCTAATATGAGTTCGTAAGCTGTTTGCATGAGATATGCAATGTAAATCCCTTCTCCCTGCTGCCCCAGCACAATAGATGAGTTCCACACCTGCATGTGTACAGCCCAGCTCCCACTCTGCATGGGAGAAGCGGGGATTGCAGGAGTGCTGCGGAGGCTTGGGCTTTCCAAAGCCATGGGACTATTGGGTCAGAGGTAATTCCACTGTGATCTCAAGCACAGATGAGGCTGCAGCTGCCTCCTGGGCTACACATGAGTGAGTGAGTAAATGAATGATGATGACTCGTGCACCTGAGGATGGGACATGCCGAGACACCGTGTCCACCATCAACAGTGAGTGGCAAATCATTTCCCAAAGGTGGGTGTAACAGAGTATCCCATCACACATGCTCTTCTAAATACAGTATGACTGGACACCCCCTCCTGCTGGAGAGGTGGTGTCTGTGTTCCCTCCCCTTACGTATATGTGGGTTTGTGACGGCTTTGACCAACAGAATAGGGTAAAGGATCCTATGTAACTTCCAAGGCTTCATCCTAAAGGGTCCTGTGGCTTCTTCCTTGTTGCCTGGGACACTTGTGCTTTAAGCCCTATGCTACCATGTAGAGGGTATGACCCCTCTAAGGCTGCCATGTGTGAGAAAGCCAAGCCACGTGGAGTGGTCACATTCAGGTACTCCGGTCTGCAGGCTTAGTCTTCAAGTCATCCAAGTCCAGACCTTTAGACAATTTCATTCCCCAGCTGCAAGTCACCTCTGGGCTTTGTGTCTCCCCAGCTGAGGTGCCAGACATCAAGGAGCTAACCCTGCAATGCCCCGATTGAATTCCTGACCAGAGAGTACAGGAGCATAATCAAATAGCAGTTTTAATCTGCTAAACACCGGGGTAGTTTGTTACTCGGCAGATGCTGACTGAAACACAGTGACTGAGTACTCCCTACCTCTGAATCCTCAGCCCAGAGCACCAGGCCTGGCACCAAGCAGGGGCGACATAGGATTAGTTGAGTGAATGAGTGAGGGAATAAGTGAATAAATGAGCGTGTGTTTTTAGAGCTCTGCTCACGAGTAAGCTCTCCTTCGGGAGCCCCTCTTCATCATCTGTGTGTTCACACGAGTAAGCTGAGTACTGAGGCTTCAGTGGGGACTGGATGCTCCAGAACCAGGAAACAGCACTTCTTTTTCAAAGAAAAACTGCCATGATTTGCTATCTGACAAATCAGCTTTTCTGGTTGATTGACAACTTTGGTAGGAATGAGAAGCTCACAGGCCAGTGCAAGTGGGGAAAGGCAGCCGTATGCAGAAAGGGAATAGGCAGCAGAGGGATTTTACTATTATCAAGTGTGTCATTTTCCACCGAAGCAAGCAAAGGCCTGCACTGCATCTTTTAGAGGCAGGCCACTGACCAAAGTGCACGAAAAAGGCTATCAGTTAACTTTCCCCTCTAACTCATTCCAGCCCCACATCCCCACCCAGCTGTAAAGGTTGGGGAAGAAATTGCTCTTGGTAAAGTCCACCTTCATTTAAGTCCCAGTCCTGGATGGAGGCAGTATGTTGGCCTAGACTGTTTTTCAAATGCTGTCCAATGTGGTTCCTTTGATTTGCCCCCAAGCCGCTGTTAGAAATTATAACTGCGAGGGGGACATTATAAAGAGCCAGGGGTTTGCCTACCTGGAAAACATTGGTGGGCAGCGTCCAGCTGAGGCTGTTGTCTCTTGGCTGAGAAGGTATCACATTGCATTCAGAGGCAGGAGGCCAGCTCCTTTCAACAGAGGGCTACGCCTGTGTCTTAATAGCAAAATCATTGCATCCTGGGGTCTCGCTGCCCTTGACATGTGACCTAAGAGATGTTGGGAACACTTGTTGACTACGACCTGGCAGGGATCACTGAAGGAGGCAAAACTGTGCTGTGGGGAGAGCATCTCTCTCTGAGAAATCCACATGGCGAGTCAACTGAAAAAGCCCTCTGTCAACTAGAGCCTTGTTAAAGGAGTCCAGTTCAGCTAGTCCCTTTTACTAAAATGATAGTCAGTATGTTTTGAGTTTCTTAAAGCAGAGAAGTAGGCAGCTAGTTCATTTCGCATAACCTGAACCCTCAATCTCAAGATGTATTTACTGCTAAAAGGTGTGTGTGCAGGTGCCCCCTATAGGCAAGTTGTGATGCTGCAGCCTAGCTCTATTAGATGCTGTACCAGACAAAAAGCACCGTAAAGTCAATAGATAAAAAGTGCAAGGGAATTTAAAAAATATACATATATAAATATTTGTTGGCATAATTTGTTTTATAAAGAGGTAAAAGCTCTTTCAAAGTGGAGACAGCAATCATTAAATTGTATGCAAGAAGGTGGAGAAAACTGTATTCGAGGAATTCCTCTCGGAAAAAATTCTGTGTGTCAAGGAAAGGAATTCTCTGATAAGTCTCTCTGGTTGTGGCATAAGACTCCAGAGGCCATGCTCCAGGAAGAGTAGATGATCTTTTAACTGCCTGCTAAGGAGGGTGGCTCCTGTTAGCTGGCCGTAGTCGATCTGGCGGGAGTAGACATGTTTGAGGACAAAGCTGCATTGCTTGACCTAATAGAAAGGAGACAGAGCATTTGCAGAGGAGTTTAGAAGAGGAAGATTACTAGGGGCAACACGAGAGAATGGGCACTTGGGGGATAGTCATGTCTGTTGAGGAATGGAGGAAGTGTGTTGTGAGGGGTACAGGGTACCATCTCTCCTGCATTTCCCCCATAGGAAATCTGGTGGGATTCTTTGTGGAAAATGGATAAGCGGTGAGAGCCGGGGTTGTTCTGGGTTCTAAATAGAAGCTTGAATCGAAAGGGGTTTTAGGAGGTCACCAAGCCCATTCCCACACAAATTAGAAGCCCCTTCCCTGGCTCCCCTGGGAAGCATAAGCAGTCTGGTTCAAACACTTCCAGGACAGCGAGTTCACTTCTTCAGGAGGCAGACAGGGCCAGTGAGGAGACGCCTGTCTTTGGTTTGCTGGCTTTGTTTGACTCAAAGGAATTGCAAATAAGGAAGTGGCTACACTTTTGTGGTAGGGAGGCGAGGGCATAACCGTAAAGTCACAATAGCTCCTGGGTAGAGCATTCCTACCGGTGCCAAGTACTTCACTTACATGATCTTCTTAGAGCCTTATGGGAAAGTCATTTCTTCTGCTTTGAGATAAAGACATGGAGATCTTGCAGGCCCAGCTTATCTGCCTGAAGTCACACAGCTAGTACGAGGAGAAGCGAGGATTTAAACTTAGGGGTCTTTGAGCTTTTCACCCCATCACCATGCCTTCCCTGTTGATTTTACTGGGAAGTCACCCTCTAACAACATCTGTGAGAGAACGCTTGTCCTGCAAAGTGATGGACTCCACATCAGGTCAGATTGTAGTTTCTGCACCTTAAGAGGAGCAGAGAGAACTTCCAAAAGGGTCAAGTAATTTGCAGGGGAAACTTGGAGAACAAATATAATCTCTGAGAAACATTGAAAAGAACTGGGATGATTTCACTTGGAGAAGGCTAGTTATATAATGGGCTTTCAAGTTTATGAAAGATTCTTAAACACAGTGGCCACCAGCTGTTCTTCATTTCCATCCTGGACCAGAGAGGAGGAAACAGGCTTAAGCAGCAGCCTGAAGGTGTCGATATGGAAGAACTTCCTGACCCTGCAATGGGTCAGTGCAGAAAAAAAAAAAAAAAAAAAAAGAGCAGGCCCTTTTTCTGAGGACACCAAATGGAGAGCAGAGTCATCTTGGTGTGTGTGGGCTTTTTAGAAGCCAACGTCTGCTTTATTAATCGGGTTCACTGGGTGTATATCTCAGGATTTTGTCTCTAGAAGCACTCAGGGTCAGAGGGCAATATTGTGGGATCCCTTGAGGATCTTCTCTGACAGTAGAGCTACATCCCCATTTATAGCCAGTACCCCTTAATAATGACTGATCTTGCCAAGGTCCAGGGCATTATGCATAGATAAGTGCCAGGGCTCTGGGCCATTGGTTCTGCCCCTGGCAGTTTCCTGGTTCCTAAAACTGGGGCTCAGGGCATCTCATGGGATTCTGGGGAGGGAGGAATGAAGTCATCTATGTGTAGGTCTAGCAGAGAGCCTGGCATGTAGGTGGTACTCAATAAATGATATTACAGACCTTGGATCTCTGCTCTTAGCCCAGATCTTTCCAGACCAAAGTGCCTTGGGTTCATTACAGTTCACCCTTGCTCACCTCTCCCTTCAGTCCATCCAGCCAATGTGGCCTGGTCCCTTGCAGGTCTCTAGTCCTCTTTAGATACAGAATCGAGGGAGACTTCAAATTATTTTAGGTCAGGCTGGGTTCCAACCCCAGCTCTTCCAACTGACTTGATCCGTGGCCTGGGGCAAGTCACTCAATATTCCCGAACCTCTGTTTCCTCATCTGTAAAGTAGGAATAAAAATCTTGCATCCTGTTGTGTGGATGAAATCAAATAGGGTACACAAAGCACGTGGCACAAGGTTTTGTATGCAATCGCCAAGTGAATGTTGAGACTAGGGCCATATTTTGAGGATGGTTTCTAACTCTTGGCCATACCTCCAGAGCACTTCCTGGGTCCATCAGACTCTGGAACTTTATTAGACAACCTGAATTGGCCTATGGAGGGATCCTCTTTTCTCCTCCCCCCAAGTTCCTTCTTGGCTCACACGGGAAGAACGTCCTCCCTTCTGGCAGAAGGGCTAGGAAGGGAGCTTCTACAGCCTTCTCTGTGGCCTTAGTTTCCCTGGAGCAGCTAATCTGAGTGGCCGGAGTGGTTGTCAGGCCACTGACGCATGCGTGTAGCTCGGCCGCTGGCTGGTGCCTTCAGACTTCCACACAGCCTCCAGGAGGCCCGCCGTTTGGAGGGCAGGGCGATAGCAGTGGCGATCAGATGCTTGCTTAGCTGTTAATCAAGCCGCACTTTCTCAGCTTTGGCACTGTGGACATTTTGGATGGGATCATTCTTCCTTGCGTACATTGTAGGATGACAAGCGGTATCCTCTATACCCATTAGGTGCTGGTAGCACTCCCCACCTTAGTTGTGACAGCCAAAAATGTCTCCAGACATTGCCAGAGACATCCTTCTGGGGGTCAAGCTCGCCCGAGGCTGAGAGCCACTGAATGAAAGTGAGGCTTTGATTCAGGTGTAGGTAATGAGCCTCTATCAGAGGTTTGGGCAGTGAGTCTGTATCAGAAAACTCAAAAGAGGGAGAGGGGAATTTTATTCCCACTAACCCTTAAACTCTTCAGCGGTGCTCCAGGTGGCTAAGTGAGAGGCCTTCTTTAGTTTCTTCATAGAGAGATAGAAATAGAGCAACAGATCGAGCGAAAGGGAGAGATGACAAAATGGGAAACTGAGGCAGGAGCCAGAAGCGAGTGACTTCCATGAAATTCCCGTGGCTGCTGGGTGTGCAGCAGCAGAGGAACCGGCGGGGCGGGGCTGGGAGGGCCTCTCTGTGCCTTGGTAAATATGCTTTTTCGGGTGGAAGGGCTGGCAGGTAAATATTAGTGAGCATCTCCACAACAGCTACTGGAGAGGTTGAAGTGCGGGGAAGGACACACAGTCCCTTGTACAGAAACCACATATTTTCCTCCCTCTGTCTCCCTAGCCAGCCAGTCACCGCAAACTGCCCCGTCGCATCCTCCCCCGCCCAGACTTCTGCCCTGGGTCATCCACCGCTGCCAACCGACCTAGTCCTCTCCAGGTCCTCCGCGCCGGTGCTGGAACCCAGGCGCATGGAGACAGGGGGCAAAGGAAATGAAACTCCCCAGCACTGAGCCATTGAAAATAATCCCTGCCTTTTCAAAGGCTGTCTTCGCCCGGTGCCAAGGCAAGAACTGTCTGTCTCGCCACCTTTCAGTTCTTGTTAAAAAGCAGAAGGCATGTCAGGGCCGGGCCGGGTCACAGGACAGAGAGGGCTTTCTTTGCAGTGCTGGATGAAACTCAGTGCTTTTATGAAAGCTCTTATTAGCCCAGCTGGCGTCCCATTTTCCTGAGCTGGAATAAAAAATTGCCTCGGTCATCCTTTCCCAGGCTAATTTCAAAAGCATAATTACCATCATCATAATTGATTACTATTTATTTTGGCCATTAATAGTCATGCACCCCCTTGTTCCATGTAGACTAAATGGTCCAAGAATATTTATGGCACGTGGCAGCTGTATTCGTTTTTCTTTATTCCACACGCCCCCCAGTCCCTTTTCAGGGTAACCCCTTGATTTCATGACACCCAGAGAATCATTCTCTGGCTTTCATGTTCAAACTCCTAAGCTATGGTGACTGATGAAATTTGGGGTGAAAAGCTGGGGGTTCAAAAAAGACATAGAGAGAGTACTATCGGGGTAATAACATTAAAGGACAAGAGGCCGGGTTACATCTTCCAAACTTGTGTTGGAGGTGGGAGGCTAAGGAAGGAGTGGAAGGGAGATGAACTGAACAATTATGAGATTACCATTTCTTCTCTCTGCTGTCTTTTTTTACTTTTTGGTTTTTTTTTTGCGGTACGCGGGCCTCTCACTGCTGCGGTCTCTCCCGTTGCGGAGCACAGGCTCCGGACGCGCAGGCTCAGCGGCCATGGCTCACGGGCGCAGCCGCTCCGCGGCAAGTGGGATCTTCCCGGACCGGGGCACGAACCCGCGTCCCCTTCGTCGGCAGGCGGACTCTCAACCACTGCGCCACCAGGGAAGCCCCTCTCTGCTGTCTTGAAGGAGGCAGTTGTTACCAAGCTTCCGTGGGCAGTTAGTTTGGGAAGAGAATTTGTATTTTCTGCCTTCAAGACAGAAAGCTTGAGAGCTGCCTGCATGTGACTGCACAAGGATCATAATGTTCCCCCCAAATATTCAAACTATGAATATAGCTCCCATGTTGCCAAACTCTTAAGATTCCATCAACTGAAAGTCCCAGAGGAGGTTAGTCTAATTCACACCCACCCTTAGGTTGGAGTAGTTTTACTTCCACATCGTCCTACCTACTGTTAGATATTGAGAGCTCCTGAAAGGCTCTGGAGATTACCAAAAAAAAAAAAAAAAAAAGACAAATAAGCAGAGGTTAAAAGCTTTAAATTCCCCCAAAGGGAATGCTCAGATGCCTCCTGCTTCCCACTGAACAGACATGCTGTGTCCGCGTGGGAGTCTGACTCAGGCTAAGGCAAAGGTAATGCCCACCTCCAGCCATCCTACCCCTTCATTAATGGAAGGATGAATGCCAAGCTCAAATACATCAATCAGAGCCCTTCTGTAGAGGTTTTGAAGCTGGGACAAATAACAGCACGAGTCAGTGCCTCCTTGATGTTGGACGTAAAGAACCATTCACCATTGTGGAGGACAATTCTTCATCCACCACATGTATGAAATCAGCCCATGGTGGGAAGGATTTAGTCAGTGCTCAGAGAGAAGCCCATTTCAGAAATGCAGATAGAGTCCTGGTGGCATTTGAGACCCTGCTTCCATTTATTCCTGAAACCTGGACAAGGGACCCTGAGAAGAGCTAGACAAGTTGTGCCAGGAAGTGCCATTCATATAGTCACCTTGTGATAGTGGCCCCGGGGTTGTGCAGTGTGCAGCTTGCGCAACTGTACATGGTGACCCATCTGGCAGCATCCCTACCCTTTCTTCAGCTTACTTGGAGATACTCCAATACCCTGTTATTAAACTCCCCTTTTTGCCAGATCCAGTTGGAGTTGGATTTATGCCACTTAAGCCAAATGAGATCTAAATAATGATAATAGTTATCTACAACCACAAAGGAAAAAAAAGATGTAACATCCCCTGTCCACCCAGCTTATTCTAGATAGCAGGAGGGAAGTACCTGTTTGTCTTAGCTATGAACTCTCAATTTACTGGCCCTTCAGGGAGTCATAGAAGGGGAAAAGAAGAGTAGAAGCAAATCAGCACCTCCACCCCAGAGCAGTCCTGGGGTGCCAGGCCTGGCAGAGCTGCCAAGAGTACAGAAGGCACATGAATGCAAACAATTTCCGGAAGGCCTTTGGTCTAGCTGCACGGGAACAGCTGCACAGCTCCCTAATGGGTGTCAATGTCAACTCAGACTCAATATTTTCCAGGGGGAATGGGGCTGAGACAATGCTGTGCTCCGGCCAGATGGAGCTCTGGAGGGGTGGGGGGATGTGGAGGGAGAAGGAAGGTTGCCAGGCAGAATAGTTGCACGTCCAGACTCGGTGGGGGGGGCGGGAGGGGGTGGCGGGCGGGGGGGGGGGGGGGAAGAGAATGAGGAAGAGTCTTGAAAAGCTTTCAATTCATAGTTCCTGCATTCCAGCCCTCTCAGCTCTTTCTGAGTCTCTCTAATCAATAATTAAAGGATTTTTTTAAGGATGGAGGGGAAGAGGAACACTGGCAGAGCTCTTAGTAAGAAGGCTGAGAGAAGAGAATTCAAAAAATCCCAAGGAATGTAAATAAGTATTCTACAAAGAGACATGGGCGGTGCCGTGGGATTAGAGTGGTTTTGAAATCAGCCTGATTTGGGTTCATGTCCTGGCTCCGTGGAACCGTGGAACCGTAGAGAAGCCGCGTCTATCTGGAAGCATCAGTTTCCTCATTAAAATAGGCCTAGTTATACCTAATTGCGTGTGGGTATATTATCAGACACAATAAATAAATTGTCATTAAGACCATAGAGCTAGTGTCACCCAGGAGAATAGTGCAATGCCGGAATGTGAGCTATTGGGTTTGGTTTTGTTGTTGTTATTTTCTCCTTACTACATTTTTGACACTGTTGCTAGGTTCGTATATGCATCTTTTCTAATACAATTCAGGTCTCTGCTTTCATCCTCAGGCCAAATATTTTTGGAAATATGTAACATAGTCCTTTTGATCCTAGAGAAACTCAGACTCATAGGCCTTCCAGGATCCATGCCACCACTGTTTGAATTTTTTACCTCGTCCCTGCCGTACACATCCACATCTTGCCTCCTTGTGTATCCTTTTGGTTTTGCTTTGCTATCGCTGCTTTCATCTTTTTCTCACTGCCCATTTGTATTGGTTATCTATGGCCACATAATAAATTATACCAAAACTTAGTGGCTTAAAACGAGAAGCACATACTATCTCACAGTTTCTGCCAGTCAGAAATTCTGGAACGTCCGAGTGGTTCTAATTCAGTGCGTTTTGTCAGACTGCAGGCAGATGTCAGCCCAGGTTTCAGGCAACTGAAGGCTTGCCTGGGGCTGCAGAATCTGCTTCCGAGTGGGCTCATTCATGTGGCTATGGGCAGGGTGCCTCAGTTCCTCCCTCCATGGACCTCTCCACGGGCTGCTTGAGTGTCCTCACAACATGGCAGCCACCTGTCCTGAGGGTAAGTGACGGAAGGGAAAGTGAGCAAGCAGCAAGTCCTGGGGCCTTCTATGACCTAATCTCCAAAGTCACACACTGTCACCTCCACTTTATTCTGTTTGTTAGAAGTGAGTTACTAAGTCCGACCCATACTCGAGGGGAAGAAAATCAGAATCCACTTCGTGAAAAGCACGTCAAAGAGTCTGTGAACATTTTAAAACCACCGCAACAAGTTAGTTTGCCTTCCCATCATGTCTTCAGTTTCAGGATTTTAAGATTTATTTTCCCAGGGACCTGCACCCTATTTCCATGGTATAGTAGGCTGAATGGTGGCCCCTAAGCATAGCAGGTTATTCCAGCATATTCCTGGAACATGTGACTGTTACCTTAAATGTGAAGTTTTTGTAGATGTGATTAGGTTAAGGATTTTCAGATGAGGAGATTTTCCTAGATTACCTGGGAAGGGCTTAAAGGCCATCACAAGTGTCATAAGAGAGAGGCAGAGGGAGATCAGACACAGAAGAGGACAAGTTGATATGAAGACAGAGATAAAGATGGGAGTGATGTAGCCACAAGCCAAGGAATGCCAGCAGCCACCAGCAGCTGGAAGAGGTAAGAAGCAATTCTCTCCTTGATTGTCTCCTGGAGAGAGTATGGCCTTGTTGACACCTTGATTTCAGCCCAGTGAGACTGATTTCAGACTTCTGGGCTGCAGAACAGTGAGGAAGTAAATTTCTGTTGTTTTTTAAGCTGCCCAGTTTGTGATCATTTGTTATAGCAGCCACAGAAAACTGGTACACATGGGTTTCCTTCATTCAGCCAATACACCTTTAATATGCATCTTTTATTAAGTGTCAGCCACTATGCTAGGTCTTGGGTAAAGAGGGGCTTTAAAAGAAACCCTCATGAAACCCTAATTCTAAATGTGGGGACTGCCACATATATGTCCACCCCCCAGACCTCTGTCCTAAACCCCAGAACCCTACTTACTAAGTATCTTCACCTTGACCTCCCACGGCCTCTAAGGAACTCAAACGAAACTTGCCCAACTTAACTATTTTTCTTCTCACCCTACGCCCTCTTCCTGGTTTTGGTTTATGGGGTCAACATCCACCCAAATACCCAAGTAGGGAAACTTAGCCTTGATTCCACTATCACCACCTACATCCAGTCTCAAATCCAATGGAGTCTACCTTAGAACTCTCTTAATTCAGCAGTTCGTGATTTCTTACCTAGAGGATCTCAACAACTTCCTGTGATATGGTGATTTATAATAGGAAGTAGGCCTTTGGGCTTTATCCTTGTTCCTGGCACAGAGCTCCTAAAACTCTTGGAATTTCCTAAGTGAAAACAGTGATAAAGATGCAAAGAGTGTCTTTTGTTATTCATAACAAGCTCCTTTCTACCACACCTGAATTTATGTTGAGGTGACTTTTGAAAAACCCCTAAGAATGGGAGCTGGTTGATTGGGGAACTGACCAGGATTAGAGGGTTGGAACATTCAGCCCTACCCCCTGACCTCCTGGGAGGGGAGAAGGACTAGGGGTTGAGTTAATCCCAACCTTTTTGGCACCAGGGACCGGTTTCATGGAAGACAATTTTTCCATGGAGCAGGGGATGGTTCAGGCGGTAATGTGAGCGATGGGGAGCGTTGGGGAGCGGCAGATGAAGCTTTGCTTGCTCGTCTGCCACTCACCTCCTGCTGTGCGGCCCAGTTCCTAACAGGCAGTGGACTGGTACAGAGTGTTGGGGACCCCTGGTTTAATGGATCATGATCATGGCTTTGTAATGAAGCCTCCATAAAAGGACAGGGTTCAGAGAGCTTCTAGGTTGGTGAAACGTGGAGGTGCTGGGAGGGTGGTGCACCTGGACAGGGCATGGAAACTCCAAATGTCCCCCATTCCCCAAACTTGCCCTATGCATCTCTTCTACTTGGTTGTTGTATACTTTATTATAAACTGGTAAACATAAGTAAAGTGCATTTCCGAGTTCTGTGAGCCATTCTTGAAAATTACTGAGCCTGTGGAGGGGGTCATGGGAAACCCTGATTTATAGCCACTCGATCAGAAGTGTGGGAGGCCTGGGACTTGGCAGTTGGCATTTACAGTGGGGACAGTCTCACGGGACTGAGCCCTTAGCGTGTGGAGTCTGACGCTAACTCCAGGCAGATGGTGTCAGAATTGAGTTGAATTGTAGGACACCAAATTGGTGTCCACAGAGAACTGAAGAATTGCTCAGTGTGGGAAAAAATCACAGATCTGGTGTCAGAGTGTTGTGTGAGTGTAGAGTAACTGAGTTTTCCGAGATTGCCTCACTGGGATTTCTCTTTCCAACTGACTGTGGAACAAAGGTTTCTCAACCTTGGCACTAGTGACATTTGGGTCCAGATAATTAATTTTGTAAGTTGTTGAACAAATTGTCAGCTTTAAAAAAATGCATGACGTAAGAGTTGCGAGTTAAGTTTTATTTGGGGCAAAATGAGGACTATAGCCTGGGAGACAACATTTCAGATAACTCTGAGAAGCTGCTCCAAATAGGTAGGGGGAAGGTCAGTATATATGTGAATTTGGTGAAGGGAGAGTACATACAATCAAGCACATATGTTTTTTAAAATTAATTAATTTGCTTTTTAGCTGCATTGGGTCTTCATTGCTGCACACGGGCTTTCTCTAGTTGTGGCGAGTGGGGGCTACTCTTCGTTGCCGGGCACGGGCTTCTCATTGTGGTGGCTTCTCTTGTGGCAGAGCACGGGCTCTAGGTGCGCGGGCTTCAGTAGTTGTGGCTCACAGGCTTAGTTGCTCCACGGCATATGGGATCTTCCCGGACCAGGGTTCGAACCTGTGTCCCCTGTCTTGGCAGGCAGATTCTTAACCACTGCACCACCAGGGAAGTCCACAAGCACATATGTGTTGCAGAAGGTCTCGTGAGGGTTACTGCGAGTCACAAGGAGCAGACGTCACCATGAAGGAACTTAGTGCTTTTCTAGATATGAGGAGATGCAAGAATTGGGCTCATAAAATCAGCTCCTGAAAATAGCTAACTATCTGAAGACCTGTTCTGCCAGTTTTTCTCAGAGCACCAAGTGCCTCATTCCAGATCTTCACCCTAAATTCCTTTCAGGGGGTGTTGAAGGTATAATCAGCTGCAGAGGCAACTGATATAATCCTTGCAGAGGTAGATGGCAAGTGCCCGTGGCAAGGGCCAATTTGTAGTTGACAAATTCTGTGTTGTGCACCACACTCTGCATTGCAGGCTGTTTAGCGGCATTCCTGGTCTTTACCCAGTAGACGCCAGTAGCACCGTCCCTCTGAGGTGTGAAAATCAAAAATGCCTCCAGACATTGTCAAATGTCCCATGTGGTAGGAATGTGGGAGACAAAATTGCCCTTAGCTGAGAACCACTGTGTTAAGCTGACTCTAGAGTTTCATCATAAAATACGTTAATGATAAAATATACTTATGGTGTGTTCAATGTACAAGGCTGTTGATGATTGGCCCGATTTGTGCCTTTCTCGCTCTTGGTTTGTTTTTTTTTTTTTTTTTTTGCGGTACGCGGGCCTCTCACTGTTGTGGCCTCTCCCGTTGTGGAGCACAGGCTCCGGACGCGCAGGCTCAGCGGCCATGGCTCATGGGCCCAGCCGCTCCGCGGCACGTGGGATCTTCCCGGACCGGGGCACGAACCCGTGTCGCCTGCATCGGCAGGCGGACTCTCAACCACTGCGCCACCAGGGAAGCCCCCTCGCTCTTGTTTTGATTTTTCTTTTTCTTGTTGAGGTTATGAGTATGCACAGTTCAACTAGTTCTGCAAGGTTTGTTAGACAAACAACATTCCTCTGTTCTCCTCCCCTCCCATTTTCCCTTCTCTGGGGCAAGTATTTTCAACTCTCTTAATAGTTCCTCCATATCTCTCTATATAATTGAATTGCTAACTCTGGCTTTTTCAGTTTTTGGCAGTATCCATCAATTTATCCATTGACTGGGGAAGATGAGGACTTTATCACTACTTTCTCCCTCCATTTTCACCACTTCCATACCCTACCCTCTCCATATATTTATGTTGTAATTTTGGCTTGATAAGCATTTATTGTTTCTTTTATATGTTTACATATGCCTTGCAGAACTGGGGCTATGAACTAATCTTCCGTTTTTCCTGGAATTAACGACTGCCTTTTTATTGGTGCTATTATTTATTTGCTTAATTTTTTAGGTGTTTATCATTAATTCAGTCTCCAAATCTCAATTTCACCTTTCTGACAAAATCTATGAGCATCTAACCTGCGCAATCTGGGCTGGATGCCCTCTGCCCTCATACATAGCTGTCAGCCTGGGCTAGTCCTTTGCCATTATCCAGAGAATTCCTCTCATCTGTTTCTGTATGTTCTACTAGGTTAACTATTGTCCGTTCCCTCCCAAATTCACGTTTTTACTAGAATCTTAGAATGTGACATTATTTAGAAATAGGCTTATTGTAGATGTAACTAGTTAAGATGAGGTCATACTGGAGTAGGGTGGGGCCCTTAACCCAATACGACTGATGTTCTTATAAGAAGAGGAGAAGAGATAGAGATAGACATGCACAGAGGGAAGACTATGTGATGATCAAGGAAGAGAATTGGAGTTCTGCTCCTACAAGCCAAGGAATGCCTGGGTCCACTAGCAGCTGGCAGAGGCAAGGAAGAATCTTCCTCTCGGGGTTTCAGAGGAAGCATAGCCCTGCTGACATCATGATTTTGGATTTCTAACCTCTAGGACTGTGTAAATTTCTGTTGTTTTAAACCACCCAGTTTGTGATAAGTTGCTATGGCAGCCCCAGGGAACTATTACATATGGCATGTCTTTTTCTTTTTAGCATAAGCCTTCATTTGGTAGAGTATACCTTCCAATGGCTTCCTGGGAAAAAGCATGTGGAAGTTAAATTTTTTTTTGAGAATTTCCGTGTCTGAATTATTTTTATTCTCTTCTTACATGAGTGATAATTGGGTTGGATGTAGAATTCTAGGTTGGAAATAATGTTCCCTTAGAATTCTGAAGTCACTGCTCCATTATTTTTTGTTTGTTTACTTGCTCCCTGTGTGCTGTTGAGAATTCTGAATTCTTTCTAATTCCTGATCTGTTGCATATGACCTGTTTTCTTCTACCCTTCAGAAGCTTGGCAGTATGTTTTCTTTATTTCCAGTGTTCTTGAAATTTCATAATAATGTACCTTGGTGTGAGTATATTTTTTCCGTTATGCCGTAAACTTGAAGTTCCTTTTCAATCTGGAGACTCCTGTTCTTCAAGTTTAGGAAATATTCTCATATTATTTTGTTGATGAACATCTGCTCCTCTCAGTTTTCACCGTTCTTTCTTTGCAGTACTCTTCTTTTTGCATGCGAGACTTCTTGGACGGGTCTCTGAATTATTTTCTCTTTTCTTCCCCATGTTCTGTCTCTTTGTCTTTCTGACTTACTTTCTGAAACTTTTCCTCAGTTTCATCTTCCATTTTTTTACAAAGTTTTTTACTTCTATTTTCACATTTTTAATTTTCAAGAAATATTTTTTGTTCTGTTAAGTGTTTTTTTTTTTTTTTTAATAACATTCTGTTCTTGTCTCATGGATGCAATGTCTTTTCTTATCTTGCAAATGTCATCAGTGCTAGTTTGGGGAAGTTTTTTTCTCCTTGCATAATTTCTGTTTCCTCTAAGTTGCTTTTATTTTGTACTCTGATTTACCTTGTGGAGGCTTTCCTGAAAAATATCTTCATCCGTGGTTGTCAGAATAGTTGGAGCTCCTTGACCGTGAGCTTAATTGTGGAGTGCCATGCTGTGCCAGTTGATGGGGGATCCCCTGTGTCAGTATCATCAGATAGTTCCACCTGAGCTTGTTAGACATAGCAGAGAATATTCTTCCAACCTCCTGTCTGGAGGGCAAAGGTCTGGTTGCCAGCATTCTGGAAGCTCAATAGGGGCAGGGGTAGAGGAGAGGTGCATGTCCACAGTCACTGAATCCCCCTGTTTCTATATGATTCCCTGGGTATCAGATCCCATCAACTGGGTCTGATGTCACACAGACCAGAGCCCTTATGTTTTATCCTCCCTGGAAAGCAAATGGTCAGTCTTCTGCCAGAGGCGGGGAGGGGCAGGTACCCAGCAGTGTAGCGGGGGAGGTCCAGGCATCTAACTGCTACTAAACGGATTTCAACCAATGTCCATTATTTTATGCTCTCCCTCCCCAAAGCTTTGCTCTGAGTTCCAGAGGTACCTGGTGCCACAGGTTCCTGAGCTTCTCTGTGCATTCTTTTGTATAAATCTAGCTGGTTCGTTTTCCTGCTGTGAGCTTGGAACTCATCTCTGTCAGGGCTACTCAGGCAGTGACTTCTTATCCATAAGCTTTCCATCTTCCAAAGTTTTGTGATTTTCATCTCTCTCATTTCACTTTTAAAAACTCCCATCATGATAGCTGTAGTAAGGTTTCACGAGGGACTGCAACCAGTTGCTTGTGTTCAATCCAATCTCTTTACTCAGAAGGGCCTAGTTTGCATTTCCAACCTCATCTTGGGTGTTCTTTTGGAAGGGAGCTCAGGCATGTCTCAAGTCTGCTCTGAAATGACTTCCTCAGCATTACTTGGTCCAAAGCGCACTTTGAGCCAATCACGTCCTATCCAGCAAAACCCATAAACTGTATTTATGTATTCCATAGTGTCTTCCTATATAACCCAAGGAATCACGGTTCCATCAGATACTTTTGTCAAGCACTTTGCCACTCCTTTCTACCTCTCCTGCACCTGATCCACGCGTGATACTGGGAAGAAATGAAGAAAGCTGGGTTAGGGTGGAGGAGGTTGGTGATTTATTGGTTTGTGACACATACAGTCAGAAGTCCACTTGGGGACTTGTTTATTCAGGATGGTCAGGGAAACCTGCTTTGATGATGTGGTATGTGAGCAGAGACCACAGGAAGTAAAGGAATAAGACATGCAGTTATGGGTGGGGGCGGGAGGGAGTATTCTGTAGTGGGAAAGACAGGACCAAAAGCTCGAGGAGGGAAAGCAGGAGACCAATGAGGCTGGAGAGGAAGAGGGAGAGGAAGCATGGTGGAGGACCAGCTCCGTGAACCCATGATTAGATGCTGACATTTTCTCTGGGTGAGACGGGAGCCTTGAGGAGAGTTACATGATGCATCCTGAGTTGCTATGGCTACGGCAGGAGAAGAGAGCCATGGGCAGGAGCAGAAGCAAAAAGCCCAGCGAGGAGGCTGCTGGAGGCACCCAGGGGAGAGATGGTGCTGGCCTGGACCAGGTAGCAGTGGAGGTGGTGAGCTATGGAGGGATTCTGGGTCTATTCTAAAGGTAAAGCTGAAAGGATTTGCAGGTGGCTTAGATGTGAGCTGTGCAGAAAGAAAGGAGTCCAATTTTTTTTTTTTTTCCAGCTCCTAGATAGACAAAGTTGCCGGATGTTGGAGGGGAAAAGAGTGGGAGAGGGCAAGTTTGCGGGGTAGATCAGGAGTTCAGCTTTGGCTCTGCCAATTTGAGTTTCCTGTTGGATGTCGAGGTGGAGATGGCGAACGGGCAGTTGACTAGAGGTGGAAAAGTGGACCAAAACACCCAGTGTTTATGGAGTTCTTCCAATGTGCGGAACACTGTCTGTGCGCTTACACATACCTAGTCGTCCCATCTCCATGGCGCCCTGATAAGGGATTATTCTTCCTCTGCATGGATGGGAAAACAAAGGTACAGAAAGGCAAAGTACCTTACCCACGACCATACCGTGAATAAGCATTGGACCTGAGTTCACACCTGAGCCATCTGGCCCCAGAGCCTGCCCTTCCACCCACTGTTCTCTCTTTGGGGTTTGGTGTGGGCGGCAGGAAACTGATTGGGGCCTGCATGGAACAGAGAAGTGTGAAGCTCTCGGGCTGAAGGCAAAGCAGGCAGCAGATTTGTGGCTGTTGTCGAAATGAGGCCTGTGGGGCCAGTCAGATCTGTATTTGAATCTCTGTCACTTAACTAACCTTGAGGAACTTATTTTCCCCCTCTCAGCCTCAGTCCTCTCTTCTGTAAAGTGGGGATAATAGTGAGACCTACTTCATAGGGTCATTGTGAGGATGAAATGAAGAAATGCATATATGGTGCTCAATAGATGTCATTAGTTATCATCATTATTGCTATTAAATGGCAAAGGTTGCAGTGTCTCCTGACCAGACTCACATCCCACCCTCAATCCTCCATAAGGTGTTGTGTTGGAAGGGAGGGAGGATTGGTGGAAGGGAGCTTGAGAATCTATTATAAAATAGTAGACCTTATAGAATCTTTGGGAACAGCCTCTGTCTCTTTCAGAAGTCAGGTGTGGTTCAGGGCATTACCCAAAACCCATGACGTTACTGAGACTTTGTGGTCAATAAAACCACCTACAATTCTTCTGGTCCAGTGGTCTCTTTCTTTATTTCCATTATTCCAGGACCTCAGAGATTAGGGCTATGGGAGGGAAGGGTCCATCCAGGTTGGAGATCAGACTCATAAGGAAGCTTCCTGCTTCCCGAGGCTACCTTGGAGTCCCACTTGGAGGATGCTGGGATGCGGCTTTAATTGGCCCATCTCACCACACAACATGGCAACAGCCCTGGAATGTTTCCTGAGATGAGGCCATCTCCGACTTACAGGAATGAAGAGTCACCTTTAATTCTTGGTCCAGAAGGATCCCAAAAGAATTTAGAACAACTAAATACTCTCAGTCAGTTCAGAAGGACACTTGAAAAAGCAACCAATAATTACAGTTTGGGAGCCATGAAGTAGCTCGAAGAGACCACGGCCTGTCCAGAAGAGACCAAAGAAAGAATTCTGTTTACCAACTTTTCATTTATGCTCCACCCACTTCCAAAAAGAATTTGGGGTGGCTGACTGGCTAAAGCAAACAAGAATCCAAGCTCTAAGACTTTGCCCACTGCTAAAACTCCTGAGATGGATCCACTAAAGTGGGTTATTTTTCCAAGTGGAAAAAGAAACAGATCATGGAACCAAATAAATCACACGGACGAACCAGCTACTTATATGCATAATATATGTTGAAAAGAGAAACTATTCCAAAAGCTTCCTTTTTAGCATCATCAGGGAATGGAATTTTTAAAAATAAATTTATTTATTTTATTTATTTATCTTTGGCTGCATTGGGTCTTCGTTGCTGCTCGTGGGCTTTCTCTAGTTGCAGCGAATGGAGGCTACTCTTCATTGCGGTGCGCGGGCTTCTCATCGCGGTGGCTCTTCTGGTTGCAGAGCATGGGCTCTAGGTGTGCGGGCTCAGTAGTTGTGGCTCGTGGGCTCTAGAGCGCAGGCTCAGTAGTTGCGGCGCACGGGCTAAGTTGCTCCGCGGCATGTGGGATCTTCCCGGACCAGGGCTCGAACCTGTGTCTCCTGCATTGGCAGGTGGATTCTTAACCACTGCACCACCAGGGAAGCCAGGGAATGGAATTTTTGAAGCACATGTTGCCATATTTAAATTACTGATTCTTCTCTGTTCTAGGCACTGAAATTCTACGGTTAGAATTTTTTTTTTCTTTCCCTAATCCCTATTTTAATTAATTAATTAATTAATTTTTATTTTTGCTTTTTGGTCTTGCCTCATGGCTTGTGGGATCTTAGTTCCCCACCCAGGGATTGAGTCCAGGCCCTCAGCAGTGAGAGCATGGAGTCCTAACCTCTGGACCACCAGGGAGTTCCCTACTGTTCGAATTCTTAATGCAAATGTTCCAGGGAAGTGACAAGCATAAATGTATCAATTTATCAGGTGGTTCCCATTGTGACTGTTGGTCTATGAGTGGATGCTAATTTGTGACTGAAGATTTGAGGGTCTAGACGCTCGGTACTGCTGGGGGTAAGACAGCATGGGCTGGGGTGGGGCACAGGTAGAGGTGGGCTGACTGCATGGGGCGGGTCTGGTGCTGAGAGTGGGGAGTATGGTGAAATGAGAAGGTGGGCAAATGCGTGAGAGCACGAAACTGACATTTGTTGAGCATTTATTTTACGTTTAGGCCTTTAAATGTTATCTTTACAACAAGGCTGTGAGATCAGTATTATTATCCGTAATTTTATTAAGGAGGAAACTGAAGCCCAGAGAGGCACAGTGATGGGTCTAAGTCACACAGCTACAAAGGTAGTGAGTCCTGGCTTGTTCACAATGTGATCCAGCACCAACCGATCCAAAACTGTGGAAAGTGTTGACTCCTTAGCTCCTAGAATTTAGACCTGGGGACATTTTAGGAATTCTCCTGTTCAGCTTCTTCCTTTGATGGGGAGGGAAGCAAAAGCCCAGAGACCCAAGGCATCTTGACTGCTGGGTGATAGCAGAGACTCACCCTGAAACTCAGCTCTAAAGCCCAGGGTCCTGCTGCTTGCTATCGACCACACACTTCAGCTGTCTGGACGGCTGCCATGACACAGCTTTACATGACAGAGCTCCCGAAAATTCTCTAAGCCCATGGACCATTTTCAAAAATGGAAAATTTCAGCAGCCACACCTGCTGGGAAGTGCACTGAAAGCCACTTTATTTACCATACCTGACCTTGGTCTGCATCAGAGAACATTCTTAAGGATCTAGAGACATGCAGGTCAAATCCTGTTACAACCAGTATTTGGGGCCGTGGGGAGGAGGAGGGGGAAATAGTTGTGTTTCCTCGTGTCAAGTATTTCCAGGCATAAGTGGCCTGGGGCTTGGAAGTATTTTTGACATAGTGTGCTTTTCGTTGCTTATGGGATTTTATTTTATTTTATTTTAATTTTAGGTAAATGTCAGCATGAATTCCAGTGCAAACACAGGGTTCTCTATATCATTCACAGGTAAATTAAAATTAACATCACTTCCACTAGTGTCCTGTTGACAAACCCTGGCAAATTTAGGCAATTGGGATATTAGAAATTAAGTTGTTTACTTTTTTTCTTTTAATTTTTTTGACCATGCCCTGCAGCATGCAGGATCTCAGTTCCCTTGACCAGGGATCAAACCTGCACCCCCTGCAGTGGAAGCGCCGATTCTTAACCACTGGACCGCCAGGGAAGTCCCAGAAGTCAAGTTGCTTAAAACTCACTATGACATATATGAAAAGGTTGGATATATGAAACCAAGGGCATGTACCCAGTTCTTACGGCGGGGAGGAGGGTGGAGAAAGCAACAATACATATAGGTGTTCAGAACTATACAGACAGTGAGCACATAATAGTAGGCAAGAGCTGCCATTTTTTGAGTATCTTTTCCCTGTGCTGGGCACTGTTTTCCCTACAAGTTATTATTTAACAGGAACTAGTCAGACTGCCTGGGTTCAACTCTCATCTTTGCCGTTTACCAACTGTGTAACCTAGGGCAGTTTACTTACACGCTCTGTCCCTCCACTTTCCTCATCTGTAAAATGGGGACAGGATTGGTCCCTACCCAAATAGCAGGGTCGTGAGGGGAAAGGAGATTATCCTGCTAAGGTATTTAGCGCAGGAGCTGGGCTGGAATAAACACTCAGTCCATGTTAGCAGCTATTACCTTTTGACTATCACAGATATGCCAAGTAAGTTTCCTTTTCTTCATTTTGTGAATGTATGCTGTGGGCTCATAGAGGGCTAACACACTGCCCAGAGCCATAAAGAGTGTCTGGGGCAGAACTGGGGCTTGAAATCAGACCTTTTTCCTGTGAAACTAAACCCAGTGAAGAACCAGAGTGCGTGGTTTCAGGCAGGTAGATGGTGGCGGGAGGTGAGGTGCCTTTGAGTAGAAAGGCCATGCACACATTGTTTCTCCTGGGGTTGGGATGGGTCTTTCCATTTCACATATGTAACGAGAGGAAGCACATTATAGTCACCATAAAATTGGTTGGCTTAAGAGGAATTCCATTTTAGGGAAAAAAAAAATCTTACTGTTCTTATTTGATTTGAAATGTGAGGTCCCCTTGGAAGAGCCGATCACATTGGTCCTCTCTCTACCAGACACAATGGCTCCTTCTTACAGAAAATGCTTCGTAAAATCCCCTTTGCCATCCTGAAATGAAATGTATCTACACACGTAATTCCCCCTCCCAAAGTAATTTAATGCCCTAGTTGTAATCGAAAAGAGAAATACAAATAAAGCGATTTATGATAAAATCATATGTGCACCAATATCTAGACACCTGGGTATGACCAGACCAGGGGATATAGCTTAAGTGATCATATATGTGCTCTGAGCTATAATGACTACGTTTGGATTGAAGAGAAGTAAGACGATTATCCAATGAAGATTGCTGAAACTTCCTTTATAGTAAATAGTTTGAAAAGGAGTCAACTAAGTATGTGTGCCTATTTCAAACATAAAATCATCTAGAAATGTAGACAGATACAGGTGGGTTATATGGGTAACTCACGTAACTCAAGCAACTTTCCTGTCAGTGGCGTATTTCTTCTGAAATGGCGATTCAAATCTTGGTAAAGTTCCAAATAAAACAAAATATAATCGTCTCTAAATTTACACAGGAGTTACACTCTGGGAAACTCAGTGTATATTAAACTGTACAAAAAAATACTTTGTTTATGTGTAAAGCTGAGCTAGGCTCTAGGTCAGATCCTTATAAACAGGTTTTTCACCTTCATGGATGTCTGATGGATCATTCAAAAGTGTGTGGGATTATAAATCAGAATGTGAAAGGTGAAACTATGAAACTTCTAGAAGGAAACAAAGAGGTAGGAAATGATGACTTAGCACAAAAAGTTATTAACCTCAAAGGAAAAGTTAATGAATTTTACCCTCTAAAGATTCTGTTTTATCCGATGACACTTTTAGGAGAGTGAAAAGACAAGTCACAGAATGGGTGAGGATATCTGTAATCCATATATTCATTGAAGAAGTCATACCTGGAATACAAAAGAGCTACAAATCAATAAGAGAAAAGACAAATGACTCAACAGTAAACTGGGCAGAAGACTTGAGCAGACACTTCACAGTAGAGGATATCCAGATGGCCAACAACCACAGTGTGATACCACAGGACACCCTCCAGAATGGCTAACATGAAACAGACAGTACTAAGTGTTGACAAGGAAGCAGGGCAACAGGAACGCTTCTACTGGGCAGGTGGGAATGTCAACTGCTACAATAACTTTGGAAATCTCTTTGGCAGTAGCTACTAAGGCTGCATGTATGTCTGTCCTGTGATCCAGGTATTCACTTCTTGGTGTCTGCCTAGGAGAAAGGTGTACATCTATCAATCAAGAAGTGTGTGAGGGAATGTTTGTGGCAGTGCTACTCCTAATGGCTCCAAACTGAAAACAACCCACGTGTCCATCAAGAACTACAAGCAGCAACATGGAGAAATCTCACAAACATGATGGTGAGTGGAAGAAGCCAGACGTGGCATGAAGTCATTTCTAGGAGGTCTAAAAAAAAAAAAGGAATTCCTTAGAAGTGTTAGGAATCAGGGTGGTGGTTATCCCTGGTAGATGGTCATGGCTGCAAGGGGATCCAAAGGGATTTGGGGATGCTGACACTCTTCTGGTTTTGGTCTGGGAGCTGGTTACATGGATATGTTCACTTTGTGAAAATGTATTGTGTGTACACTCAAGATATATGTACGCTTCTCTATTCATGCCATAGTTCAATAAGTTTACAGTGAATATTGAAAAAAAATGTCAACCCTATCCACCGATATCACTGGCTCCCCGCCAATCATTGAGATAGCTGAAGGTGCCACACTCATTTCCAAAACGGCCCCAAAGATCCCCTCGTGAGAACCACTGGCCCAAACAAAAGGGGTTAAGACAAAGGAATGGAGAAATTCTCTACACAGGAAAGTAACAGGGACTGAGGGGTATATTGGTTCGCAACCAGGAGCAGATGGGAGGAAGAGTCTATAAAGGGAGCAGAGAAGCAAGGAGGGGGATCGGAGCTTGGAAGAGGTTGCTCTAAAGCCACCTGGGACGCAGCCCCACGTGTTGGGCTGTGAGCTCAGGTGCAGCAGGGGCACCAGCTGGTGACGCTGTGTTGGCCCACACTCCATGCCCACGTGGTGTGAGTGCTGACAGCCAGGTGCTGGGGTGGGGGTGGGGGGCAGGTGGTCCACCAGGCCAGCAGGCTGAATGGAGGACAAGGTGAGAGGTTGGGGTTTGCATCCAGTGAGCGTCCAGGGGGGACCAAGTCAGTGAAAGGGAGACGGCCAGTGCTCCCTGGGGTGTTTCTGAGCCCAAAGAACAAGCTGTGAGGTCACACTGGTCACAGGTGGGGGCATCAGAGTCAGCAGGGCACCAGCAACCAGGTGGGAATGGCCATGGCTCTGGATGTCAACAGGTCCCAGCCAGCACCCAGGCCAGGGCCCCTTCCTTCCCACTTCGGGGTGGTGTGCGGCCCCTTCCCCACTCCTGGATGCAGAGGCGTCTTGTGGGCATCACCCATCAGAACACACACGAGGCAGGTGAGTTAGAGCAAAGCCTCAGACCCTCACCACCCCAGGTGTTAACCTTTCAAGTTGCTGGATTATGTGAGTCTGAGAGTTATAGGGAGAGACTGGGGACAGAGTAGGGGTACACTAGTGGGGCTTGAAGCAGTAGCTGTTTACAACCTGCGTGGTAGTGTTTATAATTTATCAGCCAGTACAAGTGTGTCTTTATATACTGGCTGAAGGTCAGCCCAGCCTGACCACTCTATCCAGATGAGGACTAGGGGGAGGTCATCTGAAAGACATTTTTATCCAAGAGACACCCAGGCAGCACACACACTTCTCTCTTATAAACAATTGTACATACCACCCGAGAAACAGACCATCCTGGCCCACAAAGTGGGTTAAAGCAGTTCACTGGGTGTCGATTCTACATCGAGAGGGAGTGGAAGAGGTATCTCAGCTGGCAGTCAGCCCAGGGAGAGACGGTCTAATGGGTAAGATTAAGTTCATAGCAGCTGCTATGAAAGCACCGTGCCTAGGACAGCAGTAGTTTACACACAATAATGTTGATTTTTCTTTCATTTCAAACAGTTCTACAAGTAGTTAGTCCAGGGCTGCTGTGGTATTTCCATGGTCAAAAGGGTGCCAGGTTCCTTCACTATTTCTGCTTCTCCATCCTTAGCTTTTGCTTTCATCCTCTAGTTTGCCTCATGGACCAAAGAGGCTGTTGCATTTCCAGCTACCTATTACGGATTCCAGAGAGAAGGATGGAGGGGGAGGGGAAAGGCATACTCCATCTAGCTGGCTTCCTTCTAAGGAGCATCCCTGACGTTGCCTAGTGTGGACTTAGAGTGATTTCCAGGGTATCACAGGGAAAGTGAGAGAAGCAAGTCCTCAAGAAAACAGAGAATTGGAGAAGCCTTCCAGGCAGTCAGATCTGGAGCAGGCATTTTGCAGAGCATATTGGGGAAAAAATGCCTTTTTAGAAATCAGTAGTTGAGTACTCTGTGATTTATGACCATTGGGAGATGCAATTAGCAACAAGAGCTCTGGGCCCACAAAGCAACCTGGGAGAAGGCAGAGGGCAGAGGGCAGAAGGTTAGGTTCAGTTGAGTCTAGATGCTGGAGGAAAAAGAGGATCCAGCCATATCAGAACAGAGAGTGGCCTCCGACATACCTGTCCAGTGGGCTTCCTGCTCCTTGGTGATGCAGGGCCTGGTATTGCCAGTTCACCACCATGTGACACATGCATCTGTATCCGACCCATCCCACATAGGTAACCAGCTTCCTGGAGTCCTTCCTGAGTCCTTCCTTTCTCAAGACACCCGGGACTCTCAGACTCAGGGTAGTAGCCTTATCACAAAATTAAATCTCTAAGTTTAACCGATGCAAAAACACGTTCGTTCAGTGGTGGCGATGCGAAGCTGAGACACTCTGGAGCCTTGGAGAAGTCCGTCATCTGGCTTCTTCTGATGGCTGAGCATGGGGACATCCTTCCCATCCCAATGCCACAGGCACTTGAATTGGAATCCAGCCCCACCACCGGGCAAATGCAGGACATTCTGCACTTCGTAGTGGACAGCCTCTAACCCCTCCATTGCCCCCACCCCAGGCCCACAAGTGCATCATTTCAAATCAGATCTTTTGAGCATCTACTGAAAATGTCACTGGTGTTCTAGGTGCTGGTGGTCAGGTCTGTCCCTGGAAATGCAAGGCCCAGGCAGGAGTACTGGGAAGACCCCATATGTTATGCTCAACAGTTAAGAGTTCTAATCAAGCTAACAAGCCATGAAGTACAGTATGCTCTAAAAGTTTCTCTTGACAAATGTACCTTTCTAACTGTCTTCCCCCGGGGGTGAGGCAATAGGGCCTGGTGGGCACTGTCTTGAGCTGGAGTGTATGCCCAGTCCCAGGAAGGTAACTGCCCCATAGCTCCAGAGGGGTTGCCCATGTGAGCGTATGGGCCCTTCACCTCATTTTATGAGCAAAGACAGAAATATGGATTTTATGTGAAATATCCCAACTTAAAAATTTTAAAATAGTGACCCCCACTCCCATTCAGTTTATGACACCAGGAAGCTGAACAGAGGACATCTGGGGGCCAAATCTGGCCAACGGGCTGCTCTGTTGCCACTTCTGTGTCGCCTCCCTCTGTGTATTTCTCAGCATCCTGGAGTAGGTGGTCTGTGTTGGTTGATTTAGTTGTATTTCCCCCGATCCAGTCTCCAGAATTATTAAATTTTATGCATTTTCAATGTCACCCTTGAGCCGACAGCCAACTATGCAGAAAAAAAAAAAAAAAAGAAAAAGGGATCAGGGAATTGAGTTGTATTCCAGAGACCCCAGACCCTTTCACCGGGGGTTCGCACGTTCGCTTCAGCCTACAGCGGGCTGTGGTTCTGCAGCTCAGCGAGGGCATCTCAGGCTCTGCGGAGCCGCGTTGCCGACAAGGAGGAGTTGCGGGCGCCCTCTAGTGGACAGAGGGAGGCACTGCCGAAAGCCGGCGAGCTGGCTGGGGGCGATGGAGAGAGCTCCCTCGGGCGGGGGTCGAGGTGGGGAAGGCAGAAAACGACCTGGCCCGGGGCCCCAGGGGTCGAAATGACCTGACCTGGCACCGGGGACACACAAAAACGGGCGGCTGTCTGCAATTCAAGACCTCGAAATCCTAACAATATCAATAATAACAGTAACAATAATAATGAATAGAATGACAAAGAAATATAATAAATATTTAACAGCTTATGAGTTACAGTTCACAAGAGGTTTTTATTGACTGTGCCTATTTCACAACTAAAAACACTTCACACTTTAGTAACATCAATGTTTTCTCATTGAACAAGATTCAAACAATATGGAAGAACATACTACAAACGTTTTTAGGGCCTTTTAGATAATTTTTATTTTGAAATCATTCCAAACTTGCTGAAAAGTTGCAGGAATAGTGCAGAAATTCCACACACCTTTTATCCTATCCATCAATTGTTAATATTTTGCCACATTGGCTTTATCATTCACTCTCTTTCTAAATATATATTATTTTATAAATCCGAGCCATTTGAGAGTGAATTGCAGACATGACGATCCTTCACCCTTAAACAGTTCGTGGGTGTTTCCTAAGAACAGGGTCATTCTCTCCCCTGACCCAGTCCAGTTATCAGAATCAGGAACATTAATATGGATGCAATACTATGTCATCACAGACCTTATTCAGATTTCACCAATTGTTGCAATAATGCCCTTGCTAGCATTTCTGTTGTTGTTGATCCCTGTTACAAAATAGGAGAGTTCAAAGGTTTTTCCTCAGCCTCTCCTCTCCCTTGCCCAGAGGTGCCTCTCCCAACCATGGGGGGAGTTCTCCTATGAAATCCTATTTTCCACTTCTCAATATGCCTTGAGAATTCTTGTTCAATCTCTTCCCCAGCCGTCCAAGGGCAGACTTTCCCTTCCCATTGGACACCAAAGGAAACAGAGTCTCATCTCGATAAGGAGAGTGCCTGTGGTGACAAAACTGGGACTCCAGTCCTGTCCTGTGACCTCAGGCGAAGCCCCTTCCCTAGTCCGTCCTGTGCTGGGTCCTTTACACTCAAATCTTGCCCTTATCACCGTTCTCGGCTCCCATCTCTGTGGACCCACTGGCAGCATTTGGAACAGCCCGTGGTGCCCCCTCCTTTACACATCTTCATCCGGCTTTTCAGACACGTCTCTCTTCTGGTTTCCCTCCACTGCCCTGTTCTGGTTTCTCCTCACAGCCTCGCCTCTCAGCGCTGGAGCCCGGGGCTTAGTCCTGGACACCTTCTTCTCTGTCCCCATTCTCCCTGCACAGGTGAGCTCATAACCTCCTCACCCTAAGATGCACCTAAATGCTGGTCACTCCCAAATTTGTCCAGCCAGCCGGGAGCCTCCCGGGAGCTCTGGGCTCATACATACAACTGTTTATTTGACGTCTCCCCTTAGATTTCCAATAGGTGCCTCGTGCTTGAAAAGCCCCAATGGAACTCCTAGTTTCCCATTCCCAGTCTGGTCCCATTCATCCCCAGCTCAGGAGGCAGCTACTCCTTCCTTCTAGTTGCTCAGGTTAAAACCTAGAGCTGCCTGTAATGTCTCTCTCCTCTCTCACACTCCACATACGATCCAAAAGAAAATCTGATCAGTTCTCCTTTCAAAATACATCCCAAATCCAACCCCCCCCCCCACCTCCATGGCTGTCCCCCAGGTCTCCCACTTGGGTGATCACAGAAATCTCACTAGTCTCTCTACTTCTTCTCCACCTCCCTTAGAGTCTGTTTTCTACACAGTAGACAGAATAATGTTTATAGAACATAAATCAGATCATGTCCCATATCAGAGTAAACGCCTCCTCTACGCTCTGATCTCTCCCCCTCCCTTCTTGTCCTGGCTGTCTTCCAGCCACACTGGCTTCTTTGCTGTTGCCTAAACACACCAGCAGGCTCCTACCTCAGGGCTTTGCACAGGTCTCCTCTGCTGGGAATGTTCCTTCCCCAGTGATTCCCATTGCTCAACCTCTTCCTGCATGACTTGGTTAACTGTCACCATTCAGTGAAGCTTCCCCAATCATTCATTCATTCAATTCATCCATTCATTTCTTCAACTAATATTTGTTGAGGGCCCACTATGTGACAGCACTGTTCTAGGTGTGGGAGAAACATCTTTGAACAAAACAGACCAATGTTCCTACCCACATGGAGAAAGACTATAAACAATAAGATAATAAAATCAATATTAGAGGATAACTGTTATTTTTTAAAAGGGGGAAAAATGAGCAGGCCAAGGAGATTGGGTATGCTTTAGAGGTTGCAATTTTAAATTGGATGATCAAAATAGGGCAATTCAGAAAATGCCATTTGAACAAAGTTTTGGAAAGGTGAGAGCTTAAGTCATGAGGGCATCTGGGGGAAGAGCATGATAGGCAGAGGGAACAGCCAATGCAAAGGCCCTGAGGCAGGGAGCATTTTTGTAGGTTCAAAGAACAGCAACAAGTCCAGTATGGCTGGAGTGGATGAGCAAGGAGAAGAAGTGGGAGAGGAGAAGGCAGAGGAGTAATGAGGTTTGAGGGGCAGAGGATGAGGGTGTCCACACCTATATTCTGAGGAAAGCAGTGGCCACTAGAGGGGCTACCATAGTAAACACCCTCCTTCTACCCAGTGTCCACACGCCCTGCCCTGCTCTGCTTCCTCACTCAGCAAATGTATGTGCCATTTCTAGGTTTGGGGGACCCAAAAAGAAGTTGCTGTTGGCTGCCCTCAGAAACTCCCCAGGCTAGTGGGAGGGACGGTGGTAGAGGGGTGATGACAGTACAGAGACTTACGTGGAGAGCTTTGTGGAGCAATGTGGGTGTGATGGGGTCCAGGCCACCTGGTCCTCCAGTGGCCTATGGTTGTGGTGGCCACACCAGAGGTTCTCAGCAGGTAGCCCAGCAGGCTGAAAACCCACGCCTGGTGACAGTGTTGACCGGGCTCAGTGGACCTGAGTGCAATGGCAGAAGTAGGGCTTTGTTGCCAGGAGAGCGGGGATAGGAGAGGTTCAGAGAAGGAGGATGGAGAGGACCCAAATCACCCCTGTGATTTTAACCCAAATCCTGGGAATCCCCTGGTGGTCCCGTGGTTAGGACTCGGTGCTTTCAATGCCGAGGGTCCGGTTCGATCCCTGGTCAGAGAACTAAGATCCCACAAGCCCTGTGGTGTGACTAAAAACAAACAAACAAACACAAATCCCTTGCAGAAGACCTGGCCTCCGGCCCCAGGTCCCTTGGTACTGGGGACAGAGGACAGAGCTGAGTACACAGAGAAGACTGCACACCCCCCATCCCAGCGCAGCTGAGCTGCCCCCTCCTAAGAGTCCCCGGATCTCAGTGGGGAGCGGGCGACAGAAAGGGGTGCTGTGCCCCTCTGCTGGGTCCTCCGCTCCTGTCCCCTGCTTTATGGGACACTATTCCCAGATTTTACTCTCCCTGGATCCCAAGAATTCGGGCTATGAAACGCTGCCCTCTGAGGAGTTGGGTCACTGGAGGACCCGGGTCTCAGCCCTGATTTGGTCCCGTCGGAGCTGTTGAAGGAAGTTGACGTCTGGTGTCCTGGGGGGCCAGCATTGATGTCCAAGGGGTCACGGGGAGGAGTTTCTAGGATTCCTGAAGGCTGTAAGTGAGCATTCCGGCTTCGGAGTGTTTCAGTCCATGAGTGACATAGCCGGGTGCACAGTTTGTCCTTCAAGTTTTCATTCCCGCCACACCGTGTGCCGGCCCCTCAGCGGGTGCTGGGGACACAGGAGTGACAGCGTACAGGCCGAGCATGGGGTCTGCTGGAGAAGACGGGCAGGTCAGCTGCAGGTCCCCTGCAGCGTGAGAAGTGCCACCAGTCAGCAGTGGGTGGCAGTGGGGCTCAGATGGGGCCACCAGTCCAGCCTGGGTTCCTGGAAGCCCTCTGATCAGTTTCCTGTGGCTATCACAAATGACCACAAACTCAATGGCTTAAAGCAACATAAATTTCTTCCCTTCCAGTTCTGGAGGCCAGAAGTCTGAAATCAGTGTCACTGGCTAAAGCCGAGGTTCCTTGTGGAATCACTGAGGGAAGAATCCATTCCCTTCCTCCTTCTGTTTCCAGAGCCCGAGCCTGTTCCTCGGCTCAGAGCCCCGGACCCCGTCTTCAGAGCACACCAGCCCAGTCTCTGCTTCTGTCATCAATGGCCTTGTCCCCTGTTGTCAGATGCCCCTCTGCCTCCCTCTTTAAGGACGCTGGTGATGACATTTAGGGCCCCCCTGGCTAATGCATGATTATCTCCTTGTCTCAGGATCAGTAACTTAATGGCATCTGCAGAGTCTTTGCCATACAAGGTGACACTCCCGAGTTCTGGGGATGAGGCCCTGGACCCCTGGGGGAAACCCCACCGCTTCCTGGAGCAGGTGACTGTGGGAGGGGGGTGGCAAGAGGAGTGCGGCTGCTCCGGAGTGGGCGGGGCCAAGGAACAGGGGGCGGGGCAGACCTGGGACTGGAGCCGCAGTGATGTGCTCCCGCCTCTTTGGGAGGCTGTGACCACCCCAAGGAGGCGGGCGGGGAGGGGTGATCAGAACCCAAAGACAGCGGCGGCATGGAGAAGGCCACGGGAAAGGGATGCAGCTGACCATGGTGACCAGGCAGGGAAGGATTCAGGGCTACAAATGCCCCGAACCCACTCTCCTCTCTCCCTCCCATGCCTGCTGCCACCCCCTGGACAGGGCAGCCTCGTGGCAGAGCAGGGAGGTGAAGGACTGGGTGAGGGCAGGGAGAGTGTCAGCACAGCTATCACTTGGGCAGTGGCACAGTCAGGTCATGTTCGAGAAAGTTCATTCTGGCCACACAGGAGAGGATGGATCCAAGTGGGAGAGAGGGAGGAGGCGGGAGGCCAGATCACTCTAAATGGCCCCCGAATCACTTTTTAAATCTGAATAACCCTACTTAGAGGCCTATTTACCCTACAGAGCGTCTGGGTTAGTTTTGGAATCAGCCGTGCCTGATAGGGTAAAAGGCACGCCACCCAGCCGTCACACCGTACACTAAATGCCTCCCTTTCAAAGATGCCGAAACGGAATTGATTACAGGATGCTGGGGGCTCCCAGCGTGTCCTGAGCAGCCCGAGGACCAGGCTGGAGGCCCTGCCCGTGGGAACACGGCCCAAACTTGCCACTGCAGGGCAGCTCCAGGGAGCAGTACCGTGGCCAGCACCTAGCAGAGCCACTATACCAAAGGGCCCGGATGTAACCGTGGACCTTCTGCCGCCTCCCCGCCATCTGTGTGAACTTGCTTCGTCTTAGAGCCGCTGACTCTGAATCTGAGTCCACTGCTGGACCGGAGAGCCTGCTCTTGTGCCTGCACCCTAGTTACTGAGAAAACAGAGTTTCTGGCTTCTCTGGGGAGTCAGAGACCCAGGAGGAGAGAATTCTTCAAAGCTTTGAAGGGTGTTCAAAATGCCAGACAAGCAGAAGGACAAATATGCATTACAAGGAAATAAGGGAAAATCATTTTCAAGTTCAGGCCATCGTGCACCCCGTCATCGGAAAGGAGAGACAGCTTGCGTGCCAGTCGCTTTTGTCATTAGGGAGAATAATATGGGCGGGGCTTCTTTTTTGAGAATCCTACCCAGGGGCCTCCCCTGGCAGGGCACAAGCACCCCAAGGCACACCCCAGCTCTGGGTCATGTGGCTTTGTCACCATGTGTAAAGTCCCCTGGGCAGGGTAGAGGGCTGAGTCAGTGCTTCCCTGGGGTAACCTTCATTCCCCCCACTTCCTCAGAAGCGTATTGACAACCTAATCTCTTCTAGACGCTGGTGGGGAGGCAGGCATGAACACAATCTTGTCTCACTCCCAAGCTCTCTGAGACCCACTCTGGGAATCAGCAAGAATCATAACCCTCTCCCTTCCCAATCCATGGACTCCATGGAGACCAGTGGGCACGGCCCATGTTGCTGGGTGAGACCCACCCAGAGGCAACCAGCAGGGCTGCACGGCCTGAGTCTTTTGACTGTGTAACAAGTAAGAGACCTTCAGTGGAGGCGCCCAATGCCTGGACTTGCCCAGAAAACAACCGTAGCTAGATCACCCAATTGATAACCTACATCCTCTCCTTTCTGCGTTGCTGCAGTGTTGCTAAATTTTCCCCTCCCCGTAACGGAAGTCCCCTTTCTTCCAGTTTCCACAGTGTATCCCTGCGCCTCTCCACAGGCTGTTCCTTCTTCCCGGCACGTCTTTGGTGGCAGTGAGGATGATGGGTATGTTCACACACAATTCCTGGGAGTAGGGACAGAAATGAGGCAGTATCCGTGGAAATGGGACCCGTGCAGGCTCCACCTCGGCTCTACCCCACAGAGCCTCAACCACCCCTGTACAAGGCTCCCCTGCCGCGTCATTTATAATAGTGGAAACCTGGACTCAGCTAAAGGTCCCTCCAAAAGGGCGTGCGTATACACAATGGCCGGTCCGTAGCATGGACTGTGATATCCTGGTTAAAAACGAAGCATTCCAGAAGAGTGATTAAGCATGTGTCCTCTGAAGACAGAAGGCCCAGGTCTAAATTCCAGCTTGGCTACTTGCTGTGTGATCTCGGGCAAGTCATTTAACCTCTCTGTGCTGTGATTTCTCCATCTGTATAATGGATGATAACAAGGGCCCCTGCCTCAAAGGGTCATTGTGAAGATACAAGGAAATTAGTACTATGTATACCATAGAATGACCCTCAAAATGTATTAAATGAAAACAGCAACTTCCAGAAATACGTATGTATAGATACACATACATTCGTTATGGCATTTGTGGAAGAATTTTGCCAGCGAATCCAAATCATATCAATGCACACACATTCACATGCATAGAAAAAGTTCTGGGAAGATCCACAGCAAATATATAACCCTTAAACAAACAAACAAATAAAAACAATAAACCCCTGTAAGAGAAACAGCTGCCAATCTGTGAGCTCTTCTACCCTGGGTGTAGCTTACTCTCTGATTTCATCTTGTCTGTTGGCAAGAGGATTTAGTTTCAAAGAGAAAGCCATTTCCCTCTAACCCACTGCTTGAGCATTAATGCTTATTTGTCGGGGGCTTCCTTGCTCCATCCTTGAGCATCGTGGCGGGGTGGGGGGGTTGGGGGGAAAGAGGCGGGTCTAGTCCTTGTTGGCTCTTCCAAGACTCTTCCTCCCGCCCGCTCATAGCGCGCCCTCTGGTGGTCGTAACGTGTAGCGCTGTGGGCCCATAACACTTGTGGGGGAAAAGCAGAAAAATGTTGCTGATTCTCACTGGGACCCAGCCCCGGAACCCTTGACTCTGGGTTGGAGGCTGGTGGTCTCGCCAGATCTCCGTGGAGTGGAAGAAGTCTTTCCCTTTATTGCTTTTTAAGTTGTCCCTATCTGGGGTTTTCAGATTTAGCAACAAAAAACACTGGGTGCCTGGTTAGATTTGAATTTTAGTAAATCACGGGTCATTTTTTTCGTACGACTGTGTTGCATAGTTGCACGGAACACCCTTATCCTAAAAAATTATTCGCCGTTTATTTGAAATTCAAATTCCTGTATTTTATGCGTCCTGCCGTCCTGCCCGTGGGAGAGGCTCCAGTTGGCATGGGGGAGGGGAGGAAAAGGAGGGAGTGAGAAAGCAAGGGAGAAGAGAAGGTTGGAGGGAAAAGTGCGTGAGGGAAAGGAGTGTGGGTTCAGGTGAGTCTTTTGCTGCGGGAGGCCATAAATGACATCAGTTTTCTGTAGGGCTGGTGTTGGCAGGGTCCCTTGCTCTAGGGCAGCGCTGCGAACCCAGCCGAAAGGACCTGGAAGCTCTGAAAGCCTGATGATTGTGATGTCATTGGTTTGGTGGAAGGGTAGGCTCGGCACGTTTTTTAAAGGCCTCAGGCAATTCAAATTTGCAGCCAATGTGGAGAATCACTGCTCAGGAAGATCTGGTCCTGCACAGGAGTGGTGTGTGTGTGTGTGTGTGTGTGTGTGTGTGTGTGTGTGTGTATGCTTGCACACGTGTATCCCAGATGCCTTAAGTTTGCATATCCCCAAGTTCACCAGTCTGGGGTCCTCCTTCCTGAGAGCCCACATCTGCATATTACTGCAAAGCCTAGAGCTCTTTCCCAAATGTTCCCAGACCCCCACCCCCTGGGGCTTATACTTTACTGATCACTTCCTGCCTTTGATTTCCTGTTGGCTCTGAGCACTCAATCTCATTCCTGTCCTCCCCCTGGGACTGTCTCTTTCTTTCTGTCCCTGTCAACTTAATTCTGGTTTTCAATGACCAGCGGCACACAGCTGTCAAGTTTAGCAGATGTTTCCTGAAATTCTGCAGTTAACAAAGGGTGTCATCCCCAAAGTAAATTACTCTGCCCTCAAGTCCCCCATTGACTCCTACAAACCTTGCATGCAGCTGCTAGCCAAGTTCCAAGCTGCCGTTCCCTTTTAATCAGAGCAATTAAACTGTTTTTTTTCTTTTCTACACATCTCTTGCGTGTCTAGGTATTTCCAAAAGTGATGCACTATCCCTGTGTAGAACTGGGTGATGCTCTTCTTAGGCAAGCCAGCTCCAGCTGTAGCTGCGGTTTAACAAAATAGCATCGCCCTCTTCCTTCTACATGTGCAAACCTTCAGGGATTGTAGCAAGTTATCTTAACAGCTAGAGGATCCTGCTGACTTCAGCGCAAATATTTTGGCCAGAGAACCAAGGTCCTTGGATGAAACTGAATAGTCAGAGGGGTCAGGGGTTCCCTGGTTCCAGGAGAAGGCAGCTGGTGTCTCTGCAGATATTCCTAAAGACCCGGGTTTGGGCCACATCTGTCCTGTGGGGGGAGCAGGAAAAGAAGAAGGGTAGAAGAGAGTGAGGAAAGGAATGGAAGAGAAAGCAAACGAGGTGAAGATTAAACAAAATGATATAGGAATCTAACTTTTTAAACTGATACAAATGAACTTACAAAACAGAAACAGACTTACAGATATGAAAAACGAACTTGTGGGGGGCTTCCCTGGTGGTCCAGTGGCTAAGACTCGGGTCCCAGTGCAGGCGGGCCAGGTTCAATCCCTGGTCAGGGAACTAGATCCCACATGCCACAACTAAGAGTTCACGTGCCACAGCTAAATATCCTGCTCACCACAACTAAAAATCCCGCATGCCACAAGGAAGATCCCATATGCCGCAACTAAGACCTGGGGCAGCCAAATAAATAAATATTAAAAAAAACAAAACAAGCTAACAAAAAACAAAACAAAAAAAAACAAGCTTATGGCTACCAAAGGGGAAACGTTGGGGGGAGGGATAAATCAGGAACTTGAGATTAACATACACACTACTGTATATAAGATTAGATAACCAACAAGGACCTACTGCACAGCACAGGGAACTCTACTCAACACTCTGTGATAACCTATATGGGAAAAGGATCTGAAAAAGAATGCATATATGTATAAGTATAACTGAATCACTTTGCTGTACACCTGAAACTAACACAACATTGTAAATCAACTATACTCCAATAAATTTTTTAAAAAAATCAAAATGATACAAGTCCCCCTAAGATACAGTCTCTAATCCCCAAGAAAGAAGTGAGAGAGAAACAGAAGGAGGAGGCGTCTTGGCGAGAACAAGGCTGGATTCCAGCCTCCCTGAGCTCCCAGGGTCCTCTGGGAGGCAACCACAGCCAGCCTTGGTCATACGGGATGGACTCCTTCCAGCCAAGCTGCCTGGGAAGCCAGCTTCCCAAAGTCCAACTGCATTTCTTCCTTCTCCCCAAGGTGGCCCGTGACCACTCTGTCTGCCTCTAGGATTGCACAGGGGCCCAAGCAGTCGAACAAAATTCACTTCCTGGCTCTGCCCACCCAGCCTGCTGCCTCTTTCTTTCCTTCCCCCTTCCCCTCATATTTTCCCAAAAGGAGAAAAAGCTTTAAAAGTTTGTTTCAAAAGTTCAACCTGAAACTTTACTGTGTATACCCATCAGATGAGTGAAAATTAGAAAGTCGGGTAATGCCAAGTGTTAGCCATAGTGTGAGGGGAAAGGGGAACCCTGGTTCTCTACAAGGATCATGGGCAGGTGCTGGCTAATGAATGAGAAGATATAGTCCCTCTTAGAAGAAAACAAGTATAAATTTTTGTGACCTTGGATTGGGCAATGGTTTCTTAGATATGACACAAAAGCACAAGCAACAGGGCTTCCCTGGTGGCGCAGTGGTTGAGAGTCCACCTACCGACGCAGGGGACACGGGTTCGTGCCCTGGTCCGGGAAGATCCCACATGCCGCAGAGCGGCTGGGCCCGTGAGCCATGGCCGCTGAGGCTGCACGTCTGGAGACTGTGTTCTGCAACGGGAGAGGCCACAACAGTGAGAGGCCCGCGTACCGCAAAAAAAAAAAAAAAAAAAAACACAAGCAACAAAAGAAAAAATAAACTGAACATTATTAAAATGGAAAACTTTGGGGCTTCAAAGGACATCAATGAAAAGGCAACTCACAGAATGGGAGAAACATTTTGCAAATCATACATCTCATGAGGAACTTTATAAATGCTTACGACTCAATAATATAAAGACAACCCAATTTTTAAAATGAGCCAAGGATCTGAATAGACAGCTTTTTAAAGAAGATATGCAAATGACCAATAAGCACATGGTAAAATGCTCAACATCATTCGTCATCAGGGAAATGCAGATGAAAACCGCAATGATATATTACTTCACACCCACTAGCATGGCGATAATCGAAGATAGGTAAGAAGAAGCATTGGGGAAAATATGGAAGAACAAAACCCTCATAGACTGACTGCTGGTGGGACTATAAAGTGGTGTAGCATTTTGGCAAACAGTCAAAGCAAAGATGGAAACACAGTGGCAGTTTCTCAAAGGGTTAAACATAGAGTTGCCATATGATCCAGCAACTGCACTCCTAGGTGCATATCCAAGAGAAAGGAGAACATATGTCCACACAAAAACTTGTACACTTATGTTCATAGAAGCAGTATTCATAACAGAAAAAAGTGGGAAAAGCCCAAGAGTCCATCGACTGATGAGTAGATAAATAAAATGTGGTGTATCCGCACAATGGAATATTATTTGTCAATAAAAAGGAATGAAGTACCGATACATGTTACAACATGAATGAATCTTGAAAACATTATGCTGGTCACAGAGGACCACATATTGTATGATTCCATTTATACATAATAGGCAAATTAGGCACATTTGTAATAGGCAGAATAGGCTAATTTATAGAGACAGAAAGTAGATTAGTGTTTACTGAGCACTGGGGGAAAAAGGTTGAATGGTGATAGCCAAGGGATATGGGATTTCTTTTTGGAGTAATGAAGATGTTCTAAAATTGATTGTGGTGATGGATGCCCTGCATATGAATACACTAAAAGCCATTGAACCTTATACTTTAATTGGATAAATTGTATGATATATGAGATTTTTGTACCACGTTTGTCATAAGATTCCAATCAGTTAATTGAGGTGGGCTATAACTTGAACTTTGAGTTTCCTAGTAGTCAAAGCAAAGAAGGAAAAGAGATCCAGACAGTGTTATCCTCAGCAACATCCTCATAGTACATAAAGGTGAAATTCTTACGACATCCTCTCATGGCATCTTTCAGCGCCCAAGGCAAAATACCAAAGCGTGATTAAGAAAAAGTAATTCTGTAAGGGTCCGAAGACGTTTTTTCATATCTTGTTCTTTTTATTATTGACTTTAATATTTACAGGTGTAAATTTTTATCCAAAGAGGACAAGACTAACTTGGGCAGTAAGAACTATGGTTCTGTAATGGGTTGGTTTCCCTTTAGTGTTGAGCAGAAATGTGTACATAATCCAAGGCAGCGAAGCACATTTGCCTCGCCTACAACTTTGACTGAAGGTAAGTTTATGGATAGGAGTTTAAAAAGATGATGACATGGACAAATATTTTATATGAACCCGGCTTCAAAGATTAACATTAAAAGCTAGGGTTTATTCTTGGTTGGGAGAGGGTAGATGAATGCAGAAGGAACAGGGCCAGGGTAGAGGATGAGCTGATAAATGATGCCAGACATGATTAGGCAAAGATTTTCTTAACTGCTGGAAGCAGGGTCCAGGGGACTGTCTTTGAGAACACATCTTGGTGAGCTGCTTGGGCTATAAGGTGTGACCCAGACTCCAAGGGCATGGACAAGAACCCTAGCAATAAAAATATTTTTATTCTTTTTCCTAAGAGGGGGAGCTAGAGAAGAGCCCAGGATGGGGGTGACTTTGGGGAACTTGTGGGGCAAGGGGACCCGTGGAAAGCGCCTTGAGACTCCAGAGCAGGTGGCCATTTACAGATAGTGATGCCCGGTGTCTAGCTGGAAAGTATTTGAGTTGCTGAGACAAAAAATCCTCCTTCATCTCCCTCCATGCCCTTGAATTTCAAAAACATCTCTTTCTTCTAACGAATGCTTGGAGTCGGCGAGATTTTGTGGAAATCAAGGGAGGGGATGAGTTTCCCGGAGTTTGCGTACACAGGGGCAAGGACGCAGAGGAAGAACTGGGTTGGGGACATTGAGTCTCTTGCTTCCTTGGAGAGCCTGGTAAACCTGAGAGGTCTTTGAACCACCAGGGGCATGGGATTGGAGTGCAGTTCAATTCTTTTGAGGGGCTGGGGGGCTCCTGTATCTTCTTTCAAAACTGTCCGCAGAATATTAGCAGTACACAAGTTATAAATATTCTTTTTCTTCTTTTCCCCCTCCTTTTCCCCTCCCCCTCCTCCCCGGAGAGCCTAAGCTCCCTGTGAAATATCTGATTTAGCCAAGTAGCTACGCAAAACGCATTCGAATAGGATGTTGGTCCCAGACCCTTGGGAGCTCCCTTAAAAACGCCTGAGGAGGACTGATGGATACTGGAGTGTCCATCTCTGGATGAATTTCTGGCTGGGTAGACTAAACTTTTATAAATACCCCCGAAGTGGGAGAGCAAAGTAAATAAACTGGTAAATAGATTTAAAAAGATGTAAGACCAGATCAAAGATGCCAAGGCTCGTAAGAAGGTGATGTAAGGGGGCAAACAAGGAAGGCAAAAGATGAAACCAAATCCGTTCATTTTGTAAAAGAAACTTTACATTTTCAAACAATTTTAGATTTACAGAAAAAATTCACAAAGGTCATACAGAGAGTTCCCATTTATTCTACACCCAGTTTTCTCTGTTATTAACATCTTATATTAGCATGGTAATCAAAATCAATGAGCCAATATTGATATATTATTATTAACAAATATTAAGATTTCCTTAGTTTTTAAAAAATATACTTATTTTATTATTAGGCTGCAACGGGCCTTAGTTGTGGCATGCAGGATCTAGTTCCCCAACCAGGGAGTGAACCCGGGCCCCTTGCACTGGGAGCGCAGTGTCTTAACCACTGGACCGCCAAGGAAGTCCCAAGATCTCCTTAGTTTTTACTTAATGTTCTTTTTCTGTTCCAGGATCCTAGATGGTATCCTTATATTTAGTAACCTTATATTAGCGACCATGTCTTTATAGGATCCTCTTGGCTGTGACAGTTTCCCAGACTTTTCTTGCTTCTATGACCTTGACAGTTTGAGAAGTACTGCTCAGGTATTTTGCAGAACAGCCCCCAACTGGAATTTGTCTGTTATTTTTCTCATGATTAGACTGAGGTTATAGGCTTTGGGGAGGAAGACCCCAGAGGTAAAGTGCCATTCACATCACCTCATGTCAAGGGAACACACTATCGACATGACTTATCACTGCTGACGTTGACCTTGACACCTGGCTGTCTCGTTACTTTTTCCTCATTTCTGTAGGTCCTCTTTGGAGGAAGTCAGTGTGTGCAGCCCATACAGAGCAGGGAGAGTTATGCTGCCCCTCCTTGAGGGAGGAGTAGCTACATCAGTTCTATAGCCCTGGGCTGTCTCAACCCTACCACGTCAGGCTGGCTGACATGACCCAGAGTCCTGCCATAATATACCCATGAGTTTTCCAAACAATAATGGAAAAATTTTCTTTTTTCTGCTCTGAGTAGATTGTTTTTTTTAAAAAAAAAAGTCAAATAGTTACAAAACCACAGCAAAATAATCTGTCTCCTCCTTTCTCCCCTCTTTGAATGTGTGACCAGTGCTGAACTGTGTGTCCAGAGCTCCCAACATGACTTGCCCTCCCATGAATGCCCCAGAAGCACCTGGTCAGGGGAGATGGGGCCCCTGGGACTCGTGATTGGGTCCCAGCTCTGGGAGAATGCCACCAAGAATTTTTCCACTCTGTGATGAAAGGAAAGGCTCTTCTGGGTTGGGCTGTGCGATGAAAGGCAAAAGCAATTTGGAAAAAACAAGATGTGGCTACTAACGGCAAAGCTTTTTTTTTTTTTACTGCAGAGACCGGGTCATCTACTAAAAAGCTGCCTTTGCCAAAGTTTGTCAGGCCCTTGGGAAATGTTATGGGTGCTTTTCATTACAGAGCTCACTTGCTGTCAGTGTCTCAAGGAGTTAAGTGAGAGCCCGGCCAAGGTCACACAGTCCCTGCCAATGGAGGTGGTGTCACCTAAGGGCTGGGGTTTGTTCGTCACATCATGTGGCCTGATGCTGCACTCCACCCACACGCCAGCACACAGGCCGCAGGAGACACGAATTTCTGGGTTGCTCTGTCCTTCTCCCAGACCTGAGATGCAAGTTTCTCACAGAGGTCACGTGCCCTGTGCACGGCTCCATTGCAACGGGACAGAAAATATTCTCTAAGGGCTGTCTGTGGCCGGATGCAGGGCTGAGTGAGATTTCTGCGTTCCTGAATCCTGAATTGAGAAGATGTGCCTAGATGAGCCATTGCTCTCCTAGCAGCTATTTGAAATGAGCTCTCAGCTGCTTCCAAATGCTTGCTGTGGGCTTCGCAGCCTCTTCCAGAGAGATGGGCAGAGTGATACTCACTGCTGGAGGGGATGACATGAAGGTGGATCCCAAACAATAAAGATAGTGCGTGGTGAAGAATGTATTTCCTCTTCCTCTTCTGGCACGGATCTCCCGCTCTTGATTCTTAAAAAACAAAAATGATTCCACATTTCCATTCCTTTAAAAAAAAAAAAAGTCTTCATTTGGTGCGGTGGGGGGCAGTTTTAGGTTCATAGCAAGATTGAGAGGAAGGTATAGAGGTTTCCAATATACCCCCCTCCCCACACGTTTCCAGCCTCTGCCATTACCTACGTCACTCACCAGAATGGTACGTTTGTTACCAAAGATGGATCTACATTGACACATCATAATCACCCACAGTCCAGAGTTTACCTTAAGGTTCACTCTTGGTGTTTTTTGGATGAAAGTATAATGACATGTATCCATCATTAATTATAATGTCATACACAGTGTTTTCACTGCCTTAAAAATCCTCTGTGTTCATCTCCCCCTGCACAACCACTGGCCACCACTGATCTTTCTACTGTCTCCCTAGTTTTGCCTTTTCCAGAATGTCATCTAGTTGGAATCACACAGTATGTAACCCTTTCAGATTGGCTTCTTTCACTTAGTAATATGCATTTAAGTTTTTTCCATTACTTTTGGAAGAAATGTTTTCTTCCAAAAGCATTTCAGACTTTCTTCCAAGTCTTTTCACGGCTTGATAGCTTATTTCTTTTTAGCATTGTATGATATTCCGTTGTCCGCATGTACCACAGTTTATTTATCCATTCACCTACTGAAGGACGCCTTGATTGCTTCCAAGTTTTGGCCATTATGAATAAAGTTTCTATAAATATTGCATGCAGGTTTTGTGTGGACACAGTTTTTAACTCTGAGTAAATACCAAGGACCACGATTGCTGGATCGTATGGTAAGAGTATCTTTCGTTTTGGAAGAAACCACCAAACTGTCTTCCAAAGTGGCCATACCATTTTTTTTTACTGAAGTACAGTTGACTTATAATATTATATTAGTTTTAGCTGTATAACACAGTGATTCGATATTTTTATAGATTATACACAATATAAAGTTATTATAAAATATTGGCTATATCCCCTGTGCTGTACATTTGAATGTACCTTTGTATCCTTGTATCTTATCTATTGTATACATAGTAGTTTGTACCTCTTAATTCCCTCCCCCTATCTTGCCCCCCCCTTCCCTATCCCCACTGGTAACCATTAGTTTGTTCTCTATCTGTGAGTCTATTTCTGTTTTGTTATGTTTGTTCATTTGTTTTATTTTTTAGACTCCACATATAAGTGAAAACATACAGAATTTGGCCATGCCCCTCCCTACAGGACAAGGGTCAAGGGATGTACCCACCTGGATCCTCTGTCTCCCCTTACTTCTCGACCAGGCCCTGGGTACTCTGTACCCTGGAATTCCCTCCCCCAATGGCTCTGTCAGGTAGGACCCGGGTGACCCTGATCAAAGTATGTTGGAAGGAATGGCGATGAAGTGCCCCACAGACAAACTCACTTTGTCTGCTCAGGCTGCAATTACAACATACCATAGATCGGGCAGCTTAAACAACAAATTTCTTTTTCTTGTGGTTCTGTAGACTGGAAGTCCAAGATCAGTGTGCCAGCCTGGTCAGATTCTGGTGACGGCCTTCTTCCTGGCTTGCGGATGGCTACCTTGTCACTGTGTCCTCACATGGCAAGGAGTCAGGGCACAAAAGCTCTCTGGTTTGTTTCTCTTCTTATAAGGACACTGATTCAATTGGATCTGGCCTAACCTAACCTTAATTACTTCCATAAAAGCCCTGCCTCCAAATACAGTCATACTGGGGGCTAAGTCTTCAACATATGAATTTAGAGGGAGGAGAGGACAGAAACATTCAGTCCATAATGCTTACCAAGAAAAACATGGGAGGCTAGGTGGTGAATGATTCAGGCTCAACGGTGGGACAGCAGTGGAAGCTGCTCAGGCTCTCATCTTGGGGAATCATGTCTGAACATGAACCAAGGGAGCCAACTTTGGAGCCCAAGTGTGGGACACCACTGCAGAAACAGCAGATACAGAAAAGCAGGGACCACCCCACAGTGGTTTATGTGTCCACAGGGCTGTGCAGAACTGGTGTTCAGCAGTGCCCCCTTGTGGTGCAGAGAGGCAAGAGATCTTATCAAAGAGGGGTATGGGCTTTCCAGTTCTCCCTGCATCCCGTATTTCAGAAGCAGGACTAAGGCCCTGGCGTCTTCGGAATATTCAAAAGCAAGATATTAAACTTTATAATAATAGAGTTTGAGAGAGAGGGAGGATTCAAGTGATGAGTTAGGAAAAAAGAGATATGCCCAGATTCATATTGGTGATATAGGGCCTACCAGTTCCTCAGGAAAAGAATACATCTGCATAGCCGCTAAGCAACTTGGTAATAAAAGGATTTCACCTGTTCACATTGGCTAACTTTTAAATATATTCACAGTACATAAGAGCACAGGCACGCCTGAATATCCATAGAACATGGCACAAGACTTTAGTGGTTCTCTCTCATAAAATAAAATGCTTCAAATACTTTTTATAATATAAATTTGTTTATTTTTAATTTTATTTTTGGCTGCACACGGTATTTGTTTTTCTCTCTTTGGCTGCGTTTGGTCTTCGTGGCTGCGCGCGGGCTTTCTCTGGTTGTGGCGAGCGGGGGTTACTCTTCGTTGCGGTGCATGGGCTTCTCATTGCAGTGGCTTCTCTTGTTCCGGAGCACGGGCTCTAGGCATGCGGGCTTCAGTAGTTGTGGCTTGCAGGCTCTAGAGCGCAGGCTCAGTAGTTGTGGTGCACGGGCTTCGTTGCTCCGCGGCATGTGGGATCTTCCCGGACCAGGCCTCGAACCCGTGTCCCCTGCATTGGCAGGCGGATTCTTAACCACTGCGCCACCAGAGAAGCCCGCTTCGAATACTTTTTAAAAGTGAAAATCCAAGGCAGAACCAGGGCAGGGGCCTCTAAAATGTGTGGCCTGGAGGAGGGGTCCTTTTTGCCCAGGTCTAGAGCCAGCTGCCTGAGCTCAATCACGGCTCCACCATCCACTAACTGTGAGCTTGGGGCAGGTTATTTTCTCTCCTTGAGCCTTACTTTCCTCGCCTGGAAGACGGGGGTAATGATAGGACTCACCTTACAGGACTGTCATGAGGGTTAAATGAGTCCATCCATGTAAGACACACAGAATAAGGCCTGACATATGAGAGCTATTATTTTTATAAAACTCAGCCACTCTGAGTGCTTTCAAAATCATCCACTCACACATAGCAGCAGTGGTCAATGTAGCCTTTACTCAAGATTTAGTAAGTGGGCCAGAGGCCTGGGGTTACATTATGTTTTCCACAGTAAAAACCCTAAAGTTCTCCTTTCAGGAAGTTCTGTTCTCTGCATTCTCTTTGGTTATCCTGCCAGCAGGCTGTCTCTCCGGTGGCCCCCTGGCAGCCCCTACCATTCTCATTCCTCATGAACAGAATTTACCCTCTGTGCTTGGAGAAGACTCATTCCTTTTCCTGTCTCCTGGTCTCTGAACCATTCAGTCATATCGTTTTGTATTTGTACATGTGCTATGGGTCTCACCCTGCATCTCGATCATTCTATCAAAGTACTTCTTTAAAGGAGATAAAACGTTCTCCCTCTGAGGATCCTGGCAGAGGACATTTTCTCTGTCCTTCTATGTGCAGGACTGAAAGCAGGGCCTTGTCGGGCTTGTGAGGCTCAGCTACACTATTTCAATGCTGCCTCTGAACCCACAGTTGAAGTGAGCTCCCCAGAGGCAGGCCTGACACCTTATTACAGACACCAGGGCCTGGCTTCCAGAGGCACAGACGGTGGGTGGGTGTGGAATGGCTGCGTGAGCACTGCCCTTGGTCTCTGATGGGTCCCCAGGAACAGGGGGGCTCACCAAGCTCCCTCCCGGGAATGGCCCCTTTTTATCTCCCATGAGTCACTTGCATTTTTTATCTTCACCTGAGGGCTTCTGAGAAGCTCTGCTCTGTGCTTTCCCCTAGCAACACAATGTTCTCAGCTTTGGCGTTTAAAACCAGCCCTTTCGCGTTGTTTCATCTTAAATAGAAAGGGAGCAAAGCAACTCAAGTGCCAAGCTTAATGGGGAACACCCCCCTCCCCCACAAGTGTTCCTGATCAAGGCCTGATGTCCATCTCTGATGTAAAACAAAATATAAATTAAGATTTTGTGCAAAGGTATCTAAATCCACAAGCAACTGAGAGGTAATATTTTTATCAGGTCAGAGATACTAGCTTAGATAACTGCATAATTTTAAAGGTTCACACAATGTGACCTCCAAAAATGAATTGAGACAGCTATGAAGTAGAATTATAAATATATGTATATATGTATATATCTTTCTATTGTATTGAGAACTAAAACCAAATCAGTAAATAAAGGATTTTGCAGCCTTCAAGCCATTTTATTACTGCCACGTGGAACTCAGGATGGAAGCAAGGATTGCCCGCCATCTAGCAGTCATCAGACTGCAGTCACCTCCGGACTGTGCACCTGAGAAAATTTCAGGATTAGAAAGTAGAGGATACTGGCCCCAGATAGCTGAGGTGCGTATCAAAGGAATGACTTCAGTGAGCCCAGGCTCTTGCATCTTCCCATACACAGAAGAGCACTAAATTCTTTAATGTGAGATATCTAGTTTTCTTTTATTAGCAGTAAGGTTTTGTTCTGAACTATCTGAACAAACTCCTAGATGTCCTGGCTCCCCGCCTTCCTCTTCAGAACAGTTTTCTCAGCGTTATCTGAGTTGCTGTCTCCCAGGCTTGAAGTCCTAAGAATGTCCGCAGAATGAAACAACTCTCAACTTTTAGGTTGTGCATTTTTTTTCAGTCAACAATATATACATATAACTTTTTTAACTTAACATTTCATTGGAACTTGTTTTGTGCCAGGAAATGTTCTAAGAATGTTACAAATGTTGACTCACTGGCTCCTCATATCAGCCCTCTGAGGCGGGCCCTACTATAACCCCCATTTTACAGATGGGAAAACTGAGGGACAGGAGAATGAAGTAACTCACTCAAGAACACACAGCTGGCTGGGGGCAGCCAGGATGAGGAATCTACGTCGTGGGGCTCCGGAGTCCACACTTTTTACACCTGTACTATCCTTCTAGAACTTCAAGGAGCCTAAGAAGTAACCTGTTTACCTGTGGGTCTATTCAATGACCAGACTCGTGGTGCTCACCCATGCTGGGCCAGGTCCACGCTGGGTGGTGGCCCCACAGAGGGGAAGGCGTTTGTGGTCCTTACCATGTCAGCATCCCAGTCCTGGGTCCACACTCAGCCCTGCCACTTAAGAGCAATGCACTCCTTGGGCACCTTACTTAACCTCTAGGCTCCATTCTTTCAGTTGTAGAATGAGGATCAGACCACTGACCCGATGGGGTGGTCTGGAGGGTGAAATGAACGCGCCCTTGCAAAGCAGTATGTGAAGTCCTGATGAGTGCTCTGTCCACGCCCTTCTCCTTCAGAGAAACATTTCCCTCTCGGATTCTTTTTCCTATATCCATTTGTAGAGCCGTTCAGCAAACTTGCTTGTTTCACTGGGTGTTGGAGTGTGCTTGGTGCTGACAAAAGAAGGGGTCAGCAGAGCCTGCGTGGCTCTGAGGGTTGACTCCAGGGCAGGTAGAAGTGATTTTCCGGGGTGGAGGAGGGTGAAACCTGGGGTTTGGAGCCAGACTTGGATTCCGATTCCAGGCATCCCTCCAACTTTATGATTTGGGGCCAGTCGTCTTACTGAGACTTCGTTGCTTCATCAGTGATGGCACCCATCACCTCGGATGGTGAGGGCATTCACGAGATGCTGTGTGTAAGGTACCCGGGGTGTGTACTTTTGTCAAGGCTGCTGTTGTGGTCACTCCTGGGGGCAAGGCCAGCGGGGGGCAGTGAGAGGTAGATGCTAGCTCTGGGGTGGGGCAGGTGATGCCAGGCCCGTTGGGGTGGCGTGACAGAAGCTGGGGACTCGGCCTGGATGCCCTCTGGCTTCAGCACCTGTCTTGCTGCTTTGCCTGGCCAAGGGTGTTTCGTGGCCTGCCCTGTCCCTGGGCTTGGTCGTTATTTCCATCCAACCAGGCTGCCACCCTCCACCTGACCTCCTTCGAGGCCGGTGGCCTCCAGGGCCAGCAGGGAGCGCGTGTTTACTTACACTGCCTCTGTCTGTTTATAGCGGTGGCACTGATGAGACCAGAGCTGTGGTTGGGCCTGGGTGGCTGCCCCACAAAAACAGCTTTCAGGCCACACTCGGCTGGAAAACTGGGGGCAAAAGCAGGGTGAGATAGAAGTCAAGGTCAGGCCAGGATCTGGCTCTGGCTGAGAGTGAAACAGACAGGCAGTAATAATAACAACTACTCTTTTTTTTTTTTTTGCGGTAAGCAGGCCTCTCTCTGTTGTGGCCTCTCCCGTTGCGGAGCACAGGCTCCGGACGCGCAGGCTCAGCGGCCATAGCTCAGGGGCTCAGCCACTCCGTGGCATGTGGGATCTTCCTGGACCAGGGCACGAACCCGTGTCCCCTGCATCGGCAGGCAGACTCTCAACCACTGTGCCACCAGGGAAGCCCACAACTACTCTTTTTAAAGTCCTTACTACATACCAGATAGTACTCAGGGCTTCACATGCGTTATCTCAGTAATTTATGCCACACGGAGGAGCTCTGCCACACGAAGGTGGAAAAAGAGAGGCTGAGAAACTTGTCCAAGGCTGCTCAGCTACTTTTTAGGGGAGCTGGGATTTGAGCCTGATCTCTCTGAAGTCGGAAGTCTGTGCCTCCCCAGGTAAAAATTAATACCAGTATTTCTGTTTAAAGAATTTCTATAGTCCTCAAGGCAATTTTATAGATGAGGAAACTGATGTTCAGAGAGGAGCAGTCACTTGCCCATGGTCGCACAGGTAGAAGTGACAGAGCTGGGGCACATCACCCAGCTCCTCCAAATTGTGAGGGAAGGAGCTAAGCAGCTCTCTTCTGATAGAAACTTTTCCTCTAGGAAAATGCATGGCGGAGTCTCACTGGTTCCTTCTGTCATGACCACGTGGAGTGGATCTGAGAAGCACGGGTCTGCCGTGTCTCTTTGGCTCTATGCTAATAACCGCAGCTTGGCTGAGCGATGATTAAGAGCTGCGTGCTGCACATTATTTCATCAATTCCCTCAGCAACTCCGTGAAGTAGGAACCACCATCTGCCCCATTTTACCAAAGAGGAAACGGGGGCTCAGGGCGTTAGAAAGACTTGCCCCAGATCACCCAGCTACTGAATGCGGTGCACTCACCCAGGTGGGTTTCACTTCAGAGCCCAGACCGGTCGCCGCTGCCTCCTGCTTTCTGCAACGCCCCCAAACTGCTGGGGACCCTCCTGTCCCCCAGCTCTCCTCTCTCCCAGGCTGCGTCCACACCTCACGCTTCCTCTCTCTCTTTTCCCTTTCCCCGCATTTTTGGATCTTGCTCTAGTTCCACGCCTTGAGCTAGGCTCCCTGATCTCCGGCAGGAGACAAGCCCTTGCCCCAGCTCTGCTGCCCTCAGGCCAGCAGGCAACCAGGCTGCTTCACAGCTCTGGACTTCAGTTTCTGTAAAATGGGGGTACAATAGCTAGTCTGCCCTCTGGGGTGTTGGTCAAATGAGTCATCAACAACACCACCTACTGCTTCTGTTTCTACTATGAGCAATCACAATATTTAATGAGTGCTTACTATGTGCTCTGCACGGACCGGTGCTCTGCAGGCACGGGTAACTAACGGATAAATGATGGAAAGGGGTGACCTAAGGACGTGAGTGTTTCTGAGGTTCCTCTTAGCTGCTGTTCCCTCCCCTATTCCTGTTTCTCTCCTATTTCTATATCCTATTCCTTTTCTATCTCCGCGGAGCCTGGCCATGAGTGGAGTGCCACGTCTCAGAGCCCACGGAACGAGAAAGCTGCCAGATAACAGAGGTAGTGGTTGAGTAAGGCGACCCTGTCCCTCGAAGATGTAGCTGTGTCACTCCTCCTGAATGGATAGGCCACAAGTCAGTCTTACGTGAGGGAACCGAAAAACCATCCCCTAGGTAACCTCTGGGAACCATGCACCTCCTGTTTCCAATTATTTTATTTTATTTATCTATTTTTGGCTGTGTTGGGTCTTTGTTGCTGCGTGTGGGCTTTTCTCTAGTTGTGGCGAGCGGGAGCTACTCTTCGTTGCGGTGCGCAGGCTTCTCACTGCGGTGGCTTCTCTTGTCGCGGAGCACGGGCTTTAGGCGCGGGGGCTTTGGTAGTTGTGGCTCACGGGCTCAGTAGTCGTGGCTCGCGGGCTCCAGAGTTCAGGCTCAGTAGTTGTGGTGCACGGGCTTCAGTAGTTATGGCTCATGGGCTCTAGAGCACAGGCTCAGTAGTTGTGGGGCACGGGCTTAGCTGCTCCGCAGCATGTGGGATCTTCCCGGACCAGGGCTCGAACCCGTGTCCCCTGCACTGGCAGGCGGATTCTCAACAACTGCGCCACCAGGGAAGCCCCGTTTCCATCTTACAACAACCTTAGACAGATTTGTGGAAGGCCCGCTCTTGCCTCCCTTGGCCCCTCCAGTCCCCTTCACTCTGCACTTGGGTTTATCCCACCGAGGAGACCCCCCTGGCCAGGGGGAACGGCCCTTGTTGGAACAGTTCAATTCTAGGGCCCTAGCGGGGCGGCAGGGCTAGTGTGATGTCACTGGTCTCCACTCACAGGTCCAGTTCCCTGGTCGTTGCCTTTCTCTGACTGTCATATGAGATTAGAGTGGGCCCAGAGGTAACTCTGCTCCCTCAGGGCAGGCCCTGGCATCCTCTACCTCTTTCTTTTCTGTTCTGGAGGCATGTGATGAGAACACAGCCTGGCTCTATAGGCCCTGGTAGGGCCTTCTCCGTATCTCACGCTGTCCCTCCCTCTTTAGCTCCAGGACTCAGCTCTGCTCCACTCCGCGTGCCCCTCCTGCTGCCCATCTTTCTCCCTCTCTTCCTCTGCCTCAGGTGGGAGAGGCCTGCATCCTCCTGGAGTGGTAAGTTCCAAGACTTGGGTGCAGCACAGGGAAGCAGGCAGAGCCACCTTCTTCAGGCTGGCTTTGGTTCAAGGCTGTGCCATCCGAGAGCTGGCTGGGGTGAACACAGCCCCCGTGTGGTCCAGCTTGTCTCCCTGTAGTTCTGTGTCAGGGTTTGGGGCCAGAGGCTCTGCTGATCATAAAGGAACACTTTGCCAGCATCAACTGTGCAAACATCTCCTCGGGGACCTGTAAGGAGGTGGGAGCCTGGGCCAAGGCAGGAGAGAAGTGGTCCCGGGTCTCCAGGTTGCATAGAACTCATCTTACAACTGCAAACCACAAAATGTTCCCAGGGTGAACCTAATGAGGAAAAGTGCAATGACATAACACAATACTCCTTTTACGGCGATTTCAGCGAATAACGTTCTCTGTGTTTTCATCCACGCTTGCCAAGCGTTTATGGAGAGATTTGTGCTTGGAATGGACGTCAGTGAAATCCTAGCTTATTAATAACTTATGGAATATAAATAAGTTTCTGTTAGTTTCCACAGCTTGTGGACTTTCGCCAAACTGGTGGGTATTTTTCAGGTGGTCTAACTTGGTGATGAGGAATAAGCAGACATCAGAAAGACAGGCGGCCTGCCACCCGAGGGGCTGACACTGAGCCATGGCAAGAGGACCCAAAAAGTGGATGGGGGAGGGGTGGGGATGATGAGACAGCATGCACAAAGGAAAAAGAAAGAGTGAGCTTGACCCCAAGGCCTCTCTCTGTGGTCCACACCGTCCGGGAGGTGACCCTACTGTTTCCTCTTGCGGACAAGCCTAAAGTCAGCCAAGCCACCTGCTCCACCGGGCAGGGGCTGTCAAGTGGTGTGGATTCGAGTCCACTGCTCCTGCCGTTTCATCTCGTCACTCTCACCATCCCCTGGCCCATTCATACCACAGGACCTTGAAGTGGGGGTCAGGTCAAGGGTCTGCAAAGTCACACAGGGCCACCAGGTGGGACTGAGCAAGGTAAGCGTGCATGGAGATGGGAGAGTGGGGGAAAAACATCAGAGTGCAGTGCCGAGGGGCATCAATGGGAGCTTGAGGTGGTGACAGTGATGGGAGATGGGTTCTGAAGAGTGGTACTGATCAGTGTAGATGCGTTTAGGATCATGGGAAAGCGGTAGAAAAATGATTACTCTTAAGGGAAGGAAGGAAACTAGTTGAATCCCGAGAGGGTCTGGGAGCAGAGGCACATCTAGCACTCAGATTTGATTTTTAAATACCAGCCAAAGGAATCAAGCCTCCTTGGAAAAACGGCAGATTCCAAGGGAAAGTACAACATGATCTTGGGGCATCTTCTTGTGCCAGAAAGGAAGGAAGTGCTGAGAGAGAGATGGAGACATGTCCCACGGATACAAAAACCCACTGGCCAAATCTGGGACAATTTGAGCATCAAAAGAAATAACTCTAACACTAATAGAACACATTGATTAAATAGGAATCCATGGGTCAACACGAATAGAAATAAATAAGAGAATAAGTAAATGAGGACAAGGGTAAGTTTTCATTACAGTAGGATGCCAACTAATAACTGTAGAAGGAATGATGGAATTAGAAAATTACCACTTGGCCCTTGTCACAGTGATACTTAGTTCAGCGGAGAAACATCAACAGGTGTCAATGTTTGATGAAGAGCAGAATGTTTACAAACTCTAAAAGTATCTCCCCACAAGATATTAATTAATCACAAAGGGATAAAACAGCAACCTGGCAGACACATCTTTAATCACGTGATCAAGGCGAACATCACCAGCAAAGGGACAATCTAAATCATGCACCTAGTTGGATGCTATGAAAAGAACACAGCATCACTTCTGTGATATTCCTGCCAAAGATGCAGAATCTGAATCTAACCACGAGGAACCGTCAGACAAACCCGAGGACTAGTCTACCAAAGATCTGGCCTGTTGTCTTTATAAAGAACTATACCAGATTGAAGGAATCAAAGGAGACGCGACAACTAAATGTAGCATGTGATTCTGAACGGAATCCTATCTCTGTAAAGGATATAATCGGGACAACTGGCAAAACTGAAGGTCTGCAGGTTAATGGTAGTAATGTATTAATGTTAATTTCCTAATGCTCTTATTGTGGCTATGTAGGAGACTGTCCTTGTTTGTAGGAGTTACATGTTGAAGTACTTGGGGGTGATGGGGCATCATGTCAACAACTGCTCTCAAATGGTTCAGGAAAAGAGTTATTTGTACTATTCTTACAACTTGTGGGTAAGTTTGAAATCATTTCAAAGGAAAAGGAAAAAGTTTAAAAAAGTTATTAAACATCTACGAAGAGTCAGGCATCTTTGCTCAGTGCTGTGCTTAAAAGCTAGGCTTTGCAAAATGTGCTGTGTGTATGCCACGGAATATTATACAGCCTTGAAAAGGATGGAAATTCTGACACATGCTGCAATATAGATGAACCTTGAGGACATTATGCTGAGTGAAATAAGCCAGTCTCAAAAAGACAAATATTGTACGATTTCACTTACATGAGGTACCTAGAGTAGTCAGACTCACTGAGACAGAAGGTAGAATGGTGGTTGCCAGGGGTTGGGGGAGGGGGAATGGGGAGTTATTGTTTAATGGGTACAGAGTTTCAGTTGGGGAATATAAAAAGTTCTGGAGATGGATGGTGGTGATGTTTGCATAACAAGATGAATGTACTTAATGTCACTTAAAAAAGTGGTTGAGATGGTAAATTTTATGGTATGTATATTTTGCCACAATAAAAGAAATTGGAGGGGGAACAAAGCTAGGCTTTGGAGGTGAACAGCTTCTCAGCTCTGACACTTGTTACTGAGATCTCAGGTGAGTGCTTGTTTCTTTCTTGGTTACTGGTGACAAGGACACTGTCTTCATAATGCAGAGCCAGAGACCCCATGGGGAAGCCCTTCATGTAGCGGCTGTAGTGGACAGCACAGAGCAAGTTCTCAAAACAGACTACCTCCTCTTATCCTGATCATTACGCATCACTGACTCCATAACGCTGCAGGGCGGCTGCCGTTTTCCCCACTACCCCTCCTCCCACCTCCAAGACTTGTGGACTATTCAGCCCCCAGCCCACTATCTTCCCCTTCCTAGGAACTTCTTCTGTGGACAGTTAGAGAGGTGGAGTGTGCCCCAGCTGAAGACAGATATGAAAACTTACATGCTTATATATGCACAGACTGTCTCTGGAGAGGTATCTGGGAGCCTGGTGGGAAACTTCTGTTAAACCCATTTGTACCCTTGGGATGTCTTCCCACATACAAGCATTATTCCTTTAAATAAATAATTAGCTGGATCAAACAAATTACCCAAAGAGGGGGCCCTCAATGACAACTGAGTTCCTTTTGGAGGATCTGCCTTTAGGCAGATAAGAGGCGTTCAGAGGAAGCCTCTCCCTGCATTTGCTCTTTTTCAAGGGCCTACAGCTCAAAGTAATCAGTGTACTAAAGCAGCTTATTTTGTGGAGGCACGTCCTCAACTCCCACTGTCATGTTTTGGAGCGGCATATTCTGCTACCCTTCACTCTCATTTACAAAACGTTACACTACATACACTGATTAGTTCCACACATAAGCCTTCTTCTGGCCTTGGCTCGGGGAGACTGCCTCTTGGGGCACCTCTGAGAGGCTTCTGAGAACACTGGGTGCTGGTTTCTGCCTGCTTCCTCCTTGTACCTCACACCCGCCTCTCCATGCTGTCTACATCCTGTCACCCTCACGCATCCTCGGGTGGTTCTACGTAGACACCCAGACAGGGATGTGAGGGAACCGCAGGCACCCCTTCCTCTCTTGAAAATTCTAGAACCAAAATCGGGTAGCTTAACAATCTAGTCTCATGGCAAGTTAAGGTCTAGAAGACAGCTAAAGAGATGTTTTTGAATAATTTAAAATAATCACAAGATAATGACCCTCTAGGGCAAGTATTTCCAACTCACATGTCCTCAGGGACCAGCAGGGTGATGGAGATGGGTGAAGCCAGCCTGTGGCCTCTGCATGTCCCACTCATCTGAAATGGTGAGCTGCTATCAAACTTGGGCTGATTGTTATCCAGTGGGAATATGAAAGTGTTTCCAAACCTTGACATTTTCCTTTAGGAGCCAGAAATACAGATCTATATGGAAATCTCCCCATTTAAAAATATCGGTAATTAACAGACAACAGTCACGACTCCTTGGCCAGTAGAATATGGTTAGAGGGCACAGCAGAGCAGCCTGTCAGTTGGCAAACTCTGCCCTGTGACACGCCCTTGAGTGAGGGGAGCAAAGGCTGGCTAGAGCTGAGGGCGTGTGTCGAGATGTAGGAGGTCAAGTTGATTTGATTTGGGCCTACCTTGGGAACGAAGGGAGGACCCCGGAGGACTGACAAGCTGGAACTTGTTCTGTGAAGTAACAGGGCGGCAGAGCAGCAAACGGCGAGGCGGACGGGGAAATATGGGCTTGGAATTCAGAGAGGCTTGGCTTCAAGCCTTGCTTCCCTCTTTAATAGCCGTGTAATGAGGAAGATGCTTCACCTCTCTGAGTCTTGGTTTCCTCATCCGTAAAAGGGAGGATAGATCCTACCTAACAGGGTCATGAGAATTAAATGAAGTTGTGCCTACGAAAACGTCTACCACCTCGTAGGTGCCTAGTTCACTTGATCCTTCCTTTCAAACGTTTTTGAGTGAGGACGATACTTGCTGAAAGCAGTGTTTCAGGAGGAATGACCAAATGGCAGCTTGGAGACTGGAGTCAGAAAGACTGGCTCTCAGGCGGTGTGACCAGTTTGAGAGCACAGGTAATTGTTACTGCACGGCCTTGGAGTTGAGCCCATCCCCAGGGACAAGACCATAAAAGCAGACCCCCTGGCCCTCCACGGGTAAGGTGACGGACAGCGTGCTATGCGCAGTGCTAAAGCAAGCTTGGCTGCGCCAGCTTTCCTGTCTGCTTCCCACCAGAGCCTGGCCTCTTGCCACTGCTGATCCAGACGGGATTTTCGAGCCCAAACCTCAGTGCCGGCCTCAGGCACCAGCCAGGCCCTGACCTTTGCTGGGTCCCTGCACGTCTCTCCTCTAACTTTAGGAGCCACTGAAGGCCCTTCTGCAGAGTTCCTGGCAAAATTCTGAGCTGCTTAGCAAACTCATCTTCAGAAGATGGTTTATAGCTTTTGAAAGCTAAGGCGGTTTAAATTACATGCAGACATTTCTAAGCCAAAATGGCCAAATGCACAGAACTTGCAAGGGACTAATGGGAGAATTAGCAAAAAAAAAAAAAAAAAAAAAAGAGAGAGAGATGGTAGTCTTGTACCTCAGGAGCAGAAGAGAACTGATTTTATACACTACGTAGACACTATGTTTATCCACTAATATAATTAAACCGTCATTACCAGTCAGCATCGCTGACTTTCCAAAGTGTTCCTAAAGTGAAAATGATTTTCAGTGTGCATCAGAAGCATCTGGAAGGCTTGTTGGCCCCTTCTCCAAGTCTCTGAATCGGCAGATCTGGGATCAGGGCTGCATTTCTAACAGTTCCAGGGTGATACTGATGCTGCTTGCTGGTGGTTGGGTGGTATGCTTTCAGAAGCACTGCTGTAATGAATCTGCTAGTATTCACTCAGTCTACAGTGCTAACGAGTGTTACGGAATGCATGGGAATCCCGACATCCATCCCCTGATGAGCAAAGAGAAGTTAATGTTAAACAACAGAAATAGGATAAAACAATGATTGAAAATCTGATCTAGGAGCCACAAACTTCACAACAAGCCAAGGAGTTAGACAGTCTGGACTGGGTGGACATGGTGGTTTGGCAATACCAGTCAAGCACTTAGGCTAGTAACTGGGAACATGCTGGGGGCGATCGTCTCCAGTGGTAATTGTAGACACTGCCCCAGGTCAAAGAAGTGGACTACAAAAATGAGCATGGAGCTCTTTGTATCACCGTGACTCTAAGGCTTTGATGGTTTCTAAAGGTTGGTAATATTTGGTGATGTCTTACAAAGGTTAGTTCTGTGCTTCACGAGGCTTTTGCAAATGGCAGTGGTTTTTCCAACTATAGGGAGAGAAGCCTTGAGGTCTGAGACTAGTTTCTTGTTTAGGAGTGAATATAGCAAGGGTGTTTCAGGATGAGATATTTTTGGGTGGCCTCGTCCTCCTCAGAGAGGAATTCTTCTGCTTTATCTCAGAACGCAAGAACTTTCTAGGCTCTGCATGCCTAACCTAATACACAAGCATGAGGACTCCACTGACAATGCAAATAGGCTTCGCGGGAGAGGAGGAGAGAGCAGAGGTGGCTCTGGGCTTCCCAGCCCCTCTGGTGCTGTTTATCTGGTCTCGTTTTCCCGGCCTGCCGAGTTAACTACATTTACTCAAGGGAATATGGGCACTACTTCCATTTCAATTTGGCTCAGCTAAGAGTCCAAGTCAGCCCTCTGTCCCAACAGTAGTGAGGAGTTTAGTTACTCCTGTAACCTGATGATTTCATTTGAAAAAATTATCTCTAGTCTACAGTGACTTAGTGGATGTAATACTGATTTTAAAAAAAGAACAAAACTCCTTGGTATCTTGGCATATTTAACATTCTGTGAAAATTAGGGTGTTTCTCATCAACGGTACACCCTTCTCTTGTAATGGAAAAAAAAAAAGAGAACTGAGATGGACCAAAAACTGTCCGCCAAAAAGCATACACAACAGTCACTTGGGCATTTGTGGGCAGAAGGACACCTTCTCTGGGTTGCTCTATTCTGCCCTGTCACTGGGTTGAGGTCAGTGTTGGATGGGCAGGATCTTGGCTGGGTAGACAGAAAGGGGCTCTGCTGAGGCCTCCGTCCGGTGGCAGAGGCCTCCCAGGGAAGGAGGTTCGTGGTCTTGAAGAGGGGATACTAGTCTGAGAAGCTTCCTTGCAGAGCACAGGACTGGTAAGACTGGCCCTCCCATGTTTACCTATTAGTGGAGTGAAGAGGACTAGAGGGGCCCTTCTCTGGGTACTGAGGACTTGGTAGTTGAACTTCAAACTGAAAAGGACGCCAACCTGTTTCAGCGGGAAGCAGAACACACTTCAGAAGTACTGCCGCCTGCCCTAAACACGTGGTCAGCTTGCTTTAAAGTAAGGGCACATGTTGCCCAAACATCTTGCTAAATACGGAAGTGCAGTCCTAACTTACAGGTATTGATGGTAAAGGTGGAAGTCTAAACAGGTTAAAGTCTGAGTAACAATATCCAGGAGTCGACTCAACTAAGAACGAAAGACACTTAGTTTGAAGTAATTTTTGATACCATCCAAGGCTTGGGACGCAATACGCCGAGTCATCACCTGGAACCTGTCCGAAACACTCTCGGGTCCTCCCAGAACTTCTGAATCCGGATATGCATCTTTTTCTTAAAATCCCCAGGTGACACGTCTGCAAACAAGTTTGGGGAACACTGACAGAGCACAGTACGCTCAACTAAAGACTGGCATCAGGAATAGTCTGGGGAAGAGAGGAACGTCTTGCTCACTCCCAGCTACACCCACTAGCTGCAGGACGGCGGCAGTTCCACGGCATGTCTCCCAGTCCTTCACTGCCATTAGGTCGTGCTGTGCACAGGAATGGCATGCAGGCCGAGGACAAACCTCACACTGCGCGCCTGGGGTCTAAGAATTAGTCGAGGCTTCAGAGTATCGAATGATTTAATTACGAAACTTAAGCCACTTATTAATTATTCACCTTCTAAAAAACACAAACGTGAGAATAAAATAAACACACCCAAGACTCACCAACCCTTGCAGGATAGGAAGCAGCCCTGGACAGAGAGCCTGCAAATGTTTTTCCTTATACCTAATTCTACATTTCCTCATGCATCCTAGGGTCCCATGTTTTGGCACCTCTTACAGGGGAAAGGAAACGGAAGCTAAAGAGTCACGGACAAGAGGGTCACAACAACCTTAAAGCTATCTGATGCTAATGGCTTGTACACTCTTATTTGAAACTCTGAGTAACAGTATCAAATAAGCATTGTCAAATACCTACTCCTGGCTAACCTTTACTGTCATTCTTTGAAATTGCATCTTTGGGACTGGTTATGTGCCTTCACTGTAGCTGTTGCTTATCCCCAAGCACAAACCCTAAAATTCATACACAGTCTCTAAGTTCAAGTACAGAGGTTTGTTTCAGGACAACCCCAAGTTGATGTAGTGTTTCTTAATGTATCTGTAGTGTCTAGTGGGTGTCACCCCTTGGACAGGCTGGCCAGACGGCAGCACGACGTGGGGCCCACGTGGTCAACTCTCCTACTGGCCCATTTGCTCCCTACTTTATCTGGACACCGCCCCACAGTCAACGTTGAATTGTGAAATCAGTGATGACCTTGGCCTGTCTTCACTCTGAAGTTGTACTCTTATGTAACTGAATCCAGTTCTTCACCATTAATTCAATGGAGCTTCCAAAACGTGTCAGGCATATTCTAAAAAGAAAAGATAATCATATCGAAATGTTAGTTTTGTGTTATGTTTAATTTTATATCCCCAAAGGATATAAACTAGATATAAACTAGAAAGAAAGACTTGAAATCAATGTTTTACTCTCCAGAATGGAATTGAGGTCTTCTCCTAATATAGACAGGTACAAAGGGACAACTTCTCTCGAATGCCCCATGTGAGCCTGATGTTCTCACTTTGTTCGCTCACTGATGCTTATTTTATTAATCAAAAGTAACAGACATCTTAAAGAATCTTACAAAGAGAACACCGAAGTAGAATGAGGGGATGAGGCACACCCTGATGGTTGCCAACAATGGCCGAGTTGAGTCCGCCGCTGCTTATGTTTACTAATGTCTCCCAAGCTCTGCAAAAAGCATTGTTTTGTGTATCTAGAGCTGGTTTTTAAAATTAAATTTCAAATGTAAAAAAAAAAAAAGGAGTGCTCCTAACAGAAGAATCCCACGGTAACTGACAGTGGTGAACTGAAATCCTTACTAAATACAAGGAAATCCAGCAGGGCTTAAAGCAGACTCTGAGCCCCATTTAGGATGCCACTTTAGAATGCATTGCTTGATTTTACATAAAAACTGTAAACCCAAGTTAACTCATGTCCAGGGGAGAGACTCATTTAAACAATTTCAGAACGACAAGACTTTCATCTGAATTTGCCTGTGCACACCAATCATCCCAGATGGTTTCTAATGAAACATCTATTCACAGCTTAAACGTTTAGCTCTGCTGGCACAGAAAATCATACTCACAGACACAGGAAAACATTACTAATTAGTTCTCAGTAAAACATGACTCATAACAAAATGAAGTCCATTTGCAGTAAATACTTTTCTGAATAGACAAGAAACATGACCCTCAATAATGGCTTACCCCTTTGCTATCCATTTTCTATATCTATAAGCCAGAGGTGAATGTTCCTGGACAAAAGATGGGATACTGGGGCTTCCCTGGTGCCGCAGTGGTTGAGAGTCCGCCTGCCGATGCAGAGGACACGGGTTCGTGCACCGGTCCGGGAAGATCCCACATGCCGCGAAGCGGCTGGGCCCGTAAGCCATGGCCGCTGAGCCTGCGCGTCCGGAGCCTGTGCTCCGCAACGGGAGAGGCCACAACAGTGAGAGGCCCACGTATCGCAAAAAAAAAAGACGGGATACTGGACCTTAGGAAGCATCCTGGGATGGGGCTGGAGGGTCCTGGCTTTCAGGCTCTGGAGGGGGTGCTGGCACAGCTTCTTTTTTCTGGGCTGCCAGGAACTCATGAATTGCTCGTTCTATCTGTGGCCTGAAGATGTGGTTTAGTTTGGGATCCACCACCTGGGAAATAATTCTGTCCACTCCAGCTTCCAACATCCCTGACCTTGAGAAGACAAATAGATCATTCCATTATTTAGCCTCCAAATGTCATGAGAGAGCCCAATAAATGTCCACCTGGTCCAAAGTACAGCCCCTTGAGGGGGTTCTTTCACAGGGCAGTCCACTTACCACATAGGGTTCAAGCCATGATATCTTTAGAGGGCAATTCATGACCAGCAGCTATCATTATTCCTAATACACAATCTCATCCACTCCCACCTCAACCTTGTACAAAAGAACCAAACAAAACTGTCCCAAAGACAAAGAGCAAGTAACAATATGGTAGGAAAGAACTGACGGCACGGGGAGAGTTGAAAACCTCAGTCTGTCAAAGCCAGTAAGCCTCCCACTTGACTCCATTTCCTTCAATATCTATCCTCTCACAAGTCAAAGCAGGAGAAGCAGCCTCTAGCAGCAACCTGGCTAGTAAGCCCTAAACCTTGTATAACACAAATCAGTCAGGGCTAGGAATGTTTACAGCATCACCAGCAATTCAACAAGGCCTTCGGCTGTGGTTGTTACCTATGACACATACTAGGTAACCTGGAAGCAAACAAGTAAAACAGACAAGAAACAGACTGGTTCTCAGTTCCTAAGGGGCTAAAAGACATCCCTAATCCTTTCTGAAATAGAGCAAAAATTAGTCAAGATGTCTATATTCAAACACCAGGGGTGGGTAGTGAGGAAGATTATGGTCACAGGAAACAAATCTCATTTGAAGGGTTTGGAAAATAGTCCATGCAGGGTCAAGCTGAATTGTTCTCCTCGAAGGATTAAAACAGTCAAATACCATCACAAGCATGGTGGACAGGTTTTACTTACTTTCCTTTAGACTTGAGTTCTTAGGCCATTCAAGCTTTTGCTTGGGTAAAAATAGGTCCTGCAGTAATGGGGCAAATGGTGTGTCAGGGTACAGCCAAGGAGACAACTGGGTGAACACACACAGTGATAAGTGAGATGAGAAACAGGCCTTGAACTGGTAAGGCTGAGTAGTGAATAAAGTGCTTCCTAGATCCAGTGGGAACTGACAGCTTATCAACAGAAAGCCTAGATGTAAACAGACCACCGTTAGAGTACAGGGGCACTTTTGGGCAGACCTCAATAGACAATGTGTGCCCTTAGAGATGAGCACCGTGGAACACAGAAAGGTCAGCAGCAGGCCATGGGTCAGTGGGGAAGCAAAGCCACCTCTCCTTAGGCACAAGCCAACGGCTGTCCACCTACACCATCCCGCTTCCCAGGTCAGATTCACAGGGGTCTTTACTGGAGGTGAAAGCCTGACCAAGGAAAACAAAGTACCAAGAGTGTAGCTCCCTTTCTTGGAGATTTTAAAAGTGTTCGGAGAAAACAGGATCTTGTCAGGAGCCTAAAACGGAAGATGAAATGAACAAATAGGCAGTTAAAAGACTTACTAGTCATAATTAGGTTCAACAGTAGAGCCTGATTTCCTGTTAAGCCCTCCACGCTGCAGAACTGGGATACAGGTTCTGGGCCTGAACAGCCAGGCCAGCCAGCCAATGCTGAGGGCTGCAGTGTTTTATCTACAGGGTTAAGTAGCAAATCTTCACTTTAAAACTTCATTAGAATTTGCCTCAAATTCAAAATGTTAGCAAGAATCAGATAGAAGTGTCTCAGTACCACATCCAAATTCATGTTTTCAGGTTAAATACATTCTAGCTCAAATCAAAAAGGAGGAAATATTTACATAGGTGGTAAAACTATGAAAAAAAAGCAAGGAAAGAATGACCATCCAACTCAGAAGTATGGTAACCTTCTGAGAGGAGGAAGGTATATCAAGAAAGGAGGGAAGCAGGGCCGGGGGGTTTTGGAGGGTGCTGGTAAGTTCTATTTCTCAACCTGGGTGGTGACTACAGGGATGTTCTAATTACTTGTTAGACTGCATCTCTGTTCTAAGCACCTTTCTGTGTTACATTTCATATTAAAGGTATATAAAGAGAAGCGCCACATGCGTACCTCAAGAATGACATCATTGTGTATTAGAAAATTAACAGTAATGTTGACAGTTTTCATACCATTAATGGCACCCTTTCAAATATTTGGTGTTTAGATTTAGTTTCTTAATATGCTTGCCAATCGTTTAGAAGGCAGGGTTAAAAAAAAAGTTTCATCTGATTTGTTACTGCAGCTGTCAACTATGTTTTTTCTAAGGATTAACAATAACACATATAGGGACCAGTGCCAGACATGAAATAGTTGCTCAGTAAGTGGAAGCTATCGTCCCCTTCTCTCTGAAGGATCCCACAGTGCCACAGTCTGCTCCCTAGAGAAACAGAAAGGCAATGGGTGATAAATCCAGAATGACAAGGCACTGGGCATCTTTTGGTATCATGCTTCTTCCCTAACTCTGAGAGCTTCTGTAAATTTTAGTTTCGTTTAAAAAGATTCAGATTTCATCAGCCATACAGCCATACTGAAAGTGCCAGCTCGTTAATAAGCATCCTTTTCTATTTTACAAAACTTATTTTGAAATTATATATCCATAGAAAGTTGCAAGGAATTACATAGGGAGGTCCACACACTCCTTTACCCAGCCACCCCGAATGCTTGTACTCTGCACAACTGCAGTACAACATCAAAGCCAGGAACAAAGGAAAAAGGAAAAATTCTGTAACTATATGTGGTGATGGATGTTAACTAGACTTACTGTGGTGATCATTTCAAAATATATAAAAATATTGAATCTTTATGTTTGAAACTAATTATACCTGAAACCAACATGCTGTATGTCAATTATACCTCCAAAAACAAAGGGGTGGGTGCAAAAACCCAGAAAACCAGCACGGGTACTCTCCTGACCTCGGTTACATCTCAGTTACAGCGGCACTCATGTGCGTCGGCGTGGGTAGCTCTGCAAAACTTTATCATGAGGACCTTCATGTAACCACCACCACAATTGAGATACTCACCTGTACCCCACCCCCTTCCTGATCCTCCTTTCTAGCCACACTCACCCCCCGACCCTGACCCTAAGCCCTAGCAGTCACTAATCTATTCTCATCCCTATAATTATATGTTAGTTCACGAATGTCACAGAAATGGAATCGTGCACCACTATCTTCTTGATACTGGGCTTTTTTTCACTCGGCACAATTCCCTGATACTTCTGTTTTTAAAGGGGAAGGCTTCACAAGCTTTTAGATATTCCAGGAGAGAGTGGGTCAAGAAAACCTGAACATAAGTGCTGATACGAAGAGCAAAAAAAGGATTCTGAATGGATTAGAAAAAGCTTATCTTAGGACACTGGATTTCATGAGCCACCACCACTTTTGTGCCAGTGACACTGAGAAGTCACTTGGATGAGTGATCAGTAGCACCTCATTAACTAGGGTTCAGTTTGCTACTGTGAAGAATATACCTTAATAAGACTCCATGCCTTCCTGAAAGCTGCCATTACACTTTAGAGGGGCCGTGTGGATTCAGAAAATTTGTATAACCCACACTGACTTGTGAGAAGATCCAGCTGCTCTTGCCCAAGACCCAAACATTGATATATCGGTATGAACTCCAGCGTGTGTTCACATTACACTGAAAACTTCAAAGAGTATGAAATATGTCTTACAATTTGGAATATCTTTCCTGGTAGAGGTGTGCATGGGAGGCCTATGTGGGTAGCAAGAATTTCAATTGAGTTCTTTGCTTACTTGAACCTTAATTTTAATAGGGGCGGGGTCTGCTGTAACTTGTATGTCACATTTGCTGGAAAGTACCATGCACCTTGACCAAATAGTGCCTTGCACTGGCCTTCTTGCGAGTCCCGCTTGTGATAACTGCCTTTTCGCTCTCAATTCTGCTTACTTACTGAACCACACTCTGCCTCAGACCATTTCGCAATTGGTTTTTGTTCATCGTAGGATTCCACTCCTGCTTGTCCAGATGTGTTGACACAAAATTATCCACTTTCTGCCTCAGGTTTTGGTAAGCTGGCTAAAATATTAAAAAGAAGGGGCAAGGTCAGAAGTTACATGCACCAAAGTTTTGGAAATTAGTCATTCAGAACACTGCTTTTCATCGAAATGCAGAATTTCAGGTCCTTAAATACACTCCCATCGTGTCCATGAAGATCACACAGCATGGCAGAGCATGGATTAATGACCAACATGTGTGCCTGCTACAATGCCAGATGCTTTATTACCCCACTTACTTTTCAAATAACTCTACGAGGGAGGTCCCGTTGGCTCTCTCCTGCTCTCATGTTAGAGGATACAGGCTTAGAAAAAGTAAACAACTTGCCTACAAGGCTGAAATATGGCAAAGCCAAGGTTAGACCCAGGCCGTTTCCAAATCAAAGGAAATGGGTTCTAGTCCAGCTCCACTGCTTACTAGCTCTCTGACTTTCGACAGGTCAGCCAACCTGAGTCTCAGTTATTTCCGTCTGTAAAACAAATATTACTGCCCTGCTTACCTCACAGGGTCTTCTTGGCCACAAGCAAGGCCTCGGGAAAGTTCTCCGCATAAAATGAAGGCCCACCCAACCCTCAGCATGACTCATGAATGCAGACTGAAGTCAATGCCTACGGAACACTGGGAAAGGCTGAAGGGAAGCAAAACTTAAGTCCCCAAAGGAGCCTGAGAGGCACTTATTGGTCTCAGATGTTCTAGACCCAACTAGGATCAGAACAAAATCAGAAAGGAACTTGATGAACACAAGGAATCCACGTGAACATAAGGAATGCATGTTCTAAGCCTCCAAGACCTTCTGGACCCACTAGCTGTTCCTCTCCAAACCAGGTGTCGCAGTGTGCATTGCTGTTCACACTTCATTCCTCTCTCCTCCCACTGTGGGCAGAGAACACTTCCCTACCCCAGTGACACTGTGTTTAGCAGTGTGATCTGCTCTGGCCAACGGAGTGTTAGTGACAAGAGGTCCTAAATGTGGCTGTGCCACCTGGCTTGGCTCTTGTACTCTGGTGACCTTTGATGAGGGTAGTCCTTTGCAGCCCCTGTCCATTTGGCCTGGGACCTAGGATGAACACATGTGCAGCAGACCTACCCCAACCCACAGCTTGGACCCAAGCCCAGGCCACCTACAGCTGAGCACCAAGCCTATCTAGATCAGAGGAACTTTAGCTGACTTGTAGCCCCATCAGCATGAGAACAAATGCTTGTTATAAGTCACTGAGATTTGGTTTATCATGTAGTGTTACTGTGACAAAAGTTTGCTAACAGTCAGGTCAATGAAACTGACAAAGGAATCGACTGGCCTCAACTCCATGAATGGGCTCTTCCCAAAGGTCATGACTCACAGGCATAAAGACTCTCCACCAAACCTGGAGAGAGTAAGGCAGGGAGACGGGTGAGGACTAAAATTCACAGATACCCCTGTACTGTCTGCCTAGCAACTCTTGTTTCCTGGTAACCATCTTCCCCTCTTCATTACCCACTACTGTGGGGAGGGCAGTGGGTGCCATGTTCTCCTGGCTACAGGGGTGGGTGCCTACCCATGTTGAGACCATGCAGACACTTCCTGGGATTTTTTGAACTGGAGCTGTTTCTAGAGGAAGAAGCTGTAAGAGGTAACCAATAGATACGAGTAACCAAATGGATGACTCTGCTCTGCAGTGACAGTTAAGAGAGTTATGAAGAATAGGCATGAAAGACAGCCCTAGTGGAGCATTCCTGGTTCCAAATGCATCCCTACCCTTCTGGCAGTTTATCCATTCTAGCTTTCCTTAGATCCCATGAGCCAACAGAGTCTCCCCTTGGCTTACAGGAGTTAGAATTAGATTTGTAGCTTTTAACCATTAATCCTGATACTATACCTTCTACGATTCAAAATAACTCACCCAGTTTTAGATAGAAACGGTTCACAGGGAAAAGGACAAAGGACAGCTAATGTCACCACCAAACCTTAAGAGACCCTGACAATACAGAATAATCCCTTCAGTTCATGAAGTGAAAGGACCTAATGTGCCTGCCACTAACATTTTATTATACTTACTATCACTATCTCCGTCTCTTCTTCACCTATCAGTTTGTTCTGTTTGTTTATATTTTGGATGCACTGCAAAGTAAATTACAAACACCATCAGTACACTTTTTATGTTAGTAGTCTGGGGTGGAGCCTAACAATAAATCTGACAAGTTGTCAGGTGATGCTGATGATCTAGGGGCAACACTTTGAGAACCATGGGACTAAAGCAACGAAGGATGTGTCTAAAACACACTATCTTCAAGAATTAAGACAGGGCTTCCCTGGTGGCGCAGTAGTTGAGAGTCCGCCTGCCGATGCAGGGGACGCGGGTTCGTGCCCCGGTCCGGGAAGATCCCACATGCCGCGGAGCGGCTGAGCCCGTGAGCCATGGCCGCTGAGCCTGCACGTCCGGAGCCTGTGCTCCGCAACGGGAGAGGCCACAACAGTGAGAGGCCCGCGTAGCGCAAAAAAAAAAAAAAAAAAAAAAAAAAAAAAAAGAATTAAGACAACCAGGTGACTACCAGAAAGAACATCTAAGGAGATGTTAAGTGGTGAAGGCTCCAATTCCCTCTCCCCCAACAGATTCTCAATACCGATTTAAAGAAATGTATACTACATTGATTAAGCCACACAAAACCCAGTGAGACAAATGAAACATGAGTGCAGAACTTGCAGTGGGAAGTTGAGAACACCCAGTACTGGAAAAGGTGAAAGCTCTGTCAATATGTACCTGGGAACCTTAAATAAGGAAAATTAAACACCCCATTTCAAGGATAGCACTTCTCCTTGAGTTTTTAATCTTGGAGAATAACAGCATCCACCACTTACTATTTATACTACCTGGTCTACGTTTCAGTTTTCTACCCTAGAATACAATCTTTGAGGACTGGGTAGTGACTTGCTCGTTCCTGTATCCACAAACCCCATCAATAAATGTTTAATGGGTACATGGACAAGGTCTTTCCCTATTTTTAAGGCCTAGTTTTAAGCTCACAATCTTGCTGTGAGGTCCGCAAAAGATTTCCATGATAGGCTCAGAGGGGAGAAATCACTTCCATCTAGCAGCCCATTCAGGAACAGAGCCTCCTAAGTCTTGTTGGAGAAGCTTCTGGAAAGGGAGTAAACGAATATTCCAGCAACTGCTGCTTGTCTGACACTTAACACACGTGACTTCACTGAATACAAATGAACCTTGGCAAGTAGGTAAAGTGAAACAGCATTGCACTATCTGTTGACTTGGTTGACCTATGGCATTAGGATCTCAAATAGGCACCAAATCCCTTTCAGTCAATGATGGAGAACAAAATAGGGTGCTGGTTCTACAACAATGTACCTTAATTAACTGTGCATGCAAGTCTGCAAATCACTAAGCTGGAGAAAAGGGATAGTTATTATAGGCTAATGATTGTGCATTCAAACCATTCACGCTCACTTACCTGGTTTTCTCCACCGTTTTTAACATACTGAGATTTGTTACTGAGGGCTTTAAAGGAGTCCCATCTTGGGAAAGACAGGAGATAGGCAGGCTGTGAAACCGGTGTTGGATCCCCAAGTTGAGAGATGCGACTGGGCTAAGTCGCACAGAACAGTGATGGGGCTGGGAGCCGAACCCACGTGGGCATCCCTCAGAAAGCTTCCTATACTGCCCTAAGCGGTCTCCTCGCTGCTGAGATTTTTAAGGTGTCTTTTGTGTTTCTCTCTCCTTTGGAAATGCGAAATGCAACCCTGGCAGCCTCATGCCCAGCCCGGCCCGCCTGAGCCCAGGCGGCCTAATCTACCTTGGTGTCCACGTCGGCCAGGCAGTCCCGGCGGAAGCTGTCAAACAGCCCCCGGCTCTTCAGCTGCTCCACGATGAGCGCGATGAGCTGCGGGTCGCCGGGAGGCAGTGAGGCCGGGTTGATGGGGCCGCCGCTCCCACCGGCTCCCGTCGCGCCTGTCGTCGCCCCCGCCGAGGCTTGGCCGGCGCCGCCGCCGCCCACCGCGCCGGTGCCCCCTCCGCCCCCGCCGTCCGCCATGGCTGCGCCCCGGGCCCGCGAAGGAGACTGAATACGGATTCCTCTCAAGGACAGAGGGCCTGGGTCGTGTAGAGGTGGCCGAGGGGCCGGAGAAGGAGGAGGCGGCGGCGGGGGAGGAGGAAGGAGCGGCGGCGGGGACGGCTGCAACGGCCGCTTCTGAGGCAGCAGAGGTGGCGGTAAAGGCGGCAGAAACCGCCAGCCCCATCCATGGCGCTCTCCGGGTGACGACACCGCCGACCTCTGCATTGTGGGGCAGGAGGTTTTCCGGCAGTCATCTCCAGCTTTCTTATAGGCAGAGGTCTGGCCGACGGAAACTACATCTCCCGGCAGGCTCCGGACTCTCGTCTCCAGTTTGCGGGGCAGTATGGGACTTGTAGGCTTAGGCCCTCGTGAGTGCTGCAGCCTGGGCTGGCCTTCCTCGCTCCGTTACTGCCCTCTCTCTTTAAATCAGCGCGTCCTCAAAGTGCCTGATTATAAGAACCGTCTGCTAGGCTGATTGAAAGTATAGAGTCACAGGTTTGTCCCTTAGAGATTCTGATTCAATATTTCTGGGTCGGGGCCTAGGAATCTGTGCTTTTAACATGCATTCCCGCGCCTTTCTTGAACAATACGATCCAGGAAATGTGGGAAGCAGTGGACTAGTCAAGTTTCTTTTATTCAGAAATTGTGGATGTATTTCCCCTTCTGATTTTAATAGAAATGCATACTTATTTTAGAAAATTGAAAAATAATGGAAAACTGCTGTAAAAAAATTTCCCTGATTCTCTATTTTATGTATTTCCTTCCAGATATTAAATATTGTCAGTAATAATAAACGAATATTGAGTAATTGGAATATTACAGGCACGATACTAAGTACTTCACATACACTACTTCACAATCTAAAATGCAGATCTTGTCATCGCTATTTTACAGAGGCAGAAATGGAGGCACAGAAAGTTTGTTACCCTGATCACGTAGCTAGAGGTGGAAGAGGAGGGTTTGAACAAAGGTTTCCTGAATCCAAATCTTGGCAATGTTTAACCTAAGGTGTTCTACATTCTGAGAGCTAGCTGGCATCAAAGGTAAGGCTTTTTTCTTGATTTTTTTGTAGCCCCAGTTTACTGTTGGAACTGCCACCACTGTCCTCTCTTCCATTCAGCCTTTTGTCCATTGTTGACTGAACTCCTGCCCACAGCCCCTGGCAATTCTGCTTGCTATTGTTATCTCCTCATCTTCCATAAGCAGTGGAGGGGTTGTAAATAATAAATTCTTCAATATCCTTGTCTTCTGGGAAGAGGCATCATAGACAGAGATCTGGGATGCTCTCCACTCCACCATTTCCTATTTAACAGAGTTTAACCCTTAAAATGAAAATCGGGATGTTCGTTTATACTCATCCTTTAACTCAAGCTAAATCTTCCTCAAAGGTTAAGGTAATGACCAACATTCTCTCTTAATACTTCACCATCCTGGAGATTACCTAATGACTATTCTTCCTAGTTGTACCACACTCATCACCCACCTTTAGCCCCAGGAGAGGCCCTGTTCAGACCACCTGGGCCTCATGTCCATTCTCCTCCAAGCTCCCTGACTTTGACCAGCCTCTTCTCCATTTTGGCACAGCACACCTTACTCTCTTTCTCCAGGGTAACTTTTCTGACCCTCTGACTTAATCTGGTCTTGTCTCACTGGTATAGACTCTCAGAGCCTCTTTCTTGTACCAATTATTATAATCAAAAGTGAATAATTTATAGGCTAGTTGGCCACCTGTTTCCCCTGCTACAGTGTAAGCTTTAGAGCTGGAACCACAGCTTGCTCTTCATCACTGTGTTCCCAGCCCGTAGCTCAATGCCTAGCTCAAAGTAGATGTGTACATTTTTGTCTATTTCCTATAATCATGGGGTGGAGTCAGAGAGAGAGAGAGAGAGGGAGAGAGAGAGAGAGAGTGTGTGTGTGTGTGTGTGTGTGTGTGTGTGTGTGTGTGTGTGTGTGTGTGGAGCGGGGGAGGTGGGTGGAGGAGAGTGTCATTTGTAGCCACTACTTTCAGAAAAGAAAGTAGGAGATGATGGATTAATCCATCATGACCAAATGGGTCAGTGATCCTGGAGATTGGCAGCAAATGGTTTAACCCTTTGTCAGTCTCATGGGGACCTTGTGTCCTAGTTGCTAGAACTCTCAACTGTGAAAAGAGGCTGCACCCTATACCTGTGACCTTGCCTCTGGAATTGATATTAATTGGGTGTGGTGGGGTCGGGGGAACGAGGAGTGAAGGAAATCAAGACTAGGGGAGGCTTATTGTTCGTCCAAATTTGCAGTAGGAAGCTTCCACTACATCCAAAATGTATTCCTCCCCCAAGTCAAGGAGCATGTAATACACAATAATTGTCACCAGGGAGCGCCATTGCTGTATTAATAATACAGGACCTTTAGAAATTTCTATGCAGAACACTGTTTTAATTTTGGCCCAGGTGGTGATCTCATTTTCAGATATCCTTTAGGAAAAAATAATTGTTGCCTCTCATTGTTAAAATCTGTAACAAGTTTCCTGAGCCCAGTGAATTGTACATATTAGGTGTTGGAATATTTTATGTCAAAGACTGCAGGCCAAACCCAGATCTCAAAGGAGAAAGGGCAGAAACTAGAAATGAGATACACAGTTTGCCAAGGGAGATGTGAAAAAGCAGCCAAGTGCGTGGGCTTTTTGCATCAGGGGGCACTGGATTGGAAGCCCAGCTCCATCACTTTGAGGTGGTGTGACTTTGGGAAAGTTGCATCACCTCTACGAGCCTCAGTTCCATTTTAGCAATCCACTTAGCGTAATAATTCCTGGTCCTCAGCAAGTGTTGATAACATATTACAGCCACAAATTCACATTTGGGTTGGGAAGTTATTTGATTAACCACTGTCGTCTCTGCTAACTTCTAAATTCCATGAAGGAATGGATTGTCTGTTTCATTTATCATTGTGTCCCCAGCACCTAGAACAGTGTCTGGTACATACGGGCTCTTTGTAAATATATGATAGATGGATGGAAGAAGAAAGTAATGAATGAGTAAATGGGAAATTTGCTCTTCTAAGTATAGGATCAGGCCATTCAAGATTTTTTTTTTAATGCGGTACACGGGCCTCTCACTGTCGTGGCCTCTCCCGTTGCGGAGCACAGGCTCTGGACGCGCAGGCTCAGCGGCCATGGCTCATGGGCCCAGCCGCTCCACGGCATGTGGGATCCTCCCGGACTGGGGCACGAACCCTTGTCCCCTGCATCAGCAGGCGGACTCTCAACCACTGCGCCACCTGGGAAGCCCCATTCAAGATTTTTGATACCTCCCTCCACCAAATGGCAGAATATACTCAATATATTGACTATATATACAGAGGGGTTAGGTGTTCTAGTGAGCTTTCCATATGTGTGACTGAACTGGACTAGGAACCTGGGGCTGGGAGCAGGCCCCAAGGTTAGAAGTCAGTCTATGCGTTGCCTTGGTAACCTTCCAACCTTCTAATCCAAGATCCGGTTATTTAAGCAAGAGCGTTCCAGAGCCCAGGGCTGCATTTAGACACCACATCCACTTGGGGTGGACGGGTTGTTGGTCCTTATTCATGTTCATGGTGTGGCCCTTTTTCTCCTTGCTTCCTTGTTTTCATCCAAAGAGCCTTACTAATTCTCAGGCTGGACAGGTATTCATTTCTTAATTGACAGCATCCAGCGTTTCTCGAGATGGCCTGCCTGTAGTGTATTGGCTACATCTGCATCAAAGGATCTTGGCTGCTTTCTGTTTGTTTCTTTGCGATGTTTTCCAGCATCTCTAATGACAGATTGGATCCAAATACTCAGAAAACAGGGCTTTGATAAGCAGGCATCCTCAGCACCAATCAGTACTACCACTGCCTCTCCCACCTAACATGCATCTTAGACAACATTTCAGGCTGCAGTGTTTTTTTTTTTTTTTTTTTTTTTTGTGGTATGCGGGCCTCTCACCACTATGGCCTCTCCCATTCGGAGCACAGGCCCCGGACGCACAGGCTCAGCGGCCATGGCCCATGGGCCCAGCCGCTTCGCGGCATGCGGGATCCTCCCAGACCGGGGCACGAACCCATGTCCCCTGCATCGGCAGGCGGACTCTCAACCACTGCGCCACCAGGGAAGCCCCCTGGGCTGCAGTGTTTTTAACACGTTGTCATTTTGAATTATCATTACTAAAGAATGCTGAGTGGAAGAGGCATCCTGATATAATGTAGAGAAAAGAATGGGAAGTTTGGAATCTGGCTTGGGTTTGGATCCAGCACCTCTGCTATCGTCTCTGTGACCTAGGACAATCTTCTGAGCCTCAGTTTGTCGTGAAATGTAGAGATAATATATATGCAGAAGGTGGCACATGGTAGGCACTGATAGCTAATAATATGGTCTGTAGTCTGTGGTGGGCAGAAATCTTGAATAATATATATTCAGAATTAATACATATTTAATTACTTTGCTAGTTTTAATCTTGTGATGACATAGAGAACCGCTCAGCCAGTCCCTAACTTGGTGGGCTCAGTGAAGCCAAGTTCACAGTCGAGCCCTCCATGCTATTGCTGCCGTGGTCTGGATCTGTCCTCTGCCTTTGTCTTCACACCTACAATGCCATCTCTCATTCTCCAGTGACACACATATCGAATCATTTACTTCTAGTTGCCTATCCGGTATCCATTCCCCTTCTTTATCAACAGAACCCAATTTTGTCTGGGGCTTCGGTGTGCCCTGTTGAAGTGTGTACTTCCCTAGATTCCTTTGTTGCTAGGAGTGACCATAGGTGCCATTTCTGGCCAAGGAGATAGAAGCTGAGGGTATCTGGGAAAGCTTGGCCTTGCTGAGAGAAGCATTGCCCCTTCCTGCTGTGGCGTCGAGGTGCAGCAGTCCTAAACCAACACCCTAAGGGTTAGTGAGGGGCCAGTTACAAACTGGCTCTGGCCAGTGAGCTGTGAACAGCAGTGAGAGTTGTGTCACTTCTGGGCCAGGACATTTAAGCTGATTCACTTTGCTGTACAGCAGAAACTAGCACAACATTGTAAAGCAACTATACTCCAATAAACAATTTTTTAAAAAGTACCAACGTGAGACCCTCCAAGAATTCTCCTTTCATCTGCCATGATAACCGGCGCAATTTGAGATAGTGGCTGATCTGTCATGCTGAGCCCCAGAGTGAGGGGACATGGAGTAGGGGCCCTGGTCGGCCCCTAATGAACCAGCAGGAGTGAGAAATAAACCTTGGTTGTTGTACGCCACTGAGGTTGTGGAGTTGTTTGTCACTGCGGCATAATCTAGCCCATCCTGACTGATATAACCCTGACCCCATTCCTCTACTAAACCCATCATTTATGGAATGACTGAATGTAAAAACTAACTAACAAATGATTAACTAAAAGCACGAATGAATTTCAAGCTTCCTTCTCCTGGGCCCCATCCCTTCAGATCATGTCTAGGAATGACTATAAATCCACCTAGTTTACTCTGTGTACCTTTGTAGACAGCTGAGGTCAGTCTTTCTTCAACTTTGGCGTTCATCAGAATTCTCTGAGGGCCTCGTTAAAAATACAGATGCCCCGCCATCCCCTCAGATCTGCAGAATCAATCCTTAGAGGTGGGTCTTGGCCATCTGCATTTATTATAAGTTTCCTAGGAGGTTCTGACAATGGGCCAAAGTTTGGAACGGTTGGCACTTTGGGTAGAAAATTCAGACCCCCATCAACAGGTCTGAAAGGGTGATTGTTTCTGGCATGTGGGTTTTCCAGCATCTCTCAGTCATCCCTGCCTCAGCTCCTACCCTCAGCCCTCACCCTTGTTCCCAGGTGGCTACTTCTACCTAAGTGATCACCTTTGATTAAAGCTTCCCTTGAAAATATCAGTGACATCTCCCCTCTGGCCCTTGCATCTCTTGTCTGTAAAAAGAAGGGAGTTTATACCTAGAGGGAGGCCATCATTAGTGGTGCCTGAGAATGGAGGCAGGTACGAAGGGTGCAGAGGGGTGCCGGTAACTGATCGAGGCAGCTCTGGGGCCGTCCCACAGAAGGTGGCATTCAGACAGGGTCCTAATGAGTGTGGTGGGCATTGCCCTTCTTTGTAGAAGTGCCTTTGAACATGTTCCTGCATTTGGGCCCTCCCCACCTTATGAGTCTTGGCAGGATGGGGAGACCCCCTTCTACCTGGGAGCCCAGAGACTTGCTTTCCCGGCTTCCCAAACATGTGGTCTTGACTTCAGCCATCAGAGGCCAATCTGGCACTTGACACAGCAGGTAGCATGTGAAGAAGCAAGCTCCATAATTGGGGGAGGTGGTGTCTGCCTCCAGAAGGGCCATGGTGGGGTCCCACAGGGTGTCCGGTACCTGCACGGGCAACATCAGAGGCACCTGACGCTGTTCTGTGCCAGCATTGGGACAGTGGCACCTCCATGGTGTGATTTGGTGGCTCCTGTCCATATCGTCTCCAAGCCTGGATCTCTGGCCCTCCCAGGGATTCTGGAAGCCACCCCATATTCTTTACTGCATACCTTTACTGATTAAACCAGCCAGAATTCATTTCTGCTGTGACTAAAGAACCTTTCCTGGGTAAGTAGGTAGAGAGGAGAGAGGTTCAGGGTCCCAGGCAGAGGGTACAGCTTGAGCAAAGGCCCAGAGTCTTGAAGAGCGTGGATATATTCTGAAAAGGGTTGCCAGTCCCATGGGTTGCAGAGCATGTGTTGGGGGTGGAGTGGGGACCAGAAAGAGATGAGGTTGATGAAATAAGCTGGGACCTCAAATGCTACCATTTCAGAGGCTGAATGTGACCTTGGAGTGGAGACAATGGGTTTTAAATAGGGCAGGGGCAGTATCAGATGCAAAATTGACAAAGATTTCTCTGGGACAGCACAGAGTGTGACTGGACCCGGTGAAGCTGGGGGCAGGGAGACGGATGAGGAAGCTAGAGGGGGCATCTCATGCGGTAGGTGTTGGCTAGGGCGTCCCTGCCCCTTGAGATCTGGCTAAGACTGCTCACTCCTTCCTCATCACCTCCCCCCGCCCCACCCCATTGCCTTCCTAGGCCCTGCAGAAGGCCAGGCGGGACCCCTTCCACAATTTCTGCAACTTCTCCATGGTCATCTCTGCTTCGGAGCTCCTGCCTCTGCTGTATTCATTTTAGTTTATGGATTTTCAGGTGAACTTCAGCACCTTGATCCTTTGGCACAGATTGAAGTTCTGAGAGTATCAGAGGAGACACTGACATTTCAGCAACATTAAAAACAAACAAACTGCAAATTGTACTTTCAACCGTCTTGTTCTTAGAGGACTCTACATGTCCCGAGGGATTCATGGTCAGCTATTTCTCCTCATGGGTGTACCAGCCTCAGTGCAACTCATTACCTCCTCTCTCCCCTCCCCGGTTCCGCCTACCTCTTCACTCCCACCCTCATGGTTTGCCTGTGAAATGCCAGATACTCCTGACGGGATGCACCACAAGTCAGCCCTCTCAAGCCCTCTCTTCCAAACGCAGCTCCAGGCCCACTTTTGCACCTCCAGGCCCACGGAGGAGGCCATCCAAACATGAGGTTATCCTCTTAAAAAGCTCCGCACCCCTTTGAAGACAGCAGTGTTAACAGTTACGTTTCTGCCTCTAGGATAGCTTTTCACAGTTGAATTTTGCTGGTAGTAATTGTTTTATTTATTTATTTACTTTATTATTTTTTTTGTCTGTGCCACGCGGCTTGCGGGATCTGAGTTCCCTGACCAGGGATTGAACTCGCACCCTCGGCAGTGAAAGCGCAAAGCCCTAACCATTGGACTGCCAGGGAATTCTGAGCTGCTAATAATTGTAAACCACAAAATAGAAGAATTTTGTCCATCTCATGTAAAAGTCTGGAGGAAGGCTGACAGGGCAGCTCCATGACCGTCAGGCTCCCAGCCTCCTCCGCCATCTTGAGAGCTCTGATCGAAGGTGGCTGCCCAAGTCCTCAGGCCCAAGGGAGCTGCGGGCAGGCTGGGAAGTGTTGCTGGACCTTTTTGCTACAACCTCTGGTTAAAATTTGGTGTTCATGTTATTAAGGAAGAAGGGGCAAACGCACATTGGGAGGAAACTAGTGTTCTGTGCTGTATCTATGAACACCACTTATCTCAGAAGTTAACCTGAACTTTTCCCTGGACTGGGTATTGAAGGAAGCGTAAATGTTTAGTCTGTTGGTCGTGGTGTACAATGGTACCAATAGTTGTTCTCACTCCTTTAGAAGTGTCAACATTGCAACTTCAGGAAGGGCTGGGGGCCAGTCAGACCTGGGGTGTTTGAGGCCCCTCATAGGTACAGGCAGACCCTCACTCACAGGGCTTTGCTTCCCTGTGTTTTCCTGGGACTCAGTCTGGCCAGTCACCTCTCTGTAGCTGAAATAGAGTATGGGCCCAAGAGGCCTGTGGATACACCAAATATCTCAGCTCCTGCTGCCCGTAGAGACTTTATTTCCAGAGGGATACTAGGGCTACTGAGAAGTGCCCATCATTCTGGGGAGACAGTACAATGGCTAAGGAGCCTATGAGTGAGGACGAGGCTGCCGGCCTGCCTGAGCTCCAGGAGGCTGCCTTGGCTCCTGGCTCTGGGTACTCCTGGCCCCTCCAGTGCTTCATGGGTGGGCTGTGCTCCGAGCATCTGCTGGTGTCATGTGCAATTTGAGTGGACCACTTCCGTGATCACACTCCAGAGTTGGGGTTTCCTCTGTCCCTCAGGGGTGCTAGAGGAATGTACAGGTCCCAGTGGCCCAACCTGGAATGAAACTCAGGTCTCCTGACTCCATTTCAGTGCCCTTTCCTTCTCCTCCCTCCCTAGGAAGGCTCTGGTTGGCGGGCTCCATGTAGTAGACTGTGGGCATCATTAACGCTATGCACTGGGTAGTCCCAGCTCTCTGCTTTCTAGACCCAAGGCAGGATTGTAACTGCCGGCCTCAAGGCAGGACCATTTGACTAGTTCCAACCAATGAGCCACGAGTAGAAGTGATGTCACTTCTGGTCTAGAGCCTTCAATGGCTGCTCCAGATCTCTCTTTCCATCTGCTGAGGTGACAGTGGCCAGTGATGGTGGGTGCTCTGTCAGCCTGTGACCGGGAGCAGAGCCCGCGGCTGACCCCTGATGGATCTGTAGAGTGAACAAGAAATAAATCTTTGGCGTTTTAAAAATTTAGGATTTTTTTTTGTTATCACAGCATCACCCATCCTAACCTAACAGTGCACACCTACCATCTATTTGGTCGCCTGACATCTCAATGCCCTTCCTATTTTGGGGGTAACTTCTACCCTCTTGAGACTTGTTGGGAGGCAGAGCCTTCCTATAGATGGAAATGCCAGGTACCACTTTCCCAGCTCGCCTTGCAGCTCAGGTGCAGGCACGTGGCCAAGGTCAGACAAGATAGTGCTACAGCGGCGGTACCATGGGCTCGGCATTTGTAGCAGCTGCAGTGGGTGACGTTGTTGGGCTGGTTCCGTTGCAAGAGTTTGGGCTGTGATTCTGGCTGTGTGACCTCCCTTTTCTCTTGCCTACTCCCTAAGCCTAGTTCTCCAGCCTTCCTGTCTCATCTGTGAGCTGCTCAGTATCCTTTCGATAAATTCACATTCAATTTAAATCACCGAGTTTATTTATGTTGCTTCCCCGACTAAGAGACTTGGATGGATACAACCAATTTAGAGGGCAGCACGGGGCAGCACGGGAGCCAGGAGCTGGAAGGAAGGATCTGGCAAGATGCACCTGACTTCTCTCCCCTGCACGAGCTGCTTCTCTGGGAGCAACTTTTGTCTGTCTTAGGCCAGAGCAAGCCAAAGGGTGCTGGGCAGGGGCTCTGGTCAGACTTGGTCAGCCTTTGGGCATGTGAACCTCACTTTTCTTATGTGTAAAATGGGGCCAATTATAGGACCTCACTTATAGAGTGGTTGTAAGGAATGTATTTGAAAGAGAATGTATTTGAGATAGTTCTGGGAACCATAAAACAAAACCCCAGTGCAAGTTCACCATATTATTCTGTGTTAGCTTGCCCGAATATATCCAGCTGGGGAATCTTGGTTGGCATGACAGGGTTAACTGAAAACTGTTCGTCCTGATGCCACCGTTCTATCACTTACCTCTTGGGAGGTCACAGGCCAGTCCTTACAATTCAGATCCATCTGAGAGTCTACTCAAGAGACCAGAGACCTCAGACTGGAAGCAATGAAAAGATTCCTGATGGGCTTGGTAAAGGCAGAGAAGCACAGAGATGGGAAAGGATATTAGGAGTTGTTTCATTCAATCCCCTCCATTTTCATAGTTCAGAGAGGGAGAGCCACCAACCCACAGCCACACAGCAACTCTGTGGCTGAGCTTGGGGTTGGGATGCAGATCTTTTCACTCTGACAGTGTGCCTTAATCTGGAGATATGTTTGTGCTGTAATCCAAGGATGCAAAGTAAATTTTGGGAATATGACGACTCTCCCTCAAATTAATAACCCCCATTTCCTAGCAACCTATGATCAACTGATCCTCATCCCACCCTACAGGAGGATCCCTGGAGTACCCCTTCTCTTTTTTCTTTCTCAGCCCTCTAAAACACTTTATTGAGGAAGGGTGAAAAATTGCTGAATCGATCTTTTTCAATTAGCACGGCAACTGAATCAAAGAAATTTGGAAGAAGAGAACTTTCTCATCCGAGTGGCTGCCAACACCCCCGCCCCAGCTGAAGTGCTCCCTTGTTCTCGCCTGCTCTGCCCCAGATTCATGGGCCACTCTCCGAATCGTTGGCAATTTTCTCTGCACTGTCCTGACAACCTCCGGCCATGAAAATTAAAAAACTAGTTACCGAATCTCGCTCCTAACGACTTTGTCCTTGTCAGCGATTTGACAGAGAAATCTGGAAGAGGGAGCCTCCTTACGCCTGCAGTGGGCTGAAATGCCACCAGAATGACAATGGGCTTTGCCGTGGGAGGAGGGGAGAATGTGCAGTGTGCCAGGAGTGAATGAATGAATGAAAGGGAGAGAGAGAGAGAGAGAGGCAGAGAGAGAGAGAGAGAGACAGTGCGAGCGCACAAATTTTGGGCTTCAAATTTAAAAATTCCAGTGTCTCAGCAGAGGTCCTGGTGTCTATACTCCAGGACCTTCTGCCAAATGCTGAGCAGGGCGCTTTTCCCCATGCCATTGCCCTCTGGTCCTCCGCCAGGGTACAGAGCTCTGGGCTGGAGAGGGGGGCAGTCAGAATTTGGTGAAGAAATGGCTCCAAAGTGGGGAAAGCCCTGGGAGGCCAGCCCACCTAGTCAGCTTGCTATCTGCCCGAGCTTCCCCCACCACCTCAAGGGTCTCCCCTGATTTCAGACATGAGTACTCACTCTACATACTATCACCGCCCCCCTCATCACCCTGCTGATTTTAAGAAATCCTCAAAAACTGGAGGAACTTTAATTACCCTTAATTAAGAAAAAACTTTCTAGAAGACCACTCTAGATGTGATGGGTGACTCACTGCGACATGGGTGTCCCTGAGCTGCAGGAGGGTGGAGCTCAGCCTCGTGGCTCTGTGTCCCCAGCCCTTGGCTTTGGGACCCACACAGAGCAAAGGCCTGGCAGGTGCTTGTTGGGTAAAGGAGTAGGAACGGCTTCATTCAGAGATTTCTTGTTCCTGCCTCATCCCCCCGGGGTGTGGACTTGCAGACTGACGTGGGGATTTGCGGGGAAGCAGGAGAGAGAGGTATCAAAGCACTGGCTCCTCAGGGCCAGGCCGGGTGAGGTCTGTGACTTCATAGCCAAGAGACCTTGAACAAGTTGCTTAACATCCTCAAGCGTGTCTCCTTATCTCTGACATGGGAATCACCATGGTGACCACGCAGAGGGAGGCTGTGAATTAAACAAAGGCCTGCATGTCTGCTTGCTGTATAGTCAGTGCTCAATAAGAAGAAAAAGTTAACCAGGCCTAGACCCAGAGCCCCTCCCAAGATAGGGAGACTCGTCTCAAGAGCTTCTGCCTCATTATCCACGGATCTTGGGATTAGTCTCCTTACTGGACAGGCCTGGCATCGAAGGGACCCCGGGAAGCTGGGCTGGTTCTTGCTGTTTAACTGAGCACGTGCATTCACTCAGTCAGTCTCTCATTTGTTCATACAAATATCAGTATTTATTGAGCGCCTTCTACATGCTGCCTCGTGCTGGGGTTTGGGCTAAAAGAGTAAGTGAAAGGTGGCCTGAGCTCAGTTCTTGAAGCTCATAAGCCAACAAGAAACAAACAAGCAAAGTCAAGATCAAAATCATTTGGGGTCCAGATCAGTAGGTGGTCAGGGAAAGCTTCTCTTGCGGGGCAGTATTTGAACCGAGATCTCAATAACAAGGAGTGGCCATGCTTGGGCCGGAGGGAAGAGGGACCTGGGAAGGAAGCAATAGTTCAAAGGCTTGGAGGTGGGTACAGGACTGGTTAGGGGGCACGTGTGGCCAAGGTTGATGGAGCAGCAGGGTGGGGGTAGCAGATGGTTTCTGGGAAGCCCTGGGAGAGCTCATTTCATAGAAAGGCTGCCCGGAGGACTGGGGCTGCGCCCAGAGTCCAGAACACGTACTGAGGGCGGAGTGCTTTCACCAATGTCTCCCTGGAGGCCTGCTCTGGCCCCCTCTTTGCCCTACACCTGCTGTGACTGCATTAAAGGACAGATCGTTCAGAAGAGAGGTGTAGCTCCGCCATTATTATGTGTGGCCCACCTTCTCACAGTACATGTCTCCCTGACCTTGGGGGTCGCGCCTGGGTGGAGGGGGTGAATATGCTTTCCTGTCTGCCACCAGGCCCTCCTGCTGCTCTTAGCGTGTGGAGCACACACTGGTGCTGGCTGCCAGGGGTGCAGGTAGTCCTGCTGGAATCGGAGATATCCTTCCCCAGCTGGGTCCTGATTGGGGCAGTGGTCAAGCAAGCTCCACGGTGGGCCCATCCTCCAGGCCCCCAACCTGAGATCACCTCCCATGACCAAGCCTTCCTTGGTCCCAGCTGTGCAAACAGAGGACCTGCAGCCACCCTGGATGTTGGATCTGGGGTCCCAACAGACGTTGGCGTGACCAGCCAATTCACAAAGGGCTGCCTGCTTGGGGTCAGGCACCAAGGACCCTCTGGTGATATGGAGCGTGAGGCTCTTCCTGTCAAAAGGAGCTAAGAGACATTTAACCCAGCGCCATTCATTTATTCATTCAGTAAATGTTTGTTAAGTACCTGCCACGTGCCATGCATTATATTAGTGCCATGTTATATACTATACATGGGGAACTACCTGGTGAACAAAATACAAATGATTCTGGTTTTCACAGACATCAGTATTTTTAAGGGGGTGAAGACACACAAAACAAGGAAACCTACAAATACGTAATTCTGAACACAGTAAGTGAGAGAAAACACAAGAGCAAGACATACAGCATATGTTACAGTTTGGTCAAAACTGATCTAATGGTCCAGGTATGAAGGCTTAGGTAAGGTGCCAGCCACATATAAATACCCAGAATGCCCGTATCATCTGTGAAGTTCATTACTAATAATACTGCCAGAATGAATAAATATGAAAACCATGTTGTTGAGAAAGTCTGAAATGTGGCCAGTATTGAGATTAGCCGGCGAATCCTGGTGTTAATGAAAGTGGTTAAATTTGACAGTCATTGACTGTGTTCGTAAACTCAGAGATGGGAACAGGTGAGAGGTTTGTGGAGCATCTCCTGTGTCAGGCTCTGTGGGGGGCACTGGGGGTCCCCAGGATGTTAAATGTTAACTAGAAGTAAAGTGCTCCTGCCTGCCCGCCCCTTGGAGCACCTCACAGGGCCTGCGTGCGCCGTGCCACGTGAGGCATGGCCAGGCCGCAAATTCCCACTTGTCTGTTTTGTTTTGCTTCAAGAATTGACCTTGTTGCCAGATTTCTGTCGAGATTAACCCGACAGAGTTCCGAATGTACTTCATTCTACGGTGGGTTAGGTTTCCACAGTCGACGAAGTCAGTTATGCCTACATCTCCGTGAAGCAGGCGCAGAAGGGGAGGTTTGCATGGCAGAAAAATCTCTTTTTAGATTGGGCAGAATAGAATTCATGCTTGAGAGGCGTGCTATTTCTGTCTCTAGTCTCATTTTGTACCCATTTCTGTTTGAAGCTGTGTCCTATTCCAGTGCAAAACCCTCTTCCTCCTCCTCCCCCCCACTCATCTCCTTCCCCCTCCCCCCACTCATCTCCTCCCCCTCTTCCCCCTCCTCCTCCCCCTCATCTCCTCCCCCTCCTCCTCCTGCCACTCATCTCCTCCTCCTCCTCCCCCCACTTATCTCCTCCTCCCCCCACTCATCTCCTTCTCCTCCTCCTCCCCCACTCATCTCCTCCTCCCCCCACTTATCTCCTCCTCCCCCCACTCATCTCCTCCTCCGCCCACTTATCTCCTCCTCCCCCCACTCATCTCCTCCTCCTCCTCCTCCTCCCACTCATCTCCTCCTCCCCCCACTCATCTCCTCCTCCCCCCACTCATCTCCTCCTCCCCCCACTTATCTCCTCCTCCCCCCACTCATCTCCTCCTCCCCCCACTCATCTCCTCCTCCCTCCTCCTCCCCCCACTCATCTCCTCCCACTCCTCCTCCTCCTTTTCCTCCTCTTCTTCCTCCCTCCTCATTTTCTCTCCCCTCCTCCCCCTTATCTTTCTCCCCTTCCTCCACCTCTTCTCCCATACCCCCTTCTGCCTCTCTTCCCTCTCCTCCTTTTAAAATCAATCCACATTTATTTGGCTTTGATTTGGGGTATAGTAGCAATTAGGAGATTTAGTGTTAGAGGAAAATCAGATAACTGTGGAGCTGCTGACCTAATTTATAGGAGTTCCTCTGTTTTTCTCTGTAAAATGGGAATGGTTCAATACCACATGTATTTGCGCATATATTTGTTTATGCCAGTCTTCTGGGTTCTGTGAGGAATAAAAAAAGGAATGAATAGGACAATATCCTCCTTCTTAATAACTTCCTATCTCAATGGGAACCTCCTATCTGATGGGGACTTTCTGTCTCAGGACACTCGAGACAGATCACAGTATGTACATAATTGAAAGACAGAGCGAGAGGCACAGACATGAGATGCTAGCAGAGATTGGGGTCACTGTGGGTTGGAGGAAGGCTCTGTAGACAATGTGGTGCTTAAACTGAGTTCTGAAGTTGGAAGGGTCTGGAATTGAAGGGCTAGGCACTCCTGATTCTGGTGGAAGGAACAGGTATGGTCATAGAACCCACTTGTCTGTCTCTAGACTCCCTGTTCCTACACTGCGGGGACCTGCCTTCTTGTTTCCTAACAGTCCTCCCCTGCACTGCAGTCCCCTACCCCCAAATCTTTTTGGTATCGGGCTTTCCTCTCCCCTTTCCTCTCACTGACAGTGACCAGCACTGTCAGCTGTGCCCATTGTCCGGGAGAGGTTTCCCTCGGCTCTCCCAGGAGAACCAGACGTCCTAGTACAGCGGGAGCAATGAACGTGGCAGGAAGGGCTTGGGCTCTGAGCTCACACTGACTTGAGTCTGGATCCTGCTCTGACTGTGGACCTAGGCAAGCCAGTTGACAAGTTGAGCCCCCCAGTCCTCTCCTCTAACCTGAGGGTGATAATCCCCACCTCGCAAAGCTGTTTACAGGAGGAAATAAGATAATGCATGGGTCCTGGTGCAGGTGAAGACTCTCCCAAAATACCAGTTCCAACGTTTCCCCAGTTTCATTTCAGCTAAGCGTGATGGATGGCAAAGAGAACCAGCCAGGGCCCCCAGAGCGAAAGCCCTCACACCATGGAGCTGACCACGCTGGCCTTGGTTCCTGGTTCCTGGGTCAAGGAGAGGTATCTTTGGGCGAGTGACTTATCCACTGGGAGGTGCGCTTTCCTCATCTGTCAAACAGAGGTATCCAGACTCCCCCCAGGGCCGTGCTCAGCGTGAAACTAGACAATGCAGGTGATGAGTTGCACCCAGTGGCTGGAGTATAGAAAGTGCTAGCTATGGTGACCGCGGCTGATCCAAGGCCACAGAAATGGTACCCTCCGTGGCATCGGGCAGAACTTTTGTACCAGCCTTAGAAAGATGATGAAACGAGTTGGAAATGGCATCAGGTCTTTGCACGGAGTGGCTCACCATCTCTAATAACAGTATCTGCAGGCCGGAAGCATGTTTGGAAATAGGACTCGGGAGCCCGGATGTAACTGATTGCTCGTGTTGCCCTTTGGAGCTCATGCACACATCCTGCCCTCCTCAGAATTCACACAATCCCAAGAGCTCATCGTATCTGGGAGAACAGAGTAACCAAACCTGAGCAGCTCGCATTCTAGGGCACTTTGTTCACTGACCTTAAAAACAAACCCAGCACACTGACAACACCCCGCCAGCCTGCTTCAGGCGGGGCAGGGCCCAGGGACTGGAGAGTTCTCCTCACCTGCTGATCAGAGTGACAGCAGCAGAGATCAAAGTTCAAGGCACTGATTATCTTTCTGGTTCGGGGTGCCCAGCGGGACTGAAGGGCTTGGATCCCAGAGAGGGTAGTTGGTCGAACTGAAAAGGAAGGCGGCTCAGCTGATACAAAGCCAACCCACTGAAGTTTTTTTAATGAGGGCCCTGAGTGCCCTGGGCCTTCTCTGCGACTCGCCTGGAGGGCCTGGCTCAGTTATTTTCAGACTTCTCAGGTCCATGGAGGTTTGGCAGGCGTGAGGAACAGAACAGAGGGACCCAACTGGAATAAGTCCCCAGGAATAGAACTGCTTGCAGGAAATCAAAGTAATAGATATCGGGACATATTTCACGCTTCTAGACCGGCTTAAAATGCATCGTGTTACCGGAGCCTGCCCTTATTATGGAAAGTGGGCCATGAAACTGATAAGAACAAGAAGGTGCTCACCCCCACTCCCTTAATGATATTTGACGGCAGTAGTTATTATTATGATAACAACAGAAGCAGGCTCACACTGATTGAGTCCTTCCTATGTGCCAGGCAGTTTTCTAGGCACTTGACATACATTAATGCATTTAATCCTCACCACAGCTCTATGAGGTAGGGTGCTAATATCGATTTTACAGAGGGGGAGGCAGGAGGCTCAAAGAGCAAGTGCAAGAACCGAGAGATAATATTCTTAGACCGTGTGGTCCCAGCCATCAAAGAGCCTGCAGTCCAGTGATGGGTCATGAGTTCGAGGAGTGGATAAATGAATCGATCAGTAGCTGTAGGCAGACCATGGTGCATGACATGAACGCAAATAAGAGATGCAGACAATTAGAAAGGAGAGGTTGTCTGAGCCCGAAGAGATTGGTAGGATTCCAACAGTTGATCAAGATGGAAGGGGAAGGGACTTCTGGTGGAGGTCACTGCTCAGGAAAAGCCCGAAGCAAGTCTGGATGAAAGGATCCTAGTGTGGCTGGACTTAGGATTCATGGCAGGCAGGGCTAGGAAAGGGACGTGGAGCTGGATTGGGAGGCCTTGAATGCCGAGTGGAAGGGACTGGGTCTTTTTGGTCAACTGTAGATGCAGCTGAAGTTTGGAGCACTGGAGGCCCAGGATACTGCTCTTCCTCTTGGCTTAGGGAAGGAATAGAAAGAACAAAAGTGACCTTGGAGTCAGTCGGCTTTAATCTTGATCTTGCTCACAAATTTGCTCTGTTGTCCTTGAGGACGTTACCCAACTTCTCCAAGCAAAGCGGATACTTACCTGCATTTCAGAGGTTTTGGGAGACCATTAGATATGATAATGTATGTAAAGTGTAAGGTGTATAGTAGGTGTTCCATGATGGTGGCCAATATTATTTATTAATAATATGAACTCTCTTGTTTATTTTCTTTTTGTACCTGTTTCCAAAAGCAGGTCTGCAGACTCCTAGGGATTCCCCAGACTCTTTTAGCAGGTTCTTGAGGTTAAAACTGTTTTCGTATAACTCTGGGGGCATTGTTTGCATTTTTCATCTGTTGATATCTGGACTGGTGGTGAGTAAAACTGCTGGCATCTTAGTACAAATCAAGGAGCAGCACCAAAGTGTACAAGGAATCATTGTGTCCTTCACTATCACAACATATACCAGTTTCACTTAAGAATGTTCTAAATGAAGCAGTAAAATGATTAACTTTAGAATCTCCTCCCTTGAGTACCTGTCTTTTTAATGATCTGTGTTTTAAAAAAAAAAAAAAAAGAAAGCTACATAGAAAGCACTTCTGCCGCATACCAAAGCACACTGGTTGTTGAAGGTAAGTCAAGAAAAACACGTGTAATTGAATTGTCCACTGGATCGGTCACTTTTTTAATGGCACATCATTTTTACTTGAAAGAACAGCTGACACACCAGGGTTTTCAAATTGGGCAGATATTTTCTCAAAATGAACAAAGTGAGCCTGTCACTTTAATGAAAGCAACAGGCAGTATTTGTCACCAGTGATAAAATTCAAGCTGTTAAGTGAAAATTAGAAGTTTGGAAAACTTTATCTGCCACTCTGAGCTTGACATCTTCTCATGAAACAGTCTCTGATGAGAACTATAGTGATACTAATGAATTTGAATTTTTTTTTTTTTTTTTTTTTTTTTTTGCGGTACGCGGGCCTCTCACTGTTGTGGCCTCTCCCATTGCGGAGCACAGGCTCCGGACGCGCAGGCTCAGCGGCCTTGGCTCACGGGCCCAGCTGCTCTGCAGCATGTGGGATCTTCCCGGACCGGGGCACGAACCCATGTCCCCTGCATCGGCCGGTGGACTCTCAACCACTGCACCACCAGGGAAGCCCCAAGACCAAAGATTTTTGAGAGATGCTGCCTCATGGCCTGGCATATAGTAGGTGTTCATTAAATAGGTGTGGAGCCCAGGCCTTTGGGGTGATGGCAAGCCAGGCCGCCTGGTCCCCATGTCACTCTGTTTCTCTGTTCTTTGAAGGACAGTGTCTAGACTGCATGGTCCTCCCTCCTGTGACTCTAAGCAGGGCTGGACGTGGTGACCTTGGAGCTCCTCAAACCAAGTTCTGCTGCCCAATTTATGCTAAGTAGGATTACCCATGAGCCTCACATCCACATCCCAACTCGCCTCTGCAGACTGCAGGTTCTAATTCATTGTTTTCGGCCTTTATCTCGCTGGTTTAGGCCAGATTGGGAAGCCTGCAGAGTTGCTGAGACAGTAATTTACAACTAAATGTAAGACATGTTAGGGTCAGGCTGAGGCAGTTGTAGGCTATTTTTTAAAGAGGGCACTTAAGAAGAGTAAAGGTGGACCACGTAGCACTAGGGCCTTCCTCGGGCCTGGCTTGGGATATCGCCTTCTGCAGGAGGGGAAATGCTGATTCCGCTCTCCTTGCTCAAAGGCAGAAAGAGGTGGGGGAGCGGTGACTGTTCCCTGACACCCAGCCGTCCAATCTCCTCTCTCCTTTTCTCCTTCTCTGGGCTGCTCCCCATGGGCCTGGAAGAGTGCATCTTCCCCAGTGGCCTGAGCAGCTGCCTGTCATCAGAGTCAAGGCCACGATCCACTTGATGGGATCAAGTGGATCCCAATGGGGCCTGGGAACAAAGCTAATTAGCTAATGTACTAAGACATATAAATAAAGAAATCCAACCACCTCCAAAGTTGGCTTGTGGAGGTTGAGGGTGACCCTGGGGCTTCAGTGCCGCCAGGGCCCTTGGAGAAGGTCGGATGCACCCGTGCTCCCTTTGCTTGGGTCTTCTTGGGGTGGGACCGCTGGGGAGACAGGGCTGGTTGCAACGCTGGTTGGGGACAAATGCTTTTGGACGGCGTCTTAGGTGGAGTTTCTCAGGCAACAGACTGTGAGAGAGAGGGGCTTTGGGGGAGCAGGCTTGGGAACCACACCTGTGAGGGCGGGAGTGGAGCGAGGCTAGCCAGAGAAGGTGGGCTGGGGTGCAGCTGCAACAGAGGCCTCAGCCCATCCCCCGGGGAGCTTTGGTGGCCCCGCAGAGTTGTTCTGAATTGAATCAAGGGGTTTCAGTTTTGTTCCCCCATAATGGTCAGTCCCTGCTTGCCGGCTGCCCCCGGGTGAATGACTAGAACCGACATCCATGCAGTTCTCTGTGGTCTAGTGCAGTTCCCAGCGAAGGACTCAGTGAGGGCCACCAGCAGCCGCCAGCGCTGGAAGCCAGAGGGACGAGTGCCTGGGTCCTGATGGGCCACCTGGGCAGTGTACCATGGCACAGCCCCAGAGGCAATCGGAAGGCCATTTGAGGATGCAGGGAGCTGGAAACAGCAAGTTTCATTTAAAAATAAGCGTTGCTTCAAAGGAACCACAGAAGATACTCAATGCATATCTGTTGAATGGCTGGATGAAAGAATGAATCGAAAAATTGGGAATCCCACATGTACAAAGGATAAGGATTGCTCTTGGGCAGGTATTTAACCTTTCTGTGCTTCCAATTTCTCATCCATAAAATGGGACTAGTAATGGCACCATCGTCATCAATGTTTTTGTGAGGAGGAAGTAATTTAATATGTGTAAATGCTTAGAACAGTGCCTGGTGCATGATAAAAGCTGTATAAACGTCCGCTCTGACGGTGGTTGTTACTACCGTCGCGAGGGTTGCGGTTATCGCTGTTATGCAAAGTGCTCACCCATCGCGGCAGGCCCCAGGTACAGCCATGGAGCTCGAGGTCTCCAAAGAGCGTAGTTACAAACCAACAGCTGCCGGGAATGGTGGAGACACGTGGATGGTTGGGGTTTGGCTCAGATTTTGGTTAGGACAGAGTTTCCCCAAGTGTTGGGGACACTAGTAGTATCTAGGGTTCCTGTAGTGAGGGACGCAGACAAAGCATCAGAGAGAGCATCTCTCAGCCCTGATTATATCAAGAAGCTCTCAGGCTGGTGCTGGGGTGTCCCTAACGCCTCCCTAACAGTAGCTCTTCTCTCTTTTTAACGACAACGAGAGAGCAGGCTGCAGACTTAGCAGCTCCCCGAGTTGCAGAACCTGGCTGGGTTTCAGGAACGTTATCTTGTTTTCAGTGTTCTTATTTTTATGATGATCGTCTATCTACAGCAAGTTGAAACCTATTTTCCAATTGCTACCATGAGAGAAAGATTCTTCTTAACATACCATTTTATAAAATAGAAATCGGTGAGTTGATTTCAGGAAAATGTGACATAACTAAGAGCCCAGGTCCCACGTGGATATGGCAAGCATGCAGAGGGTTTCCACGAGTAACTGAAGTTTGAGAAGCCCTGGGTTTAAGGGAACAGACAGGAAGTGTGAGGGAGGCAGACTTGGCAGGACTGGAACCTGCTTCCATTGCTTTGCACACAGAGAATGCCCCTGCCTTCTCACCTCTGTGCGGCTTGGATCCAACACACCTTTCCCATCCTGGCTCCGGGGCCACTTCCTTCACCAGATTTTCCCTGGTTCCATCCCAGGTGACAGTTACCTCTCTCCCTGCTCTATCCCCATAGCACTTAGGAGGCAGTGAGGCTTTCTGTTCTGTTAGAGAAGTGCACCCCCAATTCCAGTCATTTGCAGTGAGCACGGCACAGAGCATGCAGCAGGTGCTCAATGAATGTTCACTCTGAATTTGCACCTTACTAAACCATGGCCAGATGATGAGCACGTGCACTGCTCCAGGTAAACGGAGCCAGAGATGGAGCCCACGGCAAAGCGCAGCTGCCCGTTGCATGGGCATCCTGTGGTTGAAGACTTTGCAGTGATTGCACGTAGCTCAAGCTGAACTTGGTGGGAAGTGGGCCTGAGGGCTGGGCGGTGAAGGTCAGGGGCGGGGCAGGCCACTATCCCTGTTTCTGTGAGGTGCCGTGGGCAGCTAAGGGCCATGGGAGTTCATCAGAACTGATGTCTGTGGCAGCTGCTGTCCTGTCCCCAGGAGCCATCTGCTCTTATCAGAGCCACTCATCCTCCTTCCCCCTCCTCAGGACACTGCCGTGTCCTCCTCCCATCGCAGATGACTGGTGCTCTGCCCTGGTGGTGGTAGCTGCTCATTAGGAGGGGACAGGAGCTCCCTTCTCTCAACGCCATGATTACCTTTCTCCTGTTCCCACCTGGGGAGAGAGAGTGTGGCCTGGTAGGAAGCTCCCCAGGGTACCCTGATGCCATGCAGACTGGGTTTTGAACCCTAGCTCCTCCATTGATGGCCTTGTGACCTTGGCCAAGTGACCTCCCTCTTGGAGTCTCAGGTTCTCCATCCTGATCCCTGCCCTCCAGGTTGTACCAACGGGACCGGCATAGAGATGGGTGGGTGGCAGGAGCTCCTGCTCGACAAAGCTTGGGTTCCTTCGCCTGCTGTGCTCCACCATGCTAAAGGGGAGGTGCCCCTGCCCCCACTGTAATGGCTGAAAATGAAGAGCTTGGTTTCCTCTTAAGATGGAAAATCCAGAATTTGTAATCCTCAAATTTTAGTGAACGTAAGCACCATCTGGGGATGCTTGCTAAAATGCAGATTCCTGGGTGCTGCCTCCCGAGAGTCTGGGTGGGGCTGGAGAAGGCACTTTAAATAGTCCCCTCAGGGGTCTATGGCAGGTGGTTCCTGGGAACGCCTCTGAGAGCCCTGCCCTAGGTCACAGGGCTGGGCCGTCTAGTCCAGAGGCCACAGCTGGGGGACCACCCCTCGAAACTGAGAGAGTTTTCCATTTCTATTCAGCTTTCTTGTTCTTTGGGAAAGTGTGGAGCATTGGCAGTCCTGGGCCTGCCGTTCTACCCGACAGGGGGCCAGAGCTGAGTTGCTCCTGCCCCCTTCAAACGGGGCTGCCGTTGCTATTTAAAGTCCTGGCCTAAATTCCGGGGTCGTTGGCATTTGCGGCCTCTGGCTGGTCCAGTCCCCTCAACCCACAGACCAGGAAACTGAAGTCCAGAGCGAAAATAGCTCAGGCGTGGAGAGCCAGGTTTGGTGAGGCTGCAGAAAGCAAAGGCCAAGATGGGAACGTGAGGAGAGAGAGTCCTCACGATGCTACTCGAACTTCTGGATCCAGCTTGTTTCATGAGTTAAAAGTACCCACCCCACCTAGGGTCGCCAGATGAAACACAGGTTGGCCAGTTAAATTCGAATTTCAGATAAACAGTGACTCTTTTTTTCTCTAAGTATGCCCCATGACATATTCGAGACCTATCTATACTAAAAATTATCAGCTGTTTATCTGAAGTTCAGATCTAACTGAGCATCCTGTATTTCTGTATTTTTATGTGCTAAATCTGGAGCCCCAACCTCATGCCTCTTTTGGGCTGAAGCCAGTCTGGTTGGGTTTCTGAGTCTTACAACTAAAGGGATCCCAGTGGAAGCAGGCAGTTGAGAAATGACTCAACTTGCCTGGCATCACAAGGCCAGCAAGTCACAGTGGCTGGATTGGAACTCAAGTCTGTGACTCAGGAACCTGTGATTACTCCTCCGAGAGGCTGGGGTGTGGTGGAGAACAGATGATCTGGAAGCTCATGTGACAGAATTGGGCTTGAATAGAACATGGGGCAGGGAGGAAGGCGAAGAGAGAAGGAGATAGGGACTTGTACCTTTGCTGACTGACAGATGACAGTAGTTTTTATTATTATTTGCTAATTCGCTCACTAAATATTTATCAAGTACCTATCAGGGACAAGGCACTGTGCTTGTTTCTCTGATATCTGAAATGGGCTGCTACTATCATTGTTTATCTTTTGCACTGTACAGGATGGGAGAGCGATGCTCAGTGAGGCCACAGGACTGGGAACTGAGGGAACTGGGGTTTCTCCAGGCCTACTGAGCTCCACGCCCCACTCTGCCAGCCCACGTGGAGGCCAGTCTGCTCTGCTACTTGCTGCGTGTTCAAACCTGACTCCCCATCCCCTGCCTGGGCAAAGCAATGCAAGTTGAAATTGCTAGTAAAGGCTCAGGCGGCACCCGCCCTTGGCAGGTACATCTATTGTGAAATATCTGATGTTTAATCCTGACAGCCTGTGTCCCACATCTGGCCACAGCCCTCCTTGCACACCCGTAGTGTGGGTGCCCAGCTGTGTCTCCTTTCTGGGTTGTGGGATGGAGGCTGCTGGGGGAGGGGGATAGGAGCTCTGGGCCTCAGCAATGCTGGAAGTTGGATCCAGGCCTCTGGTGCCATGGTGACGGTTACTATAGAAACACATGGGCTGCACTCAGCACTCCTACCAGGATCTGTGGGGGTTTTCATAGACTGGAGTTGATAGAGAGGGGGGACTCAGTAGTGGTTAGAGTCTTCCTTCCACAGTGAGGGCCAGGTCTGTTCTTGGGGCTGCCCCACCTGTGTCTCCATCTTTCTCTCCTGCCACTTCCCCTCCCATCCCCTCCCGTTACCCTGAACAGTCTCCAGTCCAAAGGTGGCTTTGGCTGTGGCACTCTCAGCCTGGAGGACCCAGGCTTCTTCCCTTGGCTAATTCCTACTCATCCTCCAAGTCTCGTCCTGATATTCTCTTTCATTCAGCAAATATTTATTGAGTGTCTACCAAGTACAGGACACTGTTCTGGCCACTGGGGACCAAGACAGACAAGGGCCCTGCTCTCATGGAGCTGCCAGTCTCGGTGGAGAAACAGGCATGAAGGAAGCACCCAAGAAAGTGCACAAGAATACATTCTGACGGTGCCATGGAGAGAGCGAGGAGGGTGATGAGGCAGACAGTACGGGGCTGTAGGGATTGGGGGTCAGGGAAGGTGTGTCTAAGGAGTGACATCTGTCCTCTCTGCACCCTCCAGCTATCTCACCTGCATAGTCTGGTCTCTGAATCACAGCACTGATGACGCTATAATGTCACTGCCTGTCTCCCACCCTAAACTGCTTCCTCCTTGAAGGTAGGAGCAAGGTGTCATTTGCCTCTGTGTCCCCAAGGTCTGGTGCATAACAGGGGCTTGATAGAGCACACACACTTACCGGCTGTGACCCATGGGTCAGGCAGTGTCACAGATGGCCTCTCATGTCCTCTTCATGTTGAGGCCGGGAGATACGTATAATTTGATTATTTCCTATCACTTTAGAGAGAGTGGAACCAAGCTCAGCTAGGTTAGGAAACTAGCTTCACACCCCCCCCAGTCCACAGAAGGCCTGAGAGTCAAACCCAGTCCGCCCTCTCTGTGCTCCTTTTATGTAATGTGGTAACAGCTTTATGGAGATATAATTCACATACTGTACAATCCACCCTTTTTTTTTTTTTTTTTTTGCGGTATGCGGGCCTCTCACTATTGCGGCCTCTCCCGTTGCGGGGCATAGGCTCCGGACGCACAGGCCCAGCGGCCATGGCTCACGGGCCCAGCTGCTCCGCGGCGTGTGGGATCTTCACGGACCGGGGCACGAACCTGTGTCCCCTGCGTCGGCAGGTGGACTCTCAACCACTGCGCCACCAGGGAAGCCCCAATCCACCCTTTTAAAGCGTACAAGTTAATGGCTTTTAGTGTATTCACAGAGTTGTGAAAACATCAGAACAATCAGTTTTAGAACATTTCAATTGCAGCCCCCCAGACAACCAAATTCCTCCAGCCAGGGCCCCCAACCTGAGCCTCGCAGGAGGACTTGAAGTTCAGAAGTTGTCTGCAGTTGTAAATTTAGAGCTGAGGGGTTCTGCGTGGGATGGCTGCCTCTTTCTTGGCATAGCAATAATGAGCTTTTGCTTGTTGGCATTTTAAATGTATATGCTTGGCTTCTCTGAATTAAGACACTGATTCTCCACTGAAAATTTCAAAACGACCTACGGACAAATAAGTTGAATTCCAGGAGAGCCTTCAGAAGGCTTTCCTCGCTGGGACATGGCGGGTGCTATCCCTGCAGTGGCTCAGAATGTCCGGAATTCACCAGACTCTGTGCTTTTAAAGCCTGAAGCTTTCTGGAAGCCTGACTTTGTGGCGTGTGCTGGCGTAGAAGGGACTGCAGCCAGGAGGAACCGGGGACTCTTTGAACCCCAGGACCACTCTGCCCCTACTCTTCATGAAGGGCCTGTGGTGACCAGTTTAACTCATATGTCCAGATCACTTAGCCCCAGAACCAGTGAGTGGAGTAGGCAATGGATTTATCCTTTCCTCAGTGCCAGGGGAGGCTCCATTGCCCCAAATTTTCACATCCTTCCCCCCTCCCTCCTTCAACTAACCACAGGTGCCTTAAATTCACCTCTGAAGATGTATTTATTAAACTATTGAATGGGAGCGGTTTAACTTTTTCCCCAGCTTGGTGCACGAAAGAGGTCACGTGTCGTTTTACCATGCACACCACAGCCCCCAGTCGCCCAGTTTAGCAGAAGGTTTAGAATCTCTCTCCTGGCTCCATCTCTCCCTCCCTTGGAATCGTGCAAGAGATTCAAGTTCTTCATTGGTCTCCAGGGGTCAGGCTGCAGTCAAAGATGGGTGACGTGAGTTCTGGAGAGCCTTACCAGTTCTTGCATCCTTTTCCTCGTGGCCAGCTCTGCATTTACTGTCCCTGCTCGATTACAGGAACCAAACCTGGCCAGTTGAAGCAGGAAAGGATTTCTTAAAGGTTGCTTGTTGACTAGCTTCCAGAGTCTTTCTGAGGACCAGAGACCCAGGGTTGGAGGTCGCTCAGCTAGGAACAACTTCCAAAACCACATGACTCTTCCTCCACTGGGTACAGACACTGCCACTGGCACCACTAATACTAGCAGGGCTGGACCCTGCATCTGGGCCTGATGTTGCCACTGGAAACCGGATTCAGCTCGTGGCTGCCATGCTCTCCATACAGTCCCTGCTTCCCTGTGTCATTAGTGCCCACGCTGTCCTGAGAGGGCGTGTCTGATAGGAGAAGCCTAGCTCACGTGCCAGTTACCTAGCTACACGGGAGGCTGGGAAGTGAATTTCAGCTTTTGTAGTGGGAGGTGGTCTCTGCCCGCCGGCTAGACTCATGGGGCGGGGAATTCTCCCTCAAATGAACCACCCAAATGAATGCTCCGTTACCAGTGGCTTCTGTGCAGATCTGTCCATCTCCACCCTGTACCTGTGTTCCACGGGATTGGAAGAGGGACAGCCATTGGCCCCTCCTTCCCCCTTCCCCCAGGACCATGAGTGTCTGCCTGGCATTTCTATAACTAAGAGGAGCCACACATGACTGCACAGAACAAAGAAGCCTACTTCAAGGTGACCATAAAACCCACACGGACCCAAGTGGGAGGAGCTGTTCCCCAAAGGAAATCAGGGTGCCGTTTCCAAAAGCCGGGATTCTGGGCAGGAAAAACGACACATAATTCACCACAGCTGAGGAATCCTGTGGCAAATCAGTTAGGAAACAAAAGTAACACATTCGAGAAGACACAGAGGGGTCTCAGCGAGTACCAGTGTCTTCAGTGGAATGATCTGGAATGCGCATGGCTCTCAGCCTAACACCCCTGTTGCCCCCTCAGGATTCCCTTTCCTCTCCTCTTTGTCTTTCAGGGGAGGCCTTTCCCCATTCCATCCTACCTGTTCCGGAGAGGCTGTGATGCCCTTATATGGGTCTTCATCCCTGACAGGTGGTGCGCTCTGGGCTTAGAGGTCAGGCTTTGGATTTGAACAGATCTGGGTTCTGCTTGGACTCTGCTCCTTTCTTTCTTTTTTTTTTTTTTTTTTTTTTAATTTTTTGGCCACACTGTGCGGCGTGCGGGATCCTAGTTCCCCGACCAGGGCTCGAACCCGCGCCTCCTGCAGTGGAAGCACGGAGTCCCAACCACTGGACCGCCAGGGAAGTCCCAGACTCTGCTCCTTTTTTGTAAATTGGGTAGCTTTACCTTTCTCAGCCTCGGTTTCTTCACCTATAGCATAAATAAAATGATAGTATTTATGTCCTAGGATTGTTTTGAACTTTAAATGAGATTGTTCAAGTAAAGTATGTAACAGTGCACGGCACAATAACTTGATAAAAGGCAGTCGTTTAATGTTACTGATGGCAGCATAAATAATCATTATTATCATTTAAGAGTTGGGGCAAGTTATTCACCACCTCTGAGCCTCAGTTTCCCCCACAGTAAAGGGTGTGAAAATATGGGTCCCCTGTTGCTTGAACCGTGTTTAGTGCAGAACAGTGGTCCAGGAAATGTTCATTATTCAGTGACATCATGACGAAGCTTTCCCACAAATGTTTGTGGAATGAGGGTAGGGATTTTTTTAAAGGGAGACTGGTGCTTGTAGCTGTTCAGGCAGGGTGAGGTGGAAAGGATGCGCGATTACAGACTCTACGGGCAAAGCATCTTGGGCCGGAGGGACCCCAGGGGCACTGTGTAGGCCTTGATCAGTTTAGCACTTCCTAGGATTTTGACGTCCTCTTCCATTCTTTCACGACTCAGGCATTCCACGGTCACCTCGTTATGGTTCTGTGTGAAGACAGCACCCAAAGGGGCCATCGATTTGGAACATCTGATCGGCTTTCTGAGTCGGATCTACTAGCTTGTAAAATCCAATAAATGTCAAAGATCTGTCAGGCCCATTAACTTCTGGAGGTCTATTAAAAGACTCTGCTTTTGCTAAGGAGATTCTGTTTCTGTCACACAGACGCCAGGGTGGCCGATTCTAAAACCCTGGAATTTAGGAAGTTAGGAAGGGGGCAGGTTTAAAACGGGATCCCCTGGTCTCTACCAGTTTTGCCTTAAGACTCTGCCACCTCTTCCACTGGTACATACAGAGCCTCTGTCAACATGACCAGCCCTGTGGTAGGTATGTGGGTGGGTGGCCTCCTCCAGGAAACGGTCCAGACTTCTTTACCTGCCTCCAAGAAAACGAACCGAGTCCTTCCCTTCAAAATAACCCTACCACCCGTCTCTGTTTTACCCCTTACAACACTGAAGCATGATTATTTGCTGCACGTCGGTCCCTTCCGTTAGTTTATGAGGGCTGCAAGGGTGGAGTGTTTGTAGGGATCTCTTTGACAAGAAGTGAGGGAAACCCGAACCCAATTTACTTTAGCAGGAAAGGAAATTTGGTTGGCGCATCTGTCACAAGCTCTCCCCGTACATGACAAGACGGGTGCTGGCCGATCCCATGTGATGGCAGGGCTGCCTGTAGCAGCTGCCGGCATCCTGCGGCCAGCCTAACATTCCTGTGAAAAGGGACTTTCTTTCCCAGTAGAGCCAGCCAATCTGCCACGCTGATTTCCGTTGGCCCAGCCTGAATCCACCTTCCAATCCCCATGCGTTCCTCTGGCAAAGCGCTTAGCGTGTTGTGCTGTAATTACTGCTTTGCTGCCTGTTTCCTACCTGGAACTGTGAGGTTCCCTGACGGGTGGAACCAATTCCATCTTCCCAGTGCCTATGTTAAGGCCTGGCACAGAGTGAGCACTTACTAAATGTGTTATGAATGAAATTAACGTTGTTGACAGTCTTCCGTGTATCAGGCACTGCGAAAGTCTTTTTGGAGGAAATTATGTTTCCAAAGTGGCTGCAAAAATATCCCCTACCTCCCATGCCTCTTTGTGAGGAGAACTGCTATGTCCACACCAGTGGCAGAGTCCATTTGCCCTGGCGTTGAATCCTTTGGGGCTGGCCCTCACACCTGTTATGACCAACAGAATGTGATGGAGGTGACACCGGGTAACTTCTGGGCCTTAAGAGGGCTGTAGCGTCTGTCTTCACCTCTTGCAATATCCCTCACGGCCATTCTATGAGGAAGCGCAAGCAGCCATGTGGAGAGCTGCATGGAGAAGAACTGGGATTCCTGGCCAACAGCTCCAGCTGAGATCCCAGATGGTGGTCAGAGCTAACTACTAGTCATATGGGCAAGGCCATTTTGGACTTTCAGCCATCCCTGAGCCTCTGCTGCACCATGTGAGGCAACAAAGAACCACTGAATCAATCTACAAGATCGTGAAACATAATAATAATACAATTTTATCCTCACATCAGTCCTATGGAAACAGGCTCAGAGACATTAAGCAGCTTTCCTTCAATCACACAGTCCTTAAACAGTAGGCATCTGACGTACAGCCAAGATGTGCCCGTGGAAACTAATTTTGCCAGCAATTAATAGTGGAAATCAAGTACTTGGAAAGCAAATCATTTGGCAACATCACAGGAATGCATCTTAGAGCGAGGCAGTAGATTTGGTTTGATTCTTACTGAGGACTTTAGCATGGTAGCTAGATTTAGCATAGTAGGACATAAGGTAGGGGCTACATCAGTAGCATAGTGGGAGAGATGTAGGCTGCTGTGCTGTGATAGGGGATGGTGAGGACTGTGGCAAACAGGAGAGGGCATGCCTCATCTAAAAGAGATAGCTGTCGTGAAGGCCATGCCTTTTGCTGCTAGGTGTGTAGGTTGGCCCAAGAGCACCAGCTCCTTCAATACTTCAAAAGCACTGAGTATTCAAATCCCTCAATTTTGTCTGAGTCGGGGGGAAGTGGGATGGAGAAGACATTTGCATGCCAGATCTGACCCACAGAAGCCCAGTGTCTGACTTTCTTCCCAAAGAGCCCTCCCAGTTTAGTCTCTAGAGAGAGAAACATACCCACTGCCTTTGTTCCAACAGAAAAAGAGCAATTTTTTTCACTATAAGCTCTAGAAAGGGTTCCAAAATGTTCCGATTTTTTTTTTTTTCCATAGTTAAGATAATTCACAGGGAACTCCTGGTCCATCTTCCACCTCCCAACTGGCTTTTGCTTCTCTGAGCTCATCTCATCTTGTGAAATGCTGCTGCTTCCCAGGGAAGGCCAGCCAGGGAAACTCCTTGTTGAGAGGCAGGCAGCTCCTGTTTCCCTAGGCCTACCCAGCCATGGGTCCCCATCCCAGGCACGGGGCCCCTGGCAGTCTGAAGGAATGTTGTACTCCCCGAATACATGTGGTCCCATGGAGCCATCCTGGGCAGAAAACATCCCACTAAGTGACTTCGCTTACTGGGTCCATGACCTGAAGGTGGAGGCTTTTGCAGACAGCCTGATCTAGGCCTGTGATGGCCTCAGAGGCCCTCAGAGAGGCTGGGCGGTCGTGCTGTCCTCATCCTTGACCTTGCCTTATGGCCAGCCTCAAGCTCATGGCCTTTGTTTCTATGTGTTCTTCTGCTCTTTTACAGAATGGTAAAGACCTCCCCCGCTTCTCTCTGTCTCCTGACGCTTCACGCTGCTGCTTGGGTAGCTGTTTACAGCTACATCAAGTGTTTCACATCCATGAACTGATTTAGCATTGACTGCTGGCCATCAGTATTGTAGTGGTGCCTGACCAGGGCTCCAACGGTAGGCAACTTGTTCAAGATCAATATGGTTAGTGAAGGTAGTAGACCCAGCTATTCTCTCATTATTTGTTTTTCACTCAGCAGATTTTAAAAGTAATAGTGATAATAATAATTCCTATGTTAATCATTGAAAAGTCCCCTTTCTTACCCTGATTCCCCTATGCCCAGTCTTCTCCTCAGAGGCAGCCGCTGTTACTGGCTTTTTGTGTGTCCATCTGGATATCAAATGTAATAAAATTACATGAAGTTGGGACCGGTTGGGATTAGCCAGGCTCCACAGCCACTTGACTAATGATCACTGCTTCTTGGAGAGAGCCTGGTGTGTGCTCAGGGATGCCCATGCTTGGTCACTGGTAGTGGTGACAGGCCTTTCACCAGGGTACTACAGTGGACCCAGCGCTTGACCTGGGCATCAGCGGCCTGATACAGGCCACTCAGTTTCACAGGACAGCACACTCCACTTTTACAAGATGAACCAGGAAATTCCCAACGTGGGTGTCCGTCTGAATTATGGGAGTGCTTTACAAGATTCAGATTCCTGGGTGTCACCCCAGGCCAATGGAATCAAAATATCTTTTCTTTTTTAAACAATTCACTGTATTTTTTTTTAATTTAGTTATTTTATTTATTTTTGGCTGCATTGGGTCTTCGTTGCTGCGCGGAGGATTTCTCTAATTGCGGTGAGCGGGGGCTACTCTTCGTTGTGGTGAGCGGGCTTCTCATTGTGGTGGCTTCTCTGGTTGCGGAGCACGGGCTCTAGTCACGCGGGCTTCAATAGTTGTGGCTCACGGGCTTAGTTGCTCCATAGCATGTGGGATCTTCCCAGACCAGGGCTCGAACCCGTGTCCCCCTGCATTGGCAGGTGGACTCTCAACCACTGCGCCACCAGGGAAGCCCTCAAAATATCTTTGAGAAGGCCCAAGAATCTGTCATTTTAAACCTCCGTAATATCCTTTAGTGAATTCACAAAAGTACACAGAGATTTACGTATAAGGGAATATAAGTGCTAGAAAGCTTACTGCTGCCTTGTTTGAGCACGTAATTAGAATGCCCATAGATGTCCATCGATAAGGGGCCAATTCTGTACGACGAAATACTATGCAGTCATAAAAAATTAGTTATATCTTCATGTCCTGGCCTATTGATACGAATATCCAAGGTACGCTAATAAAAAAAAGAGCAGGGAGCAAGATGGTGTGTGGACTGGGCATCCAGGAGTGTGGAGGATAATTTTGCTTGCACATATATGGACTGCCTTTTGGAAGGTACATAAGAAAGAGTGGTTGCTTCTGGAGAGGAGACACTGGGGGACTCTTTACCGAATACCCTTTTATACAGCTGGAGGGTACAGCGGTATGCATGCAAAAGAAAACCATTCTCATGCCAGCATCTGCGGAGCTCCCAGGTAAATCTGATGAGGCCCCTAGGCTTGGTAAACCTCTGGATGAGATGATTCTTGCCCTCCTGGGGATGTTTCAGCTCTAAAACTCAGGCCCTGGCATTAGTGACTAATACGCGTGACAGAGACTTGTGAACTGTGAGGTGACATCAGAAGTGCGGTGTCACCATCGCTAAGCCCCATGAATCGGTCTGGAAGGGCCGCAGCGATGACACGTTCTCTAGATGGGGCTGAGTGCTACTGTCAATGTGTGCAGTTCCTAAATGCCAGCCCCTTGCCAGTGGACGCCAAGCACGGGCTGTGCTGGACCCCTGAACAGTGGTTGGCCTCCCCAGCTGTTTAGGGAGAAGGACGGTGATGGGACACACTGGTAGGCCAGAGTCGGAAGGCCCTGTGGAAGCGGCCCTGCCCTGGGACTCCCTGCCTGTTCCCAGCGGAGTGCATCACAGCTGCCGTTTAGAGAGTGCCTACTCTGAGCCAGGCACTGGACCGGGCTCCTCTGTGTGCATTGTCCTCTTTACCTCACTTTGTACAGATGGGGAAACCGGGGCTCAGAGAGGTCGAGTGACCTGCCTTTCTGAAAGAACTTAGATCTCTCTGACTATAGAGCACGTCCCGTTTCCCGGTTTTCATGACCCAAGGGACCTCCTGCTGTAATGGGACCTGCTGCCATGGGGTCCCACGTCCCCAGCATCCTTTCCTATGTGCCTCTCTCAGAGCCCCCAGTGACCCAACTCCCAGGGCTTTAGGTGACTGGGGTCTCTGGGCTCTGAGCTCGGAGTCACTCCAGTCAAGCGTGTGGGTGGTGATGTGGGAAAGAGGCGAAGGCACCGTGTGGTCGCAGAGTTCAGGCGGACTGGGTGGGTGACCTTGGCGAGTGCCTGAGCTCCGGCCGTACTACGGGATCGCACCCGCTTGGGTTTTGTCTGCGAGGATCAAGCAGCGCACCGCACGCGCTTGCAGCAAGCTTGGCACGGGGTAATTTTACACATTCACTCTACCGGCAATGGACCCTTCAAGTATCCCACGCCATACTGCCAGCACCTAGAATAGCGCCTGGTACATAGTAGGCACTCAATAAATATGTTGCCTAAATGAGCAAATGAGCCGTTGATGTGTTTGCCGGAGCTGCTGCTGACAAACCAGGTAACAATGGACCAGTTCCTTCCCCTCTCCTAGCCTCAGTTTCCCCAGCTCCGAGGAAGGGGGTCCCTTCCACCAGGTCTCAACCCGTCCAGCCCAGGTCTCATCCCCTTCAGGAACCTGTGAGCAGCCCAGAGCAAGTTGTCCTGTTTCCCTGAATATTAGTCTTCGAACTAAACAAATCTATTTGGAGTATTCAGCATTGCCATGGTACTACAACTGCTCCCGCGCTCTCTCTGTCTGTCTCTCTCTGTCTCTGTCTCTCTCTGTCTCCCCCAAGCAGCTGAGAAGTCCTTTCCTCCTCCCAGGTCCCCTCCAGCCCCACCCCAGGAGGTGGCCCACGGGCCTTAAAGCCCAGCTCTGCAGTTCCCAGAGAGAGATGTCTTCTGAAGTCACAGGATAGCTGTTGCTTCCTGGCAAGGTGTTCATTTGGTTTTATCCTTTGGGGAGGCAAGTTGTAGCTATGGGAGCTGTGGAGTCAGGGCTCCCCAAGGAAGTGGCGGCTCTCCCCAGGCTGCAAGTGGTGACTAGCCTACACCTGAAATGTTGGAACCTGTCCAATTCTCATACCAGTATGACCCCAGATGCAAGCTGGGTGGGAAATGGGAATGACCTCTAAATGGGCCCAGGGACCAGAGGACCCTGGTTCTGTGAAAGGCCAGAGCACTACAGACATAGGCCACTCCTTTGGGGCAATAATTAATGTTGGTTCAAATTTGAGACTTAAATTTAGTCATGGCTGCTCTCTGAGGCCACTGCCAGAGCTTGGGGGCTTTGGGGATGGAATTTTCTTTGCCGGCTTAATTGAGATGTAATTGACGCGTAACATTTGTAAGCTTAAGGTGTACCACGTGGTAATTTGATACATGGATATATTGCAAAGTGTTGGCCCTAATGAGGCTTGTTAACACATCCTTCACCTCACATAATCAGCATGTTGTTGCCGTGGTGAGAACATTTAAGATTTACTTTCGTATCAACTTCCCGAATTGTTCGCAGTAGTTGCCATGCTGGAGCTTATTCATCTTCTAACTGAAGAGTGTCTGCCCTTTGACCGGCACCTCCCCATTTCCCCACCCCGCCAGCTCCTGGTAGCCATCTGTCTCCTCTCTGTTTCTATGAGTTCAACATTTTCAGATTCCACGTCTAAGTGAGGTCATACTGTATTTGTCTTTCTCTACCTGAATGATTTGGGGTGGAAATTCTTAAAGGCACTGCCGTGGTGGGAGGGAAGGGCCAGAAGTTTCCATGAGTAACCAGATTCTGGCAACGGTTAATAAGTAATAATACCTTTTCAGTATATAAATAATTATTATAATAAATGAAACTTGTGTGCCTGGTGTGTCCTGCACTAAGTAGTAACATCCCCATTTCACTGATGAGGAAACAGGGGCTCAGAGGTGTCCAGTATTTGACTGAGGTGATTTGGACTGTGCTGTCCGGAATCCGCTTCCCTGCATGGCCCTGGGTGTGGCGGGGGGAAGGAGGCACGTGTGCGAGAATCCGGAAGCGGAGGTGAGCGGCGGCCATACTCAGCTCGGCCCTCGTTGGATGTGGTGGCGGTGAGATGCTGAAGGGCCAGTGGTGCCTGGGGGCCTTTGCTCTCTTTGACTCTGTGTCCAGCTCTCCTCCCCCAGACACTCTGGCAGATGCATGAAGGCAGCAGCCCCCTGGCTTCTCCCCCACCAGCTCCCCCTTCCCGGTCCCATTCGGCTTCCCGGATCCACCAGCCCGTCAGCCATCTGACCCTCCCACTCCCCTGTCCCAACCTTCCTCCTCCCACAAGGTGTAAGGTCGAATTCCAATAATAAAGCCCTTATCCCATGACCCTAGTGGCCTCTTCCCCAATTGAATCCTGACTGAGCCCTTGACAAAGGCACGGATACTAAGAGGTGTTAAGAAACCTCGACTTAAACCCAGCTCTGTCCGACGGGGGAGCCTCTGTTCTCCCGGTGATGTGTTCTAGGATTCTCATCAATAGGGAGTTGTTGGTCAGCCAGGTGCCCAGTGCTGTGTTAGACCACGGATGACACTGAAGAAAGAGAAGCCAGGCCTGCTCTCAGGGAAATTTTGTCTGTTAGAGAGAGAAAATGAACAGACATGGCACTTTGAGGACATATATGTCAGGGTCTTTCTTAGCAGAGATGATGTCAATTACTAGAGTTTAATTCCATAAGCTTTATGTGCAGGGCATAGAGCCACACCCTGGAGGGGCTGCAAAAGTGAGCCAGCCGTGGGCCCTGGCAGAGTAAGGTACGTAATTAGAGAGACGTACAGCCAAAGAGCCGGTGACATCTACTGTGTGTGCTTGGAAGGCATCCCAGCCCTCTTCATCCAGAAACTTGTTCCTTTGGGAAAGGATGCTTCCTCTAGTCTCACCCCATGTGATCTAGGCGTGGCTGACCCTTCTCTCCGGCCACAGTGAGTGGTCCAGGGCGCCGAGGGTCAGTTGAAGGACTTTCGCCTGAGCTATGGGAAAGGGGGCTCTTTCTACGGACTTGTCATGCTGGCAAGAAGTGAGCCTGGGTCCCTCAGGGGCTGCCACCTGGACGAAGGTTGCCCAGAGGTGGGCGGGGAGGCAGGGTGAGAGGTGTAGAGACGGGCAGCTTCCTGCCGTCCTTACACCAGCCCTGGGTCTGCTCTGGCCCTGGCAAGTATAGATTTGTGAGTCTCTTCTCCCAGTTGGGTTTTGTCCTGGAAGACCACCTGATTTAAACGCAAGGATTCAGGAGGGAGTGGTCACACTTGGTTAGGGCCTCAGAAAGGCCTCCTGGAGGGGTTGGCTTGGGTCCTTGGGAGAGAGGTCAGGAAGGGACAGATGAAAGCAGGGAGAAGGGAAGGTGTTGGCGGGAGTGATGAAGTAGGGGAGGGGAAGGGGACGCTCGTTCCCTGGGAGATGTACACTGGGGCAGTTTGGCTGGGACCAGGCTCTGTGGGACAGGAGAGTCGGGTGAGGTAAGGACGGCACAAGGCCAAGGTGAAGTAGGCCTTGAGTATCAAGCCGAGGCCATGGGGAGTCATGGAGGGTTTTAGATCAGCGGTGCAGTGGGTGTCATGCCTGGTGGCGCTGAAGGTGCTACCTGTTCAGGGAGATGGGTTTATCGCCATCGAATGAGCTGGGGGGACGTCTGTCGGAATTCGAAATGTGTTCCATGGCATCTGAACTGGGAAAAGGCCCGGGTGACGCGCTCCACACCTGACTGCCTTGGTCTCGAGAACATCGTTGGGTCTGAAGCTCATCCGCCTCAGAGGACAGGATTGGGTGACCCAGAGGAATGGGGGCCAACAGGAGGCTTCCCTGCATTCCGTCGTGGGAGGACCGCAACCCCATCAGGCCGAGGGCTCAGGAACCCTCTTCTGTTTTTCCTCTGTGTCCCTCATCGCACACGTGATCACCCAGTGGGAGGATTATCTGGTGACTGACTGTCCGTCGCAGGTGCTGACAAGGGCCAGAGAGCTGATAGGACTGAGTGTAAGTCCACAGAGAGTGGGAGCACTGATGGGGTACAGAGCTCATGACCATCTAGTGGGGGGGTGGTGGCAGAAATTAAATCCAAGAGGGAATGGAATCCTCCAGCTTTTTTTTTTTTAAGAGAAGCCAGAAATCTAGACTTTGATGTGAAATTGCCTGTTTTAAATGTTGGAAACCATTTTCTTTTAAGAATAAACAAACATGCCCAGGGCCCAGGTTCTTTTAGCACCCCACCTGTTCATCTTGCACCAGCTCTAAATACCACGAGGACAGGACCAGCTCTGTTGTAGCCCCAGGGCCCAGATCAAGGAAGACTGTCATCGTCTGCCGTGTGAATGAAGGAATGGATGAATGAATGTTTTCCATGGTCTGTTTCTGGCTGGGCCACGGCATGGGGATCCAGAGGATCCTCCTTTCTCGGATGCATTGTTATGACTGCCAGGACTCTTTGGCTGGCCTGGGGGCCTGGAGTCATCACGAGTAAGACTATCTACCCCTTTGCCTCTCGGGCAGCTGCAGAAATGTTATTAGCATTGTACAGCCCACCAAGAAGGCATCCCCCCATCTTCCCCAGCTGCCTGGCTGGAATTTCTGGAGCCCGAGGAAGGTGCTGGCCACCTTGCCAGCTTCCAGGGCCCTATTGAGCCTTGGGCATCCTTGGGCATCAAAGCTTGTGGGAGGGACCGAGGTGCCGCCTGTCTATGGGTGGCAGGTGGCAGCACCTCGCCTTCCAAATACCTTCCCCAGGTTTGTTTCCTCAGCAGTCCAAATGTGCTCGTGGAGAGAGGCGCCCTGCAGTGAGCCCAAAGCCATTTTCCAAAGTCTACCCGCAGCAGGGAAGAAGGAGGTCAGTGCAGCCCTTCCATCCCAGAGAGGCTGCCAAGGCCGTCCTTACATCACTCGGTGTGGTGACTGAGACCCTCCAGGAGTGCGTCCTTCTCCCCCACTCGCCTACAGGTCCCATCTGTGCCATACTTCCAGGCTTTAGCGTCTACCCATCCACTCAAAAAAAATTTACAGCAGGCTTGCTGTGTGTAGGACCGGGGATGGGTGGGGACAGTACCTACTCTCCTGTAGCTCCAAGTGTCAGAGCAAGCAATCACAGACGTGTATGTGGAAGTGTCAACTTTGCTGAGCGTCAGGGAGGGAAAGAAGGGCAAGTCATGAGGCATAAAACAGGGCATCTGACCTAGTCTGGGGGCAGGAGTCTTTGTCAGGGAGGAGTGTTTGAGCGGTGCCCTGGGAAGCGGTTTTCAGCAGGGATTCTGATGTGCAGAGAGGAAGGCCACCTCGGCTGCTCCAGGAGCGCAGGGTGATGGGTGCGGGGGCGCTGTCAGGAGCCTGTGACGGCAGTCCAGGAGGAGCTTGGGGGTGCGGGAAGGCGGGCGGCAGCAGCAGCAAAGATGGGGCGGAGCGGTGGGCAGATTCGCGTTATATTTAGGAGGATTTGGTGACAGCTTGGACGAGTGAGTGGGCAGGTGCCAGGGTGCTGCCTGTATTTGTGGCTTGTGACCCTGGGGGGCTGGTGGTACCTCTGCTGAGACGGGGGATCCTGGGGAGAAGCAGGCTGTAGGGGGGGTGCTGAGGGGAGTGGGGAGGGGGACATCTGAGCCAGCCACCCGACGTTATCCTCTCTCCCCAGATGTGCTCTGCTTCTCACGTGCCCACACTTTTCCACGTGCAGCTTCCCAGCAAGCTCTTCTTTCTGCTCTCGTGACCAAATGCCTGTTCCCTCTCCAAGGTCCAGGTCAGATGCCCCTTCCTCAGGGATGCTCAGCTGCACCCTTGGTGGGAGCTCAGCATCTCCCTTTGCTCATAGCCTGAGTCACACTGGACCCGAAGGAACATTTCAACTGGGGAGGAAGGAAGTGGGGAAGCTGGCAGCAAGCTGAGGGTCACCTTGGCTTCTGGGAGCAGGAGGGCAGGGGGTATGCGTGTGCGTGTGTGTGTGCGCGCGCACGTGCTCGCGCGTATGTGTAAAGACTGTGTGAGTGTGCGTGTGAGAGAGCATGAGTGTGTGCTTGCCTGAGAGTGGAAGGGGAGGCAAGTGCAGGGAGGCAAGGACGGGGAGGCTGGCCTTGCCTATCTCTGCCACTCCTGGGAGGACTCTGTATGCTGTTTGCTCAGGGTCGTGGGCGACGGAGACAGGTCCACCTGGCTATGAGTCTGAGCTCTTGAACATCATAAGCCCTGTGACCTCGGGCAGCAATATTACCTCGCTGAGCCTAAGGGGACTTGTCTGTAATGGGATTATAATGGCATCTGCCCCACTGGGCTGGTGTGAGAAGTGAATAAGATGATGCTTGTAAGAATACTTAGGCAGGACGTGGCATGTGAAAGCACTCAAACCTAGTGGCCATTCACCCCAAACTCCCTCACACCCCAGACACGCTGCCCACCACACAGGTCTTGTCTCCTGGTTATTCCTGCACCCATGTGCTCCCAGTGACACTCAGCAAAGCAACAGTCTTGTGTTTATTTATATATGTACTTATGTGGTTGAAGTTATCTCCTCCATAAGCTCCAAGAGGGCTGGAGTGGGGTCTTGCTTTGCTTGCTACAGTCTCCTGGGCACCTAGTGTGAGTGGCACGTAATGGATACGTAACAAGCTTTTATTCAATCAGTTAATGACTGTAGAATGGTCGTCTCTTCCCCCCTAGTCTCCTTCCCTCCCTCTTCCCTGTTTCTTTGACACTCCACCCCCACTAGCAGAGCTGACCCTCACACTCGACCTGGGACAGGACCCACTGTCCTCTCTGGGTGGGATAAAGCTGGTAGCCAGAAACTAGAAGGAGAGTGAAATGGCCAAGACAGATCTGAGGCTCCCCTGAGACTTCATGGTATGGCCAATGTCTGTCAAAGAGCTGGTGCTTCATTATTTAATCGATGGCTGCTGTCACCTTTCACACCTCTGAGCACACTTCAGAAATTACACTTTCCTTTTTTTTTTTTTTTTTAATCCTGAAGCTCATTATTATTTTTATTACTTTTAAGATCTCATTCCTTGTTTTAAGCGTCCTAAATTAAGGCCACTAATTTATATTCGGCCATAATGGCAGAGTTTTCTAATTAGTTAATTATTGTTGAACTCTAGGCTGCTAGGAGATCTTACCAGAAGGTATCTTTTGGCCTGGAGAACCCTTAAAATTGTTAACGAATTTCTTCCTGCTGTGAGTCCAGCCAAATAAAACAAATGCAAGAAAGCATTTCACTGCCATCTGAAAGATTGATATTCATCCTCCCAAAATAAAGCCGCTTCTTTCCCATTATATTTGGGAGCTGAGGCTCTAGATGTTTACATGGAAAACGAGGAGCAGCTAGCAGTTGGATTTTTTTTCCCCTTTTTTTTTAACCTTCAGGAAATTGCTCTCTTATGCAAGAGAAATACAAGTTCACTCACGGCAGAGCAGTCATATGATAAGAAATCTGTTTGCAAGAGAGGGAGGCTCGTATCGCCTTTGAGAAGCTGCATTTGTTTGAGGGAAACACGGAGAGAGAAAGCATTTTTCTGGGGGACAGCAAAGGGATTAAGGCATCATGACAAGCACATGGCTTAGAAATGAGCCCAATTAAAAAAACATGATCCCATCTGACCCTCATAGGAAAATCCGGAGCTGTCACCGTTCGCTCCTTGATTTGAGAAACCAGCACAATTATTCTGGAGATCATTAAGATTCTGGGGGAATGAGTTTTCTGATTTTCCCTGTGCATTCCATTTTCTCATTACTGACAGAAGCTGCATTTATGGATCTTTCTCTTTTAAACAGGAGCTTCTCAGACTAGAGTATTAAAAATTGGCCTCCCCCAAAGGTATCATGCCAAAGCTTAAATGGGTTCATCTCGGCTGGTTCCGCGAGAACTGTCCCCGTCCCCCTCACCCCCTCACTTAAAACATATTTTTTTTTTTTTTTTTTTTTGCCTTTGGAGATGGATTCACAGCCATGGGCAGGCAATTAGATTTCAAAGCCGGAGAACTCCGTTGCACTTTGCCAGGAACTGCTGACAGCCCATGGGCTTTCAATGCCTGGCCCCGAAGCAGCCCCTCCCAATGCAGCTCCCCCAGGATGGGCTAGAGGAGTGTGTGTTTGTCTTTGTTCTGCAAAGGGAAATCTAATTTCATCCCTGGAGCCCTATCTGCGTGGTAGTTCCGTAGCTAGGCGATACTGGCACGTTCAAAAGGCTGGGAGATAGCCGAGTTCGTGAGATGCTGAGAGCTGGCAGGGTTTAGGAGAGGGTCGGCTTCCAGCGAACAGGGCAGCCCTCGGGACTGATTCTCAGGCTTTATCTGTGGCTCGGTTCCTTGGAGGGCTGCTATCTCTCTGAAGACTGAAGGCACCCTTGTGTCCCCACCCCAGCCTTCTCTCTTGCTGCCGACCGAGTCACGAGGTTTGGGAATGAGATCTGGTTTCCAAAGCTGCTGAGGACAAAATGCCAGCACTTGTTCCAGAAGCAGGCTGGTGCTGTGGCTAGAACTGTGAACTGGGAGCCACCTGGAGACGGACCCAGAATCAGTGGGTTGTGTCTGTGACCCCACACAGTGCTGCTTCTCTCACGGAGCTCATCTGCTCACGGGGAAAAGAAAGTGCGCAGCTAAGTGGCTAGAAAGATACTGCTAGTGATGAGTGCTGTGAATTCTGAGTGATGTGAAAGAGCAAGAAGGGAGGGCTTCTCGGTGGAGGTGACATTCAAGGCAAGACGATGAGAAGGAGCCAGCCAAACAGAGATCTGAGGGAACAGCATCCTAGGTAGAAGAAACAAGTGCAGCGCCTCTGAGCAGGGAGTGATCTTGGCATGTCTGTTAAGCAGCGAGGAAGCATGTGTGGCCGGAGCCTGGGTGACCAAGGAGGAAAGGGCATGAGATGAAGTCGGAGAAGTAGGCACAATCATAGGAAGGAGTCTGAGGGAGATGCTGAATGTGTTTTGGTAGTTTAGAGGCAGGGGAGAGACAGATGACCTGATTTACGTTTTAAGAGTATCTCTCTGCTTTCTGGATGGAGGATGGATTGGATGGGCACAAGGCAGGAAGCAGGGCTGCCAATCAGAAAGCTACTCAGGCACTCCAGGTGGGAGAATGGAATCGTTTTATCTTCCAATGACAGAGACACCTTCCACAAAACAAATACGGTGCCCTTCTTCAAGAAAATATTTCTAGGGTTTTGCTTATTCTTGACATTGAGAGCCACACCCCAGTGGACAGCTGGATGGAGGTTTGAGTGCACTCTGACGTATGTTTTACTAACCAGGCCCCAGAAACTCACCTGTGGGCAAGGGTCTGATTTTTTGAGCACCAGCAGCGCTGCAATAACAAGCCAGTGAGAGTGGACTTGAGCACGGTGGATACTCAAAGCAAACCCCCAGTGGAATATAGTGGAATAGCCACAGTCTGTGTTGTGTAACTGTGAGGCAAGGCAAAATAATATAAGCCATGTCTGATTTTCAGGGATGCATTCCAGACCACGGGTCTGGATGCCTAGCTGTCTATAGAAATCAACATACGCAGGGATAAATTTAAGACATGCTATATACCTATGCCCTACATATTTCACAGCATTCTGACACAGTTATCAATTACACTGTACAAAGGAGAGCAAATCACGCCCATTTCATTGCATGCGATGCTGGACGACATTCAGATTTCTTAAATTCTTTGTGATTTCTGACTCTTCACAAGCTGAAAAAATATCAATGCCAAAAAAAATCAGAAAATTTTCTTTAGGAAGATTTTGACAGTCATTCTCCCAATTGCTGTGTGACTTTGAGCAAATTAGTTAACCTGTCAGTGCCTTAGTTTGTTCCTCTGTGAGGTGGTGTCTCCTTCTCAGGGCTACTGTGTGCATCGAGTCAGATCTTGACCACACAGAATTCTCGGACGGTGTTTGGGCCATAGTGTGTGCTAGAAAAGTGTTAGCTGCTCCTGATGAGACAGCTTTTCTTCATATGAGTAGGGCTGCGTTGGACATGAAATGCCACAGTTGTAAATGCACAAAGGATATAAGTGTGACTCTGCAAATCAAACTGCTAGCAAGTCAAGGGTTACATGTCAACAACAATGGCAATAATAACTATACAGTGAGCAGAGATAGTGCTACTGTCGTAAGGTATATTTACCAGGGTCCTGGCAGGAAATAGAACTTCATTCAGATGATTCTATTGAAGAGAGATTAATGAAGGCACCACTCACATGGGAATGGAAAATTAAGAGAACCAAAGAATTTGAGGTATCTAAAAACTATGGTGCTAGATGGCAAGTTATGGTCACAGATTCTTCCCACTCCAGTATCCAGGCCCCTTTGCAAAAAGACTTTGCAGTTGCTCCTGTTAAAAGACAAAGTCCATTTTCCCACTTCCTGACTCTGGCCTAGTCTTGGGACTTGCTTTGGTCAAGTGCCAGAAGTGGTGTTGTGAGAGGTCCAAAGCAAGGCTTCTGGAAGCCTTGCAACTTCTGCTTGCACCTTCTTGGAAGCTGACCTGGACTTCCAGGTACAGAAGCCTAGTCTAGCCTACTAGATAATGAGAGGCCACGTAGAGGAGAACCAAGGCACCCAGCCAACAGACAGCACCAATCCCCAATCAGGTCATCCACCTAGTCAACCTGTCAGGTGATGGCAGCTATATGAGTGATTCCCTGACCAGCAGAAGAACTGCCCAGATGAGCCCAGCCCTGACTGCAGAATCATCTGCAAATAAATGATGATTGCCTTGAATCCCTACATTTGGGGTGACTTGTTACACAGCAGTAGATAACTGATACAACTAATAATAGCAGAAGCCATTACCATCCCCAGGTCTGAAGAGTCACACAACTGCCTGTGCCTTAGGAAGATGGCAACGGGGAAGAAATGCCCCAACCTCTCTCCCTTCCTCACTTCCCATTTCTTTTTAGTGCCTCCTATTGGGCAAACAACCAGAAACCAGAGGCTGAGTGAGACTGAGTGACACAGTCCAGAGGGGTCAACCTTCCAGGGCTGGGAATCGCTCTGGGGGTGGGTGGAGGGCACAAAGGGAAAATAGCCAGCAGAAAGGGATAAGTGTGAGGCCTTCCACTTATTCCACAAGAGTCCCCGGTCCCTGTGGTCCTGTGGACCCTCCATCCTCCGAAAAACGCAAACATACACAGGGCCAGTCCTTCTAGTCATCACTTGATTTCCTGAAGAAGAGAAAACAATTTGAGACTGCTCTGTTTGTCACTGTTTTTCCTGAACTTTAAGGGAGTGATTTTCTCCATGGCCCGTGCCATGCTCACCAGCACCCAGACACTCCCCATTTCCCGTGAAATATGAGAAGGGAGAATGCACAGACATCAGCCCAGGGACTTCATCTCCTGCCATCCTTGCCTCTCAGGCCATATGTCCCACAGGGGAGCTCGTCAGTCATCCTCCAAGCTTTAAAAGAACTCCTGAGTCCCCGTTGCTGGGTTGCTGGTGAGCACTGTTCTCTTGGTTTTACCCTCTCTGCAGGACTGTGCACTCCTGCTGCAAAATCCTACTGGCAGTACTCACCAGATGATCACAGAGTCGGTGACCGCTGGGAACAAAAGGAACTTGTCATGACCGACGGACCCCAAAGTTCTGCTCTCAGGCTTGGAAGGAACCAGGGGGCTTTTTTTTTTTTTTTTCAATCTCCACCCTTGTGGCAGGAAAAGTGAAACCACATTTTTAACACTGCTCTTTCATAGGCGGCAAGGAGAGCCTTAGCAAGCTGGTGATAATTTAAACTTGATTCTGGAAATGTGGAAGAGATCATCATTTTCCTGTTGTTTTGCCCTGAAATGCCATCAACAGACTAGAGAGTGGTCTAGCTTTAGAAAGTAGCAGGGCAGGGCTCCCTGGAGGGATGGGTTTATTGTGACAAACGCAGGGCTGGAGGAAAAAGCCCAGAGAAGGAACGAAGCAGTTTGCTGACTGGGGAGCAAGAAGACTTTGCAGAAAAACCTGGATGTTGAATACAAACAAAGTAACTCTTAAGCTTCTCACAAAAGAGCCCAAAGGAGGAGCCAGCTGAAGTTAGGAGGGCGGAAAGGGGTCTGTCTGAAGATGATGGGGTGCCTGAAGATGATGGGGTGCTAGCCAGCTCTAGCAGAGGTATAGCCCGACTCTCCGGAGCAGAGCAGGGGAAGCGCGTCTCAGATGTTAACCCCCAGGATGGAAAAGCAATAGAAGGAATGTGAAAAGGAGCTGCTCCCCTGGGAGACAGACCTAATAGGCCTGCTTCATCTTGGGCCTCATGACGCTGGGGTCCTGTTTCAGGTAGTGACTTCTTAATGAGGCCCAGTGTGGGGAGGCTGCACGGCTGTGCTTATCTATCACACAGCCGTAAACAGGGCTCCACTGTTTCCTGTCCTTTTCTGCTGCAGAATCCAGTCCCATCCATCCTCCTGAGTGATGAGCCCTGGTCAACACCCCGCTCTTGCCATCTATGGCCGGATAACGATGCCGGTTCTCATTGTGCCTCCAGACCTTGGGACCCGAGGGATGAGGCTTTCTTTCCTGCCAGAGATAGGGAAAGGGTGGGCCAGGGTTTCAAACAAACACTTACCCTTCCTCCAGTTGAATGGATGTATGGAGGGGTGTGGAAAAGGGAGAGAGGCTGTCTGGAAGGCTCTGCAACCGCGCCAAGAGAAGCATTCAATCAGGGACCTGACATTTGCCTATTGACCTCTTATCGGAGTTGCTAAGTCACTGAGGCTTTTGTGCTGCAGAACTGGGAAGGAAGGGATAGCGGTGGCCCAGCCAATCGCGCACCCAGCTCCCTGCCCGGCGCCCGCCATTAGCATTTCCCTGACATCTGACTGATATCTTCATTTCACTTTGGTAAACAGGCCACCTCCAAGGCCAAGGTGACGGTGACCTCTGGCGCTGCAAGGAGCACAGGATTCTCCCTGGAGACCCCGGTAAAGCACTTTCACATGGGCCAGGGCTCTTATTTCCCGTCCCCACCACACTGATGAGTGCTGACAAAAATAAAAAACCATCCTGCAGGATAGACAGTGGGGCGTGCCATGCAGAGAAAGAGATGCGAGGGAGGGCGCCAGGGAGGGTTAAGCAAAGCAGGGGGAAGGTCGGACTTAAAAGGTCGCCTTTGCTTCTCTGCCACTAAGAACAATGCGGCTGCCCAGGAAACACTACCAGAGACAGGCTGACTATTGATAGGCTGGAGCACGAGGCCGGCCAAGCTGCTGCATTTCTAACGTTTGGGGAGGGTCTCCAGTGTGAAGTTGCTCGCAGGCTTCGATTCTGCAAAGACAATTAAATGTAAATCCTTTGGGGTGAGGGGTGGGTGGAGTGTAAGCGGGTGCTACAATACCGTTTAATTCTGAAGGTTTCCGTGGATCTAGTCACAGCCTCAGTGAGTGCCGTGTGCCCAGTGCAAGGTACACCCAGAAGAAACGCACATTGCCCCCAGAGAAACCCGTGGTCCAGGGGGTTTCCTTCCTCCTTCCTACAGGGGCCAGGCAGGCAACATAAATAAATGAAGCAGACAGGGTGTGAGACAGTAGGGAGTTGTTGGGTCTGCGCGAAAAGTACTGTTTCCTCTGCACAGGGATTAGGGAGCCACTCAGTCCCAGTTGACTGTTGCTACACAAGAATAACTGCTCAGTATGGCTGTACTTTATGATTTTTAAGGAGAAAACAAATATTTGGAATTTTGAATGATTTTTCTTTTCTGTCTTCTTTAAAACACTATGTGGGCCGAACAACATCTGTTGGCCTGTTGGGTCCAGGGAGGATCTTACAATAACATACGATAAGAGCTGAAATAGAAGGAATCTCAGAAACTTATGGGAGCCTAGGGTGGGTGTGGGCGTTAACCCAGCCAGTGTGGGGAATGGGAGTGTCTTCCCAATGAAGATGAACTGAACTGAGTCTTGAATGATGGTAAAGGGAGCCTAAATCATGACAAAAAGATTGGGAGAGCCATTCCAGGCAGAGGAGTAGAAATTTCACTGGAGACATTGCCCGTGCCTGCCCAGCCAAAGACCGCATTTCTCAGCCTTCCTTGCAGCCATGTAGCCAAGGGTGGCCATCTGGCTAACGGTGCCTGTCTTGTGTCCTTAAAGAGGGGAGGACATGCACTGCTCCCGCCTCACCCCGCGCATCTTACTGAGGGGTATGGTCGCCAGGAGCACAGGTGGTGGAGCTGGTGATTCAACCTCTTTGTTTTCTGTAAAACTGAGATACTACTATCTAAAAGAGTCACAGCTATAAAGTGTTTAGAATGGGGCCCGGCATGTACATGTGCTGCTAAAGCATTATTCCATCAATAAGATTCTGCAGCACTCCAAGGAGGGCAGAGCAACAAGAGTGTGGGAGCCTGGGCCCCAGTTCCCACACTGCGCTTGCACCGATATGTGGGGACATGTTGACTGCTCTCTCCTTGAAGCCACTGTGTCTCTGTATCTCTGATGCAGCACTTGAGCTTATATCCTTCCAATACAATGAATAAGTCAGAGGTCAGCTGGGGTTTACCAGGTGAATTGCCTCAAACTGCCCCAAAGTGCATGGCCCTTGAGAGTCCAGAGTGACACTAACACCCAGGTTCTGTGGCTCCTGGACCTTGTGAGCCCAGCTTCCTCTCATGCCACCCTAGCCTACACCACACCATGACCTTGAGTTCCCACAACAGTGACAGCAACCAGGTACCCAGGTGACACATAGGTGCACTGAGCTAACGTCGCTGAAAGAGGTTGACCGAGTCCCTGGGTGGCAGGGCACACCACCATCACAGACTTTGATCTCCGGCTGGACCCCCATGTCTCCTTCTCCCCCACCCCGTGAGCCCATTTTTTCTTCCCGAGCTGCCTGTGACAGCCAGGGAATGCCCCTTGCAGCCCTCTGTTTACAGGGTGTGTAAGTGACTAAGGGCCCCTGCTGCATCTGTGTGGCAGAGAAACGAAGGTGGGCCATCCCTGGCAGACATAGGACTACTCTGACAGTAGACTTTGGCTCAGGCACAGCCCTCCAAACCACGGTGATAGCACAACGGCCTGGGACATCTCCACCCAATCTTCCCTCTCTCCCTCACTCAGGGTTAGAGTGCATCATTGTCCGACTGCTGTCCAAGCCCTCGCTCTCTCCCCCATTAATCCCATGGGCATTTCCTTTAATAAAACCCCTGTATGTTTGCTCCTGTCTTGCCATATGCTCCTCCAGTAAGACACGTTGCCCACGTTTCTTACAAGAAGAAAGAGATATGATTAATTCCTTCACAATTAGGGGACTTATTCTATCCCAGGACCTTTTGCCTACCTAAAGAGAACCGTGCCTCACTCAGAGTGGTATTCAGACACCAGTAATATATTTTGGTAATGGTAGAGCTTTCCCAGCTGCCTTTGGATAGAAGGGTCTGCTCTGTCTTTATACAGTTGGAAGGGTGGGAGTGCAATGCCTGCGAGTTGGGAGAGGTCTGGATCTTTGACTAGGCCTGTTTGAATCTCTAGAAGGAAAGGAGAGGTGATTTCATGTGCCAGTTTGGATGCTTTGGGGAGCAAGTAACAGAAACGCAAACTCAGAACAGTTTAAACAAAGGAGGATCTATGATTCAACGTAGAGTGTCTTCAGGGCCTGTTGACTCCCTGGTTCTTCATGTTACCAACCATCCGGTTTCCTTCGATCCCACTGCTCTGGCATCTTAGGCCTGTCAGTCCTGCCTTAGCCTGCTTCCCTCATGGTGCCAAGGTGGCTGCCACAGCCCAGTCATCACACTCAGTTGCAGCAACATTTTGCCATAAGCAAAAGAGACTGCATTTCTCTGTGTTTCTCATTGGAAAAGTGAGCAAACTTTCCCAAGTCCTGCAGCAGGACTATGGTCAGAATTTTGTCACATGCAGTTTTGCACGTTTTACTGTCAGAGGAGTGGGACTGCACGTTTGGCTTGGACAATTGGGATTTAGTCTCGAGCTGAGGGTAGGGCTACCTTGCCTGAGGGGTGGAATCTGAACACAGTTCTGATTCCATTTTTAGTTGGAAAATGTGTTGCTCTTCCTTCGCTTTCCACCATTCAAGCTGTTCAGCCCCTTTCTATTTTTGCTGAACTGTCTCTTGGTCTCCCCAAAGGCAGGACATTCTTTTTGGTCTCTTGATTGCTAAATTGGTTCTATTTAGCAACTTCCTGGCAGCCAGGAGTGGTCTGATTCCTGAGCTCGTTTTACTAGTGAGTTGCCTTTGGCTGCAAATGATTAAAATCTTTTGAAGTAAGCAGAAGTAACGAAAGATCTTTTTTTAAAAAAATGACTTTAAAAAAATGACTATGTGATTTAATATTAAAGATAATCTCTAAGTTCCCTTCCAGCTTAATGTCTGACCTTGAGAACATAAACTAGGTGTCCAGCATGGTGACCTGGGCTTTGCCTCTGGCATGCTATGAAATTTGGGATAAATAATGGCTCCTCTCTGGGCCTCAGAATCTCAATCCAAAAATTGATTGGGGTAGGCCAGATCTGGGACAGCAGATCATTTCAGTTAAGTGGCAGAGGCTGCCTGGAGCAATATGTTAAGAAGGACTCAGAAGTTCAGTGGGGGGAAAGTACTGTGATCTATTGGTGATGTCTGCCAAGGACAAAAGAGGGGAAAGTGGTAGGACACATTTTGTTGACTCTGGGCTAGAAGGTCTTGAAGAGCCTTCTAGCTCTAACATTCTTTGGCTCTTATTTTTTCCTTCCCCATAGTTTATGCTGAGATTTTGAAGAGGCAATCCAGTGCAGTTAGGAAAGTGGCTTCTGCTGGACCTGGTAGCTGTATGACCTTGGGCTTATGTTTCTTCAAATACAGCATTGTTTTGCCTCTAGAATTCCTCCATGAATACAGAGCCAGAAATAAAATCTTGTATCCCTCTGTGAATGAGTATGTTCTGCTTTGTGTTTTACAGGTAGATATAGATAGGGATATGAATATAGACATATAGATATGAATAGTGTGTGTATGTAAGTATATGTGCTTATAACAACATATACACATGCATATCCTCATATGTCTAGAAAGCATACCTAATGCATACTAATTCATTCACTCAGTCACTCAACACACATATATGTTGCACATCTACTATATGCCAGGCTCTCTTGAGTGCTGAAGATAAACAGCAGTGAACAAGACGGTTAGTCTCTGACATCCTCAAGGGGCTTTTATTCTAGGAGGAGAGAGAGACAATAAGCAAATGAGTACATAATTGTCACTTGTACATAAATGTAGAAACCTGAAGGAGGGGAGGGAACAGCATGCCAGGCAGAGGGAATAGCAGCTGTGAAGGCTCTGAGTCAGGAATGAACTTGGCAAGTGCAAGGGACAGCAAGGTGGCCAGAGTGGAAGGGACATGTTAGCCAGGGGGAAGCATCATGGGAGGGAGGATGTGAGGTCCGAGAGGCCAGGTCCTGCAGGGCTTTGTAGCAGGTGAAGGTGTGGGTTGTGCCCTGAGTGGGACAGAGGCTAGTAGGGTTCCGAGCAGCTGAGGGACTTAGCTTTTAAAGGATCCTTTGGGTGCTGTGCGGTTGGAGAGTGGGAGGGAACACAGCAAGGGTGGAAGCCGGGAGCTGGGTCAGGAGGAGGCTGTTGTGACAGCAAAGGCAACAGGGGATGGTGCCTCTGGCCAGGGTGGTAGAAGTGGGGGTGGGGAGAAGTGGTCAATTTCCTGATGTATTCCGAAGATGGAGCTCAGGGAATTAGGGGATGGATTTTGCCCCAGGGATGAGGGAAAGAGGACTCAGGGATGACTCTTACATTTCTGGCCTTGAGCAGCTGGTGAAAGGTGGTACGGTTTACTAAGAAGGGAAAGACTGGGGAGGAGCAGGCATGGGGCAAGGAGATCGAGGTCCTACTTGGACAAGCTAAGATGATCACTGGACAGGTGTGGGAGAGCCCAGCGCTGGAGATAGAAATTAAGTGTTAGTTGCTGATATGTATTTTAGGACCCTGTGTCAGAGCCAAGGCTCAGAAATGTGTAAGTGTAATCTCCTTTAATCCTCACGACAAGATTGTTGGACGGGTCATACCATTTTTTATCGCCTCTAAAGCTCTGTTGGCTGTATGGCACGTTCTGATTTCAGAGCTGCTAAAATGTGGAAAGCTGTGCATCTTAGAACTGATGAAATATGGTCGTACTGTTCCCATCTTCCCGATGAAGAAACTGAGACTCAAGTAGCTGGCTCAGGGTTTCGAAGCCAGTAATTGGCAGAGTTGGGATTCCTGTTCTTGTCCTATTGTTACCGCTCCTCATGCACGTGGAATGCTTAGCAGTGACTAAGTAGTCAGCCTCCTTAATGGGGTCATCATTATCAGCTGTTGAATGCACTGGATCGTAGACACGCCACATACGTTCAGCAGGATGCCACGCAATACAGCGCAATGTACACACCTGTACAAAGGTCAGGAACATAAAAATGTCTTGGGCCTAAAAGCACACATTTTGATATATGATTGGGTAGCTTTTCATACCCAAATCGTCTGGGCTCAAATTTGCGTGTATTAAAGCACGAAAAAGATATTCTTAAGAATGAACAGCCTCCATCCTGCCCCAGTTCAATCTCTCTTGCTTGGAGCGTTCGATTTTGCTCAAGACTTATCCCACAATCTCCCTTGATTTCCAAGGAAAACCAGCTTCCCATAAGTGGAGAGACTCAAGTCAAAGAACAGCTGCTCACGGGGCACGTGTCCGTGACTCTGGGGTTTTTCAGGCCTCAGCAGCTGCAGAGGAACTGGAAGTGAGTGAAGGTCACTTCCACCCCCTGCAAATTGAAAGCTACCCAGATGAGAACTGCAAGATGTGAGGAACATAAGCCTACACTTGGTTCTTAGACGGTTCCAAGCTCCTCTCAGAAGTTCGAGGTTGCTCTGAGCAGGATCTAAGCAGAGTAGGGTTGGAAGATTTAGGAATGCTGCTCGCATTCTGACATGTGGAAGTTTGTCCACTTTCGTTGCCATGTGATGAGATTGGATCCACCTGGATAATCCAGGCTCGTCTCCCCACCTCAGTGTCCTTAGCCTTAATCACACTTACAAAATCCCTTTTGCCATGTAAGATAACATTTTGATGTGGGCATTTTGGGGGGTCATTGGGTCATTATTATGGTGACCGCATCAGTCTATTTCCTTTCTTTCTTTAGTGTGTAGAACAGACCTGAAAATTAGTAGGTGTTCATTAAGTTTGTTGAATGAGTGAAGAGCCACCATGTGCGGGGCAGGGACCAGGTGGTGGGCAGATGTAAAATGCTGGAAATGTGGTTTCTCACTTGCTGTTTACCCTGGGTGGTAGGTTTTACCCCCATTTTACAGATGGGGAAGCTAAGGCTCAGAGAGGTGACATTACTTGCCCAAGACCATCCAGCTGGAGAATGGCAGAGCTGGAACTTGAATCTGTGTCTTTCTGTCTCCAAAGCCCAAGGTCTATACTCCTGTCTGAGTCAGGAATGAACTTGGCAAGTGTTCAAGGAGGATGTCTCAAGCCTGGGCCTGCCCCTGCCCACAGGTATCTTATTCACATCTGCTCACCTTTCCATGTTGGCATTGCCTGTTCCAAAACTGAAGATTGTTTCAGGCCTGTCTTCCTCCCTTTCATTTGGAAAACTCCTTAAGTTCTTTTGATGAAATCAGTTCCACCAGCCTGACGTAAGGATTAGATGAGATTGGGGTATAAGCTTTGCTACTCCATGTGTGGTCCAGAGGCCAGCAGCATTGGCGTCACCTGGAAACTGTTAGGAATGCAGACTCCCAGGGCCCCACAGCAACTGATTCAGGCTCTGTGTGTTGATACAGTCTCTGGGTGGTTTGTTCACACATCAGTCTTTTTAATTTATTTTTATTGAGATGTAATTGACATATTACGATGTATAAATGTAAGGTGTACATTGTATACGTGTAAGTTGATTTGATACATTTACTGTATTTATTGCAATAAATTACCATATTTATTATGCTAATTATGATACCCACCATAGCCTGTTAGCTAACACCTCCATCACGTCAAATAAATCAAATAATGATCATTTCTTTTTTGGGGGTGAGAACATTTAAGATCTAGTCTCTTAGCAACTTTAAAGTATATAATACAGTACTGTTGACTATGATCACGATGCTGTGCATTAGATCTCCAGAACTTATTCATCTTCTAACTGCAAATTGTACCCTTTAACCAGCACCTCCCCAGTTCTCCCACCGCCCCCCCCCCCCGCCGCAGCCCCTGGTAATGACCATTCTGCTGTCTGTTTCTAATGAGTTCAGTTTTTCTAGATTCCACATATAAGGGGTCTTATACAGTACTTGTCTTTCTCTGTCTGACTTATCTCACTTAGCCTAAAGCCCTCCATTTTCATCCATGTTGTCACAAAAGGCAGGACTTCCTTCTTTCTCAGGGCTGAATGATATTCCATTGTATGTAAATATACCACATCTTCTTTATCCATTCGTCATTGATGGACACTTAGGTTCTTTCCATACCTTGGCTATTGTGAATAATGCTGCAATAAACATGGGAGTGTAGGTATCTTTTCGGTATCCTGTTTTCATTTCCTTTGGATAAATACCCAGAAATTGGATTGCTGGACGTGCAAAAATCAACCAGTGGGGTACTGCATCAAACTAAAACAATTCTGCATGGCAAGAGAAAGAATCAACAAAATGAAAAGGCAACCTACAGAATGGAAGAAAATATCTGCAAATCATATATCTGATAAGGGGTTAATATCCAAAATATGTAAAGAACTCATACAACTCAATAACGACAACAACAAAAATCCATTTAAAAATAGAACTACCACCCATCCAGACACACTGTAAATGCTCGATAAAATGTTAGTTGATGACTGCAGGAAGCTGGACCTATTATTTTTATGATAAAAAAGAATCTCAAATTCTCCTGTGATGTAAATAGTCTCGAAGGTCCTTTTAAGTCAGTGTTTTATCTAAATCAGAAATAGAAAGAAAATAAGCAACGGGCAGATTACAAAGACCCAGATTCTTTGGGCGAAAAAAAAAAAAGGGAGAAAGAAAAGAAAAATATATTGAGTGTAGTGAGTGTTTCCTAGGCCATCTGTGTGAAGAAATAACAAAACCAACCTTGAAATAACAGCAGGAGAGAACACTTGAGAGCTTTACTTGACAGAATTATTGGAAATGGTGCTTCCTGGTTCAGGGAAAAAAAAAAAAAATTCGAATATATTTGTCCTTTTTTTCCTAGCATGTTTACAACTCCCGGTAAAGCCAACAATCGGTTTTCAGCTCTTTTTGATTCTACTCATCCTGTGGTTAATAATTTCCAGTTTACCCAGCAGGCTACGTCACCTCCCCTTTCCTGGGAAAGAATTTCTGTGCCCCGGCTGGCAGCGAACCTGTCTTCCTAGCAGCTGCCCAAGTCATCCAGCCCACCCCTGCCTTCTCTCCAACAGGGACCCTCCCGGTGGGTGTCAGAACAGTGACTCAGTGTTCTGCATGGGGGTGAGGGAAGAAGAGAGGGCTGTCTCCCTGTCCTTTTATTAATCTGGCGACGAGAAGAATTTTCTGTTTCCTGGGAAATAGCTGATAAAGGGCATTTTGTCTGCTGCTATTTATGTATACCTAGGCTGAACAAATCCCCAAACTCTGCTCTCCCCAGCCCCCACTGGAGCTGGAACTTTGAAAACAGGGGACAATGATGAAAGCCTAGAGCCAGCAGCCTGGTATGAGCCTGGGTACGCCATCTCCCCTTCCTCCTCTCACCTGCTGTTGAAAGCTATGCCAGCTGCTGCCACATCCAGGGGTTGGCTTCTCAAACCTCCATGGCCCTGAGGAATGTTTCTTTGGGCCGGTGGGGTGGGGTGGCATGAGGGGATTTGGCGGAAAGTGGGCTAGAGTAATCAGAGGGCACATCCCTGCAGCCTGTAGCACCAGCCATCGCCTGCCCCCTCCCCGGGTGCAAATCTTTGCCCAGCAGCCTTGCTATCACCAGATCTGGCCAGCCTCAGTGCAGGGGGAGGTGCGGGCTGCCAACAGGCTCAGTGAGTTTCTGATCATCCTCTCCCCAGTTTATCTGAATGGGCAGAATGGCTGCAAAATAAACCGGCAGAAAAACCCAGGGTGTTCCTGAAGAGTGTACCTGCAACTTCCTGTTTACAGCTCCATGGGAGAAGCCCTGGGGACCAGTTCTGCACACGTCAGTTTTCTCTCTGCTTCCTCTGAGATCCCTGACATTGTGAGGGCAAAGGCCTTCCCTTTGCCACCTGGAAAAATAATACCCTGGGAACGTGAGCTTAACTGTGAAGGCTGCTCAAAAAAAAACACCAAGTTGGCAAGTTGGGGTTTGTGACTAAGGTTGACTTGAGCCAGAATCTTCAGGTCCTTCTGAGAGCATCCCCCATCCTATTGTGGGGGTCACAGTCTGAGACCCCGTGAGATAGCCCACTTGAGGACTTCAGGGGGTCAGCCGTAGGGAGCGGGGAAGGCTAAGGCAAAGGCATCCGAGCCCCACCCTACCTGCTGTGTGTCCTTTGCTTTCCACAGTTCCCTTTCCTGGACTAAAATGAAGAGTTGGGCATTCTCAAAGGGCTTTGTCATGGTGATGCCAGGCAAATGGTTGTCCCAAGGACAGCCTAACGATTGGGAAGATGTTTCTTTCAAACAGCCAAGCAGCAGGGGTGGTGGCCACTGAAAGAGTGTGCAGGGACTGGCAGGATTGTCCTCCCCTTGGAGCTTGTTCGAATGCAGAGTCTCAGACCCTGCTGATCTGAACGTGCCCTTTAACAGACTCTCCCCTCCCCCCTGCCCCAGGAGGTTCCTACACACATTAGAAGAGAAGCGCTGCCCTAGGGCACCCAGCCCCGTGGCCTCCTTATGATGTGTCCCAAGACCTGAAAATTCAAATGCCAGAGTGGGCAGGCAGGTGACGGAGGTGCAGAAAGTGGGCTGGGTGGACCTGTGAGGACTGGACAGCAAATGTCCTGGCTGAAGGGGCAGCTGTTAACCCTGGCCTGTCCTTGTCATGCAGGGATCCAGCCCAGGGTGACCAGAACATGATCTTTTTCAAGAGAAGCCTAAATTTGGATTGTTTTGAAATCACCCACTATTAAAATGTTGGCAATTAATTAATTTTTTTTTTGAAAGAAAGAAAACATGGGGGCAAACCTAACACAGCATGTCAGGGAACATCTTGGGGCCATGGGTCTGTAACCTCAGGTTGACTCCCGCCACCCTGGATGAGCTCTGAGACTAGTGAGGGAGATGGAGAATTTCGATATAATACCACAAGGGAACACGTGCTACCAGACCTCTGAAAAGAGGTACTGAGTTCAGCCTAAGGGCATCTTTATTCAAATTGTCCATTCATTATTCAGAAGTGTTTACTGATCCCCTACTAGGAGCTGGGCTTTGTGCTGAAGCTAGGGATAGAACAGTGAACAAGACAGATAGAATCCCTACCCTCAAAGAATATTTAGACTGGAAGATGGGACCAAGAGGCTAGACATGGGAATGGTGTTCCAGGCAGGGAGACTTGCATGTGCAAAGGCCCTGAGGTGCAAACAGCATGTTGTAGGTGGGGAGCTACAAGCACATGGGTGCTAGGGGAGTTTGCTGTGTGATTGAGGAAGGGTGTGAGGCGAGGCTGGGAAGGGAGGCGGGGCCAGAAGACAGTGGTCCCTACTGTACCTACGGTTAAGGAGCTTGAATTTGGACCCACATGGCTGGAATTCAATTTTCCTAAATTCATACTAGCTGCTGAGAGGAGGATGAATCTAACAAGCAGGGAGCGGGGAAATACCAGAAGTCCAGAGAGCAGTCAGGGGAGACTTGGGCAGTGGTCCAGGAGTGAGGTGATGAAGGCCTGAACCGGGGGCATTGTGCAGGGATGGAGAGGTGTGTGTGGATTCGAGAACTGTGCAGGGTTAAAAACAGCCGGATGATGCTAGCTTGATGGGGACCATGGGGAAGAAGGAGGAGCCAGGGTTTCTGGTCTGTGTGCTGGGTGGATGTGGATTGCTGTGGTTGGTGATAACAGTGGTTACTTGCACGGCCAACAGAGGCAGAGCCTGCCTGGGTTCGAATGCCAGCTCCACCCCTTATTCTGTGAGTGACCCTGGCCAAGTTCTTTCAACCCTCTGAGCCTCGTGCTCCCCATCTGGGGAAGGTGGCAGGAATACTGGCTTAGTTGGTGTGAGGATAAGATGAGATAAATGGTGAAAAGCACTCATCGGCATGCACTGTGAAACCTACTGGCCCCCTAGCAATAGAATGTAGCTCAAAAAACACTAAAATGGTTTACAAGGTACCTGTCATGGCCTGAATGGTGGCCCCTCAAAGATATGCCCATGTCCTAATCCCTGGAGACTGTGAATGTGACCTTATTTAGAAACAACGTCTTTGCAGATGCAATTAAATGAAGGATCTCAAGATGAGATCCTCCTGGACTATTCGTGTGGACCCTAAATTCAATGATGGGTGAAGAAACACACAGAGAAGAAGACATACAGGTAGAGATTGGACTGATGGAGACAAGAGCCAGGGAATGCCTATGGCCACCGGAAGCTGGAAGACGGAGGAAGATTCTCTCCTAGAGCCCTCGGAGGGAGCGTGGCCCTGCCAACACCTTGATTTCAAACTTCTGGCCTCCAAAACTGTGAGCGAATAAGCCATTGTTGTTTTAAGCCATCCAGTTTGTGGTGATTCGTTACGGCAGCCCCAGGAAACTCACCCAGTGCCCTTCCACAGCGTCTCACCTTGACACCGCATGAAAAGTAGAGGAAGTCGGTAGGTGGCCCTGGCTATGCCCATTTTACAGAGTAGGACATTGAGTCTCAAAGGGGTGGAAGCAGCGGCTTGAAGACACACAGCCAATGAGCTTCACGAGCCTAGAACTCTGCTCTCCTGAGTCCTCTTCCACCCACTGGCCTTTCTGGAACATTCCACCCTCCTCCCTGCACCAGGCACCAGTGGGTTATGAGGTGCGGTTCACCGTGTAGTCAGGGAAGGTTTGCAGGGTCCCAAAGCAGCTTCTTCCAAGACCAGGCAAACAGCTGGTGGGGATGAGGGCCCTTCTGAGAACGGGGAAGGGGGCAGCTGTCAAAGGGCATCCTACCTGTTTGGCTTCATTAGCTCCCAGCTCCCCTGAGTGGCTCCCAGATTCCCTCCTAGAAACACAGCCGAGAAGAACCGAGCTGGGAAAGCATTCACACGTTTGCTGGCGAGAGGCGCTACTTTGAATAACTGAATAACTTTACAATACTTGTACTACAGATATACCTGGTAGTCTTACGTGTTTCCTAAGACAAGGTAGGGTTTAACAAACACCAACAAGCAAATCAAAAGAAATAAATATGTAAGTAAACGTTATGGTCTTGAATATTTGTGGCTAAACTTGCCTTTAGTTAACGTCATATTATGAATTTAAATTTATTGGAAGGACTCATAGGGTAACCAGCTCTTACCGTATTGAGTACGTAATGAGTCCTGCTGTCTCAGCAAATCTCCATACCATCCTTGTGAGGCTATATTACTACCGCTGATTTTTAACAAATGAACACATCAGGACTGCGGTGAGTTGAGTGCCTCATGTAGGGCTGCACTTAGATGTTCCAGAACCAGGATTTCACCCCAAGCCAGTCTAATCCCTGAGCTTGTCCTTTTGATTTAAGCCCCTGGTTTTCAACCCTGGCTCCACACTGGGAGCACTTGGGGAGCTTTGAATGATCCTCCATCAGGTGCTGCCCCTGTGAGTCTGAACCAGTTGGCCTGGGGTGTGGCCGCAGTGTAGGATTCTTCCAAGCTCCCCAGGAGATTTTGAATGTGCAGCCAGGGTAGAGAAACCCCTGCTTGAAATCCATGTCACATGTTGAAGTTCAGAGAGCCAAGGGGCTGGTTTCAAGGCCAGGCTTCCCTTCCTGATTTTGCTTTTTGTAATCCCAGGTTGGCTTAAAGGGAAATGTACTGCCACACTTTAAAACAAAACCAAACAATTGGGATTGATGGGGCGTGCAATGTGAACCAGAACCGTGCTAATCGGTTCCCTGCGTGATGTAATGTCATCCTCACCACACTGCCCTCATTGTTCAGAGGAGGAAACTGAGGCCCAGAGGGTGGAGGTGTTTGCCCAGGTTGCAGAGCTGGTGGGTGGTGGTACCAGGATTCAGACTTGGGGCCCTGTTTCCTGTCCAACACTGGTAACTTCTCTGCTGTGTGCTCACAAACACACACATGTGCCCAGCATTCTTTATTTCTGTTTGTTAAGGTTGTGGCATGGGCTTAGGAAGAGTCAGGGATGTGTGGGGTGGGACGGGGGGGATCTGGTTTCAGTACTAGCCTCCAGGGGCCCAGGGAAGTGTGTGCTCGGCTGGGCTGAGAAGGGGCAGGAGGGAGACAGAACCACCAGCCATCCCTGAGGCCTGGCCTCCTCTCTCAGCAGAGGCCCCCCTTGCTGCCCCTCTGCGCCCCTCCAGGTTTGGCTGCCCCAGCTGTGTTGGCAGAGGGGACTGAAGAACCAAGCACCCCCAAACTCCTGTGACTTCACTTCCTGCCTTTACTTTTAGACCTTGTATTCAGTGTGAAGGCTGTTTGTACCAGGATGACAATAATTAAAAACTTAAAAAATAAGGATTCTACCGTTTCTTGAGAGAGTGTTACATGTAGGTAGCAAGAACCAGCGAGTAGTAAGAATCAGCACTCTTATTCGAGTCTCATAACGTGTCACAGAGAGTGGGAAAATTGTCCCCATTTTACTGATGAGGAAAACTGAGGCCCACAGCTCACATGACTTTCTTAAGATCATCCCACAGCTAGGAAACGGCAGGTTTGTTATTTTCACCTGCATTGTTAAACTCCATGCCGACTCCGCTGCGAAAGAGGGATTTTTCCTGCCCCCTCAGCTAACCACCTTCCAGGCTACACTGCCCAGTGCTGGCGAAATTACAGGTGTAGACCGTGCTTGCAGATGCATTCAGGGTCTCATACCCTGAATCATAGCTTACCAGTTAAAGTTGGAAACAATCTCTGCAGAAATCCAAGCCCAATCTCTTTGCTTGACAGATGGGGCAACTGAGGCTCAGTGAGGCAAAGCGACTTGCCCAAGGTTATGCAGTCAGCTAGCTCTGGACTAGGACTAGAACCCAGGTCTCTAGACTTGACATCTGGTTCTCTTATCAGCCATAGGCCAACTAGTTTCATTCATTCATTCATTCATTCATTCATCTCTTCAGTCTGTTAATAGTATTTTGGTGTGTTTGTTAACATTATTTCATTTGACTCTTGAAACAATCCCATGAGGTCAGTTATATGACTACACATGAGGAGACTGAGGTTCAGAGGGACCCCAGAAGACAAGTGGCAGAGCTAGAATTTGAAGCCAGGCCTCCTGAGAGGGGGGAGGAGCTGCAGAGTCAGGAGGGTGACAGCACAGGGCTGCTGCACGGGTAGATCAGGGCTGCCTCGGCCTCATGGGCTTTGCCTCTGTTCTGGAGGTGGGGGTCAAGTCACTGTGCTGGCGTTGAGGGTGGTGGTGGGGCTGGGCCTGTGGGTGAAGGGAGGCCATGGAAACAGGTATCTCTGAGGTGGGCTCATAGGAGGGATCACGGATGGTCCTCCCTGAGAGGTTTCTGAAAAAGAATCTGAGCAGAGCACACTGGGCACAGTCATCTTCCGAGGGCAGGGTGGTTCCTGCCCGCTGAACCACACAGGGGCCACCAGCAGGGCATAGCCCCTCTCAGGAGTGTCATCCAGGTCTGCTTCACTGGGCGGGAGTAGAGAGGACAGGGGGCGTGGCCCAGTGCTTCATGCCTGGTCACTTGCACCTGTTCTATAGAGTTGATACATTCACTGCATTGAAGAGTTTTCTAGCTGGAAACGCCTTTTAAGATGATCGGGGCCAGCATTTCCCAAAGTGCAGGGCAAGGAGGTGGGATATTACCTGTGGTCTGCAAGAACACGGAGGTGGTCCACACACCTGGTACTAAATGACATTGTGTTAACCGGCGAGGCATTCCCTCTTCAGGTCTCCTTTAACCTTACGATGCTGCAGGGAGAGAGTCTCACCTTGCTAAAGTCTCACCTGTATGTTGGGGTGTCTTTAAATACCTCCCAGAACACCTGCTAATCTGCTCCCACCCCCTCACCCCACCCCCCCTGAAGGCCCAGAGTCTTCAGGAAGTGACAGCATCTAACTAACGATGTATCACTGTGCTGTGTTTACAGCTATCTTCTATCGATGGCAAATGATACTGGCTCTTCAGTTAGGGCAGTGTTATAAAGTTTTCATTTAAATGAGTGATTTAAGTTTTTAAAAGGGGGCGCCTCGGGCTTCCCTGGTGGCGCAGTGGTTGAGAGTCCGCCTGCCGATGCAGGGGACACGGGTTCGTGCCTTGGTGCGGGGAAGATCCCACATGCCGCGGAGCGGCTGGGCCCGTGAGCCATGGCCGCTGAGCCTGCGTGTCCGGAGCCTGTGCTCCGCAACGGGAGAGGCCACAGCAGTGAGAGGCCCGCGTACCGCAAAAAAAAAAAAAAAAAAAAAAAAGGGGGCGGGGGGTTGCCTCTGTTTTTAGACAAATGTCAAGCCAATCATCCTGCAGGCTTCTCTGGCTGTGGCAACTTGTGAAGTAGAAAGGAGGTGACTGAGGCAGAAGGCACCGAGCCGGGGCCCTCCCACGCTGGAGGAGGAACCGTAGCCTTGCCTTGCCTTAACTTCCAAATCTGCAGAATGGGGGAACAAGCCCATCCCTCCCAGCAGTGACATTGGGAAGGGCCTTGCCCAGAGGCTCGCAGTGAGGCCAGGCGAGCAGGCACCTTCTAACCACTTTTCACTCCTGCTGCCCTAGAAAGCCTCCTTCGGCTTCTTCTATTGTTTATATGTCTGGGAGCCAAGATTTGGTGGGTGAAGTTCTCCAGTAACCTGTGTGTCTTTATCCCAGCCTCCTCGGATATGGCTGTACCTTCTGATCTTGTCTCTGACTTGAGGGGCCCCCCACCCCCGGGCGGATTGCCCGCTGGTCTGGGCAGCAGGTGTCTGTCTGCCCCTCTGGGGACTCCCGCTGCCGGGACAGGCGACTGTGTTTCTGACTTCCGGGCTCTGACTCCGCTGTTGCTCTCCTACATAACCCCAACCCACCCTCCCTGACTCAGCTGTAGTATCACCTTCTGGATGATTTCCCAGGTCCCCAAGGCTGGGGTGTCCCTGCTCCGTGCTCTCAGCCCCCTGCTCTCTCCTCTGTCACGGCACTCATCATGGGATATTGTCATTCTCTAGTTACTCATCCGGAGCCCCCATTACATGATGCAGTCGCTGAAGGAAGGACAGTGTCATTCTTGACTTGGCATTCCCATAGCCTGGGGCCTGGCACATAGAAGGCCCGCGTGAAGTTTGTTGAGCAGTATAATAACAGCAATCATTGTTCATTGAACACTCACGAGGTGTCCCCATTTTATGAAACAGGACACTGAGCTCAGAGATGAGTAGCCTCTTGCCCAAGGACACACAGCAAATGACAGAACTGAAACTTGAACCAAGGGCAGCCTCTGGAGCCCACATTCTTGTTGCATGTCACAGCCATTCTCTCTGTCCCCCTCTCTCTCCACACACACACACACACACACACACACACACGCATGCACCCTACACACGCCACACACAAACATGGTGAGGCTGGAGAGGCTGATGCAAGGTTCTGGCCCTTCCTGCTTCTCCCCGGCTATTTGCTGTTTGCTTAACCCGGCCTCTGTCCCTTCCGGGAGCCTGACTCTGGCTGCCTGTGGGTGCAGCCGCCCTCGCCATGCGGACTCGCCAGGCAGCCCACTAGGGCCTGGCTGCCCACCGGGAGCCCATTAGTCAAGTCGTCCTACAGCACGATTATGCCTTCGCCATGGTGATTTCAGGCCCAGCTGCCAGGCCCACGTGCAAATTTGTGCTGATTTGATTAGCTTGTTTAGTCATCGCTGCTGATGAGAGCGGGCTGCGGCCACCAAATGACATCCTGCTGCCTGCAACTCTGTAATCGCTTTTGGAAGGGATATTATGTTAATATCTCACACGAGAGCCTCCAATCACGCAGAACGTCGGGGCGGCCAGGCCCAGACCATATGGTACATCCGAGGTCCTCCTTTGTAATCCTGGGTAATTGAAATCCTCTGCCTCATTCAAACGTGAAAAGCCTTCCTCCTGATGGGTAGCAGAGGGCCCTTTGGCAATTTACTCACCACTCCTTATGGGAACATTGTCTGGGGGATGATGGCAGGGTGGGCGGGGATTCAGGCCAGAGAAACTTGACCCTTTTTAAGAACAAAAATCCCTGGTACCTGATTGTTTAAGAGGAAAACCAACAATAATAATAGTAACTACCAGTTACCGAGCTCTTCCAATGTTCTAGGCACTGAGATAATTACATCCGGTGCCTTATGGCAAACTGCCAGACAAGTGTTACTCCCATTTCAAAGATGAGGAAACTGAGGCTCAGAGAGAGCGACAAGCTTGCCCAGGACCACCGGCTAGGAGTAGAGGCATCAGGACTTCTCCCAGGTCTGTCTGACCCCACGCCCTGGACTTTGCCAGCCACAGTCCGACTGGGAGCTGGAAAGGGTTTCGAGACTGTCAATAACCCCCAGACAGCTACCACTTAATGTGGTGCCTTGAAATCGTGAGTGTCAGAAACCGCTGGAGGTCTCATTAAAATTCACAAATTTCTGGGCCCCATTCCCAGAATTATGATTCAGTAGATCCAGGGTGGAACCCGAGAATTTGCATTTCTAGCCAATTCCCTGGTGCTGCTGAAGCTGCCGGGCCGAGGACCCCACTTTGAGAACCGCTGGTCTAGGGAATACCTACTGTAAGCATGGTACTACCCAAAATGGGGTGAGGTTTTTCACCCCATTTTTCTGAAGAGGAAACTGAGGCTTGGACAGCTGAATCGCTTTCCTAAAGGCTCTGAGCTATCATGTGGGATTTGAAAGGATGTGACTTGTCCACAGCACGAAGGTCACAGAGTCAGGATTCAGCCCAGGTCTTTGATTTGCGCTCCAGAGATGTGGCCTCGGGGAGGTGGTTGTTACATTTTGATTTTGCCTCCACCAGAAAAAACACAGAAAACTGTGTCAATGCTTGCTCTTAACGGGCTGTCTCTGTTGTGGGCCCAGGAGGTCGCTCACATTCTCCTGCGGGCCTTGGCTTGGGCCACGGTGGGCTCTTGGTGAGTGGACATGTTTACAGGCCAGCCTGTCCTTTCTGAGGACTGGCTCAGGTCCCCTTTGAAGCTGACTTGTGCTCAAATGGAAGGACCCCAAGCTGGGCTAGGCTGCCTGAGGGGCCAGAACCTGGGGCGAGTGAGGAGCTGGGAGGCTCGGGGTGGAGTGCGTATTCTGCCTTCCGTTCCACTATCCAGGGTGTTGCATGCTCCTCAGGGAACCCTGGGGACAGTTAGTTACAGGCTCCTCCTTCTTTACCTAGTGACCAAGGTCTACCCAGACTGTCCAGCCGTATACTCCCTGGTCAACCTCCTCTCCCTGCCCTCCATATTCCTGCCAGGTGAAGGAAAAGGAAACCGTCAATCACAGAGCATCACCCCAGGCTGGGTGCAGACCCACGCCCTGTCCTATATAAGATGCAGTGTTCCCATCATTCCCATTTTACAGACGTGCAAACTGAGGCTTGGAAAGGTTCCTGCCAAGTCACCCCCCTGGTTAGTGGGACAGAGCAAGGATTTAGAAGTGAGGCAGGCCAACCCCAAACCCAGGCTTCTGTCCACTCCCCTAACTGCCTCCCTCCTCCCTGTCCCCTTCCTTAAAATGCTCATGAGCATTTGTCAGTCTCCTGGAGGAGAAATCTTGTTTTCAGTGATTCCCAAGCATATTCGTCAGTGGAAACTTTTTTCTTTTCTTTTTTTTTTTTCTAGTGCAGAGTGCCTTATGAGAATCAGATGCTGGGGAATCGAGGTCTTCTGATTTGTGCCCTTGACTCCAAAGCACCAGCCCTCCAAGCTCAGGCAACTGGGCGCCTGTGACAGGCTTGCTGGGCTGGGACCTGTGGAAGGAGCAGGAAGGGGTCCTGTCTGCTGTCTCCAATGCGGTGTCCCCAAGGCTGGCACAGGCTGGCGCTTGATATTGGGTTGGCTAAAAAGTTCATTCGATTTTAAGTAAAAATAAAAGACATTTTTCATTTTCACCAAGAACTTTACTGAACTTCGTATTCACTGACCGAACAAACTTTTTGGCCAACTATATATATGTATATGTATATGTATATGTATATGTTTGTGGCAAACGTTTGTATCTTATAGCTCAATGTATCTAGCAGGGCCACCCTCTGAGAGCAGAGGCCTCAGATCCCATCCCATTTGACTCTTCAGAGGCTGGGAGACCTTGGGAAAGTCACCTTTCCTCTCTGGGCCACAGGGGTTCCCCTCCACGGCCTCTCTCCTCCATCTCTCCCAGGGTCTGTGCCAGTTTGGCAGGTGTGAAAGGCTTCTGTGACAGGGGACCACGTTGGCGAGGTGAGTTGTCATGGCTGCTTCGGTGAGAATAAGAATTTGGACTAAAAGGGAGAGAAGTCACAGCACTTAGACAGGAACCGTTGAAGTCTGCCCTGTCCAAAGTGGGAGCCACTCGGCACGTATGGCTATTAAACTGATTAATTATTTAACTAAAATGACACATGCAGTTTCTCTGGTGTGGCAGCCACATTTCAAGTGCTCGATAGCCACGTGTAGCTGGTGGCTACCGTATTGGACAGGGCAGGTAGGGAACACATCCACCATAGCAGAGTCCAACTGTTCCATGCTGAGAAGCTTGCGCTGCATTGTGACGTTCCCAGACGTTTATTGTTTTCACGTCCTCACATGGCTAATGACATTTAGCCTTTTGGAAGTCCTTTTGCATCTGCTTTTAGGAGAAAGAGGGAAACATGCGTTAGGAATCACCTGTTGTATGATTAATGACCTCCTTTAAAAAACAAACAAAAAAAAGGGCTTCCCTGGTGGCGCAGTGGTTGAGAGTCCGCCTGCCGATGTAGGGGACACGGGTTCGTGCCCCGGTTCGGGAAGATCCCACATGCCGCGGAGCGGCTGGGCCCGTGAGCCATGGCCGCTGAGCCTGCGCGTCCGGAGCCTGTGCTCCGCAACGGGAGAGGCCACAGCAGTGAGAGGCCCGCGTACCGCAAAAAAAAAAAAAAAAAAAACAAAAGCAAAACAAAGAAAGATCAGATAACCTGAAATTCTCGAAGAGTTAGCTGAGATTGGTTAAGTGTCCTCCCTCCCGTTTTAGCTCTATAAAACTTTTGAACACCTAGGACAGCCTGGACCTCAGCTCAGCCCAGGCTGGATTGACAGTGTGTCCTGCATTAGTGACATCCAGATAAATGAGGCTGTTACTCTATTTCCTGGGCTGACACTTCTGGATGGCGTCAAGATCCCAGGTCCCTCTCTTCCCTGGAGCACAGCACAGTGGGGTCTCCCCACTGCTGTCCCTCGCAGGCCATGCAGGCAGAGGGTGACTTGCTGACCCACTGAGTTTGGACCATGACTTCCAGTCTCCCCAGGAATGCCACTGGCGTCCTCTGGAGCCCCCTGCACCATCCTATTCTCAATGATGGCTACTGTATTGGCAGGTCTAGTTGGGGTTCAAATTCTATCTTTGCAACTTCAGCTGTGTGACATGGGCATGGGACTTAAACTTTCTGAGCCCCAGTTGCCTCTTCTGTAAAGTGGGAGTCATGCCATCTTGCTCTCATGCAATAGTAGTATAGTGTTTCTCAACCTATTCTATTCCGTGTCTTCTTTTGTTAAATACAAAAATCTCTGCCTTCTTCCTCAAAGGTTCCACCTCTCCATGGCCTGTTGATAAATATTTCACACACATCCACCAACCAAGAACACTTTGTCCAGCTTTCCCACAATTTGTATTATGAAATAGAAGATGTCCCCCCAAAGTATAAAATCATATTATTATTCTGGCTCCATTGTTTGGAGCTATACACATTCCCCTCTCCTTGCCTCTCCCCATCTTTGTTCTGGTACATCTCCTAGAAGAATGAACCCCTTTCCCCACTCCCATAGCAGATGTAACAGGTGGGCAGTGCCCAGTGATGAGCTGCACAGAACAGTCGCTCACTAAACAGTGGTTCCCTCCCATCCCTGCAGACAGATATGCAACCATGGCCAAATGACCATCAGCCAGTTTATGGATTCAAGCAGCATCTCTGCAGGTGCTCAAGTGTAGATAAAGCCCCCTGTTACAGTCTTCTTTTATAATCGTCTTCACTTTTTTCAAAAATAGACTTTATTTTTCAGAGCAGTTTCAGGTTTACAGAAAAATTGCCCAGAAAGTGCAGAGCGTTCCCATATACCCCCTCTCCCCCCAGGTTTCCCTATTTCTCACATCTTGCATTAGGGCAGTGCCCTTGTTACAACCGCTGAACCAATTGGGACATTATTATTAACTAAAGTCCATAGTTTCCATTAGGGTTCATTCTGTGTTAAACAATTCTACGGGTCTTGACAAACGTGCCGTGCCTATATCCACCAAGACTGTATCAGACAAAGTAGCTTCCCTACCCTAAAAATGCCTGAGCTCCACCCATTTGTTCCTCCCCCTTCCCTCTGAACCCAGCTTTCTCCACTTTTTCTTCAGTGCCCTTATTGCAGTGTGTAATGATATAACTGTGGGCTTATGAGAACACAGGAGGCTGAGGGGAGGAGGTGTCAGGGTGAGAGGAGGAAGCACCACCGAAATCGACTTTGCCTATCCCAGCCACCTCCCTGTTAGGAAAATGATGTGGAAAAGACGATTGCTCCTGAGCAATAAGCAGCTGTGTCCTGTGGGGTTGTCCTGGCGGTCAGCGCAGCCGATCCTCACCCCATCGGCATGGCAAGGTAATGTCACGGGAACTCAGCCCTGAAACCGATCAACAGGGTACAGTCCACCACTGTCTTCATCATTGTGACTTTTGGAGTCACCTCCAGATTTTTTGGCCCAGTAAATGACTAAGCAGTTAAATAAAGACGGATTCATTAAGGAAACATGCTTCCCTGCGTATCTGCCCCAGTTACTCCTAAATTTAATCTGTCCATGAGCCAATTTCCAGGACAAACACACACTGTCTTTTTTTTTTTTTTTTTTTATCTCCAGAGCCTTAACCTTGAAGTCATTCATTCCTCGGGGCTTTTCTTGATTCCCCTCTCCCACTTCCCCTCTCCTCAGTGGCCCAAGGATGGGGTCCCTTCCGCGGGCCCACCCCTGGGCTGTGAGGGGCCACAGGTCCCGGGGGGCAGACGCTTGGAGAGAGGACAGGACACCTGCGGGACATATTTTGCAAGCAGGGAGGGCTGAGCCCATGAAAGCACCCTTTCTTCTCTGCTACGAGGGAGCTCCAGAGCGTAAGCGGATTGAGTTTCCTTGGTGGACAGGTTGGCTTTGTTCTGTCCAGATTTGCGTCTGCTGGCCTCCCCGAATCGCTTCTCGAATGTTCTGTGACCTGGTTTCACTGAGGACACATCAGACGTTTGTGGGGGTCCACAGGGGTGGGCAGAACACAGGGCTGGGGGAGGGTTGGGTGGACTTTAGGGGGAAGATGGGCAGCGAGGAGCCAGGACAGCCCATGCAGGATTTTCTCATGTCAACTCGCGTGTCATCTGCCTGGCTTTCTGCTTCCTTTCCCTGTGCCCTGAGGGTGAGGCCATGAGTCCCCGCTCCTGGGCTTCCTCGCAGTGGCCAAGGTGAATGGCACCCTGGGCTGCAGTGCTTGTAATCAACAGGCCGGGAGGGGACCCCCGGGTCCCCTCCCAAGGCTCTGCAGCTCCCCTGAGCCCTGGATGTCCACACTTCTGCTGGTCCCGGGGTCCTCCGTGGGTGAGGTGTGTGGAAGGAGGTTTTTGTTCGTTAAAAACACCAGGAGGAAACCTCTTTTCCCTGAATACTGAATAGAAAGCTGTTAAAGGGGGACTTCTTTTCAGTCTAGTTGAATCCTGGGTAAAGATGAGTGTCCAGAGGGGAGGCAGGGATCCCCCGGGCTTCCTCCATTCCTTGGCAGTCAGGGCCCTAGCGGTATGTGAAGCTACCATTGTGGGCAGCTGCCGTGCCCACAGTCACTCACCCCTCACTCGGGCCTCAGGGGTTGCATCTGCGCTGTCCCCGTCCTGGGAGCAGGTGCAGCCTTTTTGGCTATGGGCTGGGGCCCGTGAGCCTCTCTGCACCAATGCCAGCACCCGACCTCTCCCGGCCGTTGGCGACGCTCCAGGGGAGGACAGGGAACCCAGGCGGAGCTAATCAGGATCCTTTCCTATGTTTGGTTTATTTGTTTGAGTTTTGTTTTTTAGCAGGAATTGGTGGGTGTGTTAGAAGGTAAGTGAAGGCTGCAGTCAGCCACGTTCCTGCCCCTCACGTCGTGGTAAACAGAGCAAAGGCACCACATTCAGAGATGTCAAGGTGGGGATGGAAAGGTGTCTGAGAGTGTTTGCCTCCCTGGACCCAGCGGGCTCCGATGTCTGCTTCCTACCTTTCTTTTCTGCATTTATTTTTGTCATCCACTAAGCCCTCCTCTTTGCTTATGTTCATTCATTCGAATTGTTTTGTTGGGTTTTTTTTGCGAGTAAAAGAATGCTGATGGATTCAGGACTGGGCAAGGGGTTGGTTCTCTCCATCTTGTGGAAGATGGCCTAGCAGAGTGGCAGGGGGTGCAGGGGCCAGGCTGCCTGGGTTTGAAGCCTGATCTCATCACTTATTAGCATGTGTTACTCTGGGCCACAGCCTCGACTTTCTGTGCTTTGGTTGCTGATCTGTAAAATGGGAATAACACAGTACCTACCTCGTGTGGTTGGTTATGAAGATTAAGTGAGTTAACATGCACGGAAGGTTAGTTAAACAGTGCCTGCTGTGCAGTCAGCTCAAGAGCTGCTATTATTACCACCTCCCTTGGGGCCAGGGGCTTGTGAACAGAGCCTCACTAGGCCCAAGTGCCGAAGGAAATGGAACAAATTCAGAGAGCGATGCTCTCTCGTGACCTAGTTAGTAGCCAGCTGGAGGGTTGCTGGTCTTGCTGGCAGATGAGGGGCATGTGAGGCGCTCGCCAAGTCCTGGGAGATGACTGGGGACTGGCCTGGGCCTGCCTGCACACGGCTGCCTCACCCCGGGCTTCCCGCATGCTGGCAGCGAGACCCACATTGGGGCGGTCGGGCCTTGTTCAGGACAGAGGCTTGGAGCGGGCACTGGGCCCTGCAAGCCAGTAGTTCCACCCTCAAGGTTGCCTAGAGAAACTCATGCACAGGTGCTCACGAGCTATGCCCACGAATGCCTATAACAGCACTCTTTGAGGTGGCAAAGAGCTGGATGCCACCCAAAGGTCTGCCGACAGGAGAATGGGTAGGTTAGTTGGGTTATATATGCACAATGGTATACACCATATACTTGTAAAAGTGAATAAACTACAGCCACGTACTAGGAGAAAATATTTGCAAATGATATGACTGATAAGGGATTAATATACAACATATATAAAGAGCTCATACGTCAAACAAACAACCCGATTAAAAAATGGGCAGAAGAACTGAATTGACATTTTTTCCAAAGAGAAAATGCAGATGGGCAACAGGCACCTGAAAAGATGCTCAACATCGCTGATCATCAGGGAAATGCAAATAAAAACCACAATGAGATACCACGTCACACCTGTCAGAATGGCTCTCACCAGAAAACACAATTAACAAATGTTGGCAAGAATGTGAAGAAAAGGGAAACCTCGTACACTGTTGGTAGGAATGTAAATTGGTGCAGCCACTGTGGAAAACAGTATGGAGGTGTCTCAAAGAACTAAAAATAGAGCTACCATATGGCCCAGCAATTCCACTCCTGGGCATTTATCAGAAAAAAACCCCAAAACCACTGATTTGAAAAGATACATGCACCCCAGTGTTCATAGCAACATTATTTATAATTACCAAGATATGAAAGCAACCTACATGTCCATCGACAGATGAATGCACCAAGAATACATGGCGCGCGCACACACACACACACACACACACACACACACACACACACACGTGATGGAATACTACTCAGCCATAAAAAATAAAATTTTGCCATTTGCAGCAACATGGATGGACTTGGAGGGTGTTATGCTTAGTGAAATAAGTCAGACAGAGAAAGACAAATACTGTATGATATCACTTATATGTGGAGTCTAAAAACTACAGCACACTAGTGAATAAAACCAAAAAGAAGCAGACTTACAGATATGGAGAACAAACTAGTAGTTACCAGTGGGGAGAGGGAAGGGGGGGCAATATAGGGATAGAGGAATAAGAGGTACAAACTATTAGGTGTAAAATAAGCTACAAGGATATATTGTACAACATGGGGAATATAGCCAATATTTTATAATAACTAAAAATGGAGTATAACCTTTAAGGGTTGTGAATCACACTATATTGTACACCTGTAACTTATATAACATTACTGTACATCAACTATACTTCAATTAAAAAAAAACTACAGCCACATGCATCAACATAGATAAATCGGAGACACAGGATACCGAACTTAAAATGCAGGTGGCAGAAGGATCTAAGATGCATTTTTTTTTTTTTTAATGTTTCCAAGGAGAACATTGGCTTGACTTTGCTGTTAGGTATGTTTCTCCCATCCTTCTATTTTCTTTCTTCCCTCCCCTCCACCCCTCCCCTCTCTCTCTCTCTCTCTCTCTCTCTCTCTCTCTCTCTCTCTCTCTCTCGCTTCCTTCCTTCCTTCCCTCCCTCCTTCTCTTCTTTCTTCCTCACTCCTTCCCCCCCTCCCTCCCTCCTTCCCTTCCTCTTTCCCTCCCTCCCTCCCTCCCTCTCTCTCTCTCTCTCTCTCTTTCGTTCATTCTTTCTTTCTTGTATTTTAATGAGCAGGGATAATTTTGCCTCTAAAAAGATAAATTACAAAACAATTTTCAGTCCTTCTGTCATTGCCTGGATGCCCCCAAAGCTCCCTCCCAGTTTCCATCCTCACTCCCTCCACTTCAGCCTCTACTCAGCCTCAGAGGGATCTTTGAAGCCACCAGTGGCATCGGGCCACTTTCCTGCTTAAAACTCACCAGTGCTTCCTGAAAGCCCAAGGCTATCTGAGTCCATTGTCCTCTGTAGCCTTGTTGATCCCTGACCTTCGTAACCAGAAGTAGAGTTCCCTGAACCACAGAGCAGCCTCCTGCCTCTGGGCCTTTGCTCAAGATGTACCTGAGAGAACAAGTCAGGTCTGGGCAACTTTGTCAGGATTTCAGGGTGCAGCAGCCAAAAGAGAACAGGTTTGGGCTCCATTCACTGCAGGGCTCATTTTAGGTAACACTTCCTCCAGGAAGCCTTCCTTGATGCCCACCCTTTGTTCTCACAGCCTCTCTGCTAACCACATCAAAGCACCCTGAACTGTTCACAGTGCTTTTAAATTTCCCACCTGTGTGTCTCTTCGAGTAAACTACGGCACCCCAAAGGCAAGAACTGGGTCTTAGTTTTCTTTGTTTCAGTAGTGACTGCACAGACTCTGGCACTGTGGCACTCGAATATCAGCTCCATGAGGATGGGGATTTTGTCAGTTTTGTTTATCTGTGAATTCCAGGTGCCTGGAACAGTGCCTGGTACATGTAGACAGACGCATGTGAAAGTACCTAACAAATGTCAGACACATAACCCAAGCTGGTTGCATGTGAATCTAAGTCTGACCCCAAAGGCCTGGGACTAATTCCCAGTGGGCCTTAGGTTGTCCATCTGAGTCAGAGGCCCTCTCCCCTCCCTATGTGGTCCACAGGAAAAGCCATCACAGGTCTGTGCTCCTTCTCCTCGGCCAGGGGCCCTCTGGGGGTCACCTCTGACTGTCGGGTCAGTGATTCTATTGTGCAGGGGCTGTTGATGGCTGGGCAGCTCCATTGAGTCGCCAGAGCCCAGCTGGTCCGTGCAGCCACGGTCATGGTCCCCGTTTCCTTAATGGCTCTTTCTTTAAATAGAGGCAAACTCTTTGGCAGCCACGGGCAGCTCCTAACTCAGCCAGCTTTCTGACCACCGTCTCAGGTCACTTTGGGTTCAGAAATTCTAGAAAGGGGGCAGCAGGGAGGTGGAATCACACAGACCTGGACTCCAGGGCTGCCTCCCCTCACTTCTGTCTGTGTGACGCTGGGCAAGTTAACTTCATGTCTCTGAGCCTCAGTCTCCATATCTGTGAAATGGGGAAACCAAACCTATCCAGTGGGGCTGTTGTGAGGAGTAGAGACAATGCATGTGATTGTCCTGGTAAAGTGGTACTCACTAAAGAGTTATATAAATATCATATATATATATATATATATATATATAAAATCTTATATAGGAGTATAAGATGTGATAGTTATATAATTATGAAGATGATGATGACGGTATCCGCATTTCAATGAACTACTTTATGTAGACCTAGCGTCAGGGAGAAGAAAGAAGCAATGTGCACATGTGCTTGTGCATATGTGCGTGTGTCTGTATATTTATAGATAGACATATATGGTATATAAATACACACTTTGCATTATGCAAGAGAAAGTGACATCACAGGAAAAATGCGTCTATATTATTGGGCATGTTTGTATAAATGAATGGACAATGAAGCACCTGGAATGCCCGCTCAGTGGGCTAATGGTGCCTAAACACAGGCCAATGTCTTATTGTTGCTAATACATAAAGAGAGGGCTCCTGGACGCGGCCTCCTAGCTCTGCAGCACCTGCTCATCTGTACCACACTCACCCATGTTCTCGTTGCTGCCACCACAGGGGGCTTTTCCTGTCCCCCACACCAGGACCAATGACCCTGTAACAGAGCTTTATAGCACTGTTGATTTCACCTTCAAAAGTACTTGCCACAGTTGATATTTTACCCTTATTTGTAATTGTCTATTTACATGTCTCCTCCCAAAGTGCACCGCTAGCTGCAGTGAGGGCAGAGGTCCCATCTGATTTTGCTTTCCATTTTATCCTCAGTACCCATTGGAGTGTATGGTACAGTGTAGATGCTTGATTGGATGGATGGATGGATGGATGGACCTATGGACGGATAGTTGGATGGATAGATGGATAGATGAGTGGTCAGATGGATGGAAGGACTGATGGATAGATGGATGGATGAATGGATGGATGGATGGTCAGATGGATAGTTGGATGGATAGATGGATAGATGAGAGGTCAGATGGATGGATAGATGGATGGATGGATGGATGACTGGATGGATGTGTGACGCTGGGCAAGTTAACTTCATGTCTCTGAGCCTCAGTCTCCATATCTGTGAAATGGGGAAACCAAACCTATCCAGTGGGGCTGTTGTGAGGAGTAGAGACAATGCATGTGATTGTCCTGGTAAAGTGGTACTCACTAAAGAGTTATATAAATATCATATATATATATATATATATATATATATATAAAATCTTATATAGGAGTATAAGATGTGATAGTTATATAATTATGAAGATGATGATGGATGGATAGATGGATGGATAGATGGATGGATGGATGGATGAATATCACAGACCTACCCTTGAGGAGATCACTGTCCATTTGGATTAACAAGATTTAGACCCATAAAATGGTCAGTAGTAACTCAAGGCACTTTGCGGTCCAGTGTCTTTGATGGAAGTACCTATTCCTGTGAGAGGAATGAAGAAGAGGAAGGGCCTTGTGGCTGGCAAGTGGGGAGGAAGCCCATGATCATCTCCTTGAAGGACAGAGATTTTGTTGGTATGAAACAGGAGACACATTCTCAAAAGACCCAAGGACAACCTCTTCCAATCGTGAACACCCTTTCTGTGTCTTGGCTGAAATTCCATACTGTACTGTTTCAGTTCCTCACGTCTTTATTAGCCATTCCCCCTGCCAGGCCCTGTGCCAGGTTCTGCTGACACAGACAAACCAGAGGGTGCTTGTCTGAGAGCCTCAGAATCTGAGAGACAGATCTATAAACATAGTACAACCATGCAGGCCACAGAAGAAGGGTGTCAGCACAGAGGAGGAGCATGACAATCTAACCACTTTGGTGAGACAAAGAGTCAGAGGAGGTGGTGTTTAAGCTGATTCCTAAAGGATGGACAGGAGATTGTCCTGGTAGAGAAAGAAGCACAGGCAAAGCAGAAGACCAGATGAGAGCTTGTGGCTTCCTGGCCTGAGTGCTTACTGCTCACGGGGAAGGTGAGAGACGACACTGGGAAGTTTGGTGGCCCCACTGGTTGGCCAAGGCCTTAGACTTTATTCTGGAGGTGATGGGGAGCTCTTGTTGGCATTTAAGCAGGAGGGAGACCTGGTCACGCTTGAGGCAGAGTAAAAAAGGGGCAGGAGGGGAAGAGGTGGAGGCAGGGAGGCTGGTTGGGAGGCCACAGCAAATTTGAAAGTGGTGCAGGTCTAAATAGAGGCTCCAGACAGATTGGGCACTTCCTTTATTCATCTCTAAAAGTGGAGGAGAGGCAGGTAAAGATTTCTTATCCCACTTTCAACCCACGGGGGTGGGGAGTTGATGATTGTTTTTCCTGCTATAAGAAATTCAAGACATCTGGCCCCGCCCCTGCCCCACCTCCCAGGTAAAGAGCGCATTTCACAGCGCTGTCTGGCCTTGGATCCTTTTGCCACACACCACCCGACCCAGATGCAGAAAGGAAGGGCAAGCCCCTCTGGTCTGCAGGAGGCAGAGCACAGGGCTGGGCTTCTGTAGGGAGGAGGGGAGGAGAGGCACTTCATGGGCAGGCAAGGGATTGGGTGGGGGCGGGGAGGAAAGAATGTGGGAGAGTAAGGACTGTAACACTTGGTAAGATCCAAACTGAAAGGAAGAGCGGGGAACCTAGAGTAAGGGCCCGACTGTGACCACAGGCAGGATTTTCTATCTGCAAATGGATATGAGGAGGAAGATTTCATTTGCCATGTGTTTGGGAGAAATGACTCAGGGTTACACAACAGAGGTAATATGGTACAGGTGTATATATAGCTCTGTCTCCCAAAACATTTTTTTACAAAAAAAAAAACACTCTAGGGCCAGAATCATAAATGCATGACTATAGGACAGGGCAGGTCACATAAATGAGGGAAGTGGGCCACGTGTTCAAAACAAAGTAGGTCAAACATAATGGTACACTGCAGGCAACACCAGGCTGTAGTAACCAGGAGGCAATAGAGAGGGGTGGAGACTGTGACAAACAGAGTGCACAGAGCCAGCCAGAGGAAGCAGCACCGGGTCAGCTCCAACAGCTTGTAGCCATGAATGAATACAGGTCCCGGGTGGCCCCGTCTTCTGATTAAAAAAAAAAAAAATGCAGAAATTTGGATTTTTATATGAAACTTCCTGATTCGTAAATTGTAGCAACTCAGATACTTTTCTAATCATTGTGCTGCCTGTCCTGTACAAACAGGCAAGCCCACCCAGCCCGTGGAACACCTGTGTGCCTCTCTGCTCTACGCCCACCTTGCAGTCAACTGAAAACACATGTTGTGTAGGTTCTGCTGCCTTCACTCGTGTCCCCAGCTCTCCCAATGGAGGTCTGGAGAGAGAACTGAACTGGGGGTCAGGGTGTGGCATTTACTCCCCAATCCTACGTCTAATGGGATTCCTAGAGCAGGCCCTTTGACCTCTCCAGGCCTCAGTTTACCCCACCTATATAAAGGCAGGAAGATCTCTAAGGGCTCTGCTAGCCAAAATTCTCTTCTCCAGTCTCACCTTCCTTAAATCACTACCACCTTCCATTACGTAAGGCCCTACTATGTGCCAGGCCCTGTGCTACCCCTCCCAAGATCACACAGCTATTAATGTAGCAAGAGCTGGTTTCCAGCCCAGAACTGTGTGACTCCAAAGGCCATTGGCTTAAACACTCTATTCTACCATCTCCAGGAAAAGCAAATTATTAAATAATTCAGGCGATGCTCAGGGGAAAAGAAAAGAAGTTCAGTTGCTTCTCATGCTACTACCTAACTTCTAGGAGACCCAAAAAGCGATTTTTGGTAGCTCATGGGCCAGTACAGATTTTTGATGATTCTCTCCAACTTTGCAAAAGGCAGGAGACTAGAGAATGTCACCAGAGGCCAGAGGAACGACCAACACCAAATGCACTGGACGTCTCAGCTTGGCAGCCCAAGCTGGGCTCCCCCAAGGCTTTAGGCAGGCCTCCAGACAGGGGCTTCAGTTTGCACGAAGGGCAGAGGGAGCCCCAGGGAAAGAACTGACCTGCAGAGAAAGAGAGTTGGGGTGCATGGGCAGGCCAAGAGCATGGCCTCTGCTAGGGGTTGGTGGTGACTCTTCAGGCAGCTCAGCCTTGTCCCTTTACTCTAGTGTGGGGACCGGGACGGAAACCAGAAGTCCTATTTAATTAAAGTGCTTCCCCCCCAAATTGCTTTCTCTTCAGTTAATTCAAATGTCACCACTTTCCACTCAGTGGTTGAAATCAAAACTCGGACGATCCTTGGCCTCTTCTTTCCTCTCAAGCCCCCAATTCAATCCATTGCCAGATTCTGTGACCCTCCCTGAAATGTCTCAAGAACCCGTTAGCTCCCCTCCGTCTACACGTGACTCCACAGCCTCCCTGCCGGTCTCCAGGGTCATTCTTACTCCTTCCCAATCTACTCTTAACCCAGCAGCTGGAGAAATTTTTATAAAATGCAGATCTGGCCTTTTTCACTCTTCTGCCCTGAAACCCGTTGGTGGCTCCCCAGGGCACCATTAATAAAACCCAGGCTTTTCTCCATGACCTACAAATCCCTCCATCCTCTGGCCCTGACGCACTACTCTCCAGCCACCCTGGCCTATTTTCAGTTCTCCCAATGCTTTGAGTTCTTTCTGGCTTTGGAGTCACACTGACCTGGATTTGAATCCCAGGTAACCTTGGGTAGGTGACTGTACCTCTTTGAGCCCCACTCTGCTTACCTCTGAAATGGGTATAATCGTGTAGCTTATTTCAAGGCTTAAACAATACAACCAACCTATGTGGAGCACTCTTTTGCTGGAAACCTACGGAAGAGGGAGAAGAGAGGGGTGAATTTAGTCTAGTGACAATTTTACCTGCCACCTCTACTTCAACAACAAAATAAGTCGAGATGTTCATAAATTTTGGCTTCTTTTTAAGTGAGCTATACAGTGAAGTATCAACTATTTTCAGTTTTTAAAGAAAATTACAAAGTCTATGCCACCTTGTTTTGAATGTTGTATTACTCCCTCCCTTGCTTTTCTTTTTTTTGTTTGTTTTGTTTTTTGCGGTACACGGGCCTCTCACTGCTGTGGCCTCTCCCGCTGCGGAGCACAGCCTCCGGACGCACAGGCTCAGCGGCCATGGCTCACGGGCCCAGCCGCTCCGCGGCACGTGGGATCTTCCCTGACCGGGGCACGAACCCGTGTCCCCTGCATCGGCAGGTGGACTCTCAACCACTGCGCCACCAGGGAAGCCCCCTTGCTTTTCTTTATATTTGTATGCCCTGTTTATGGATTCCTAAACGATGGATAGCTAGTTTTGGCTGCACGGGAACTTTGCATAGATGAAATCGTACGTATGTGGCCTGTGACTTGCTTCTTTCACGCACATTAGGGTTTGGGAGCCCCCAAGCCCACGCACGCAATGGTTGATTTGTCTTCACTGCTGTGTTGTGTTCTATTGGAGGAATATCGCCTAGTTTCTTCACGTGTCCCCCTCTCTGTGGACATTTGGGCCGTTCCTGTCTTTGCGATCGTGAATGGTATTGCTGAGCACAAGAGGGTGCATCTCCCGGCTCTTGTGTGCAAGAGTTCCTGGAGGGCTCACAGATAGGAGTGCAGTTGTGGATCCCCGGGTACACGTGTGTTCAGCTGAACTGGGGAATGCCAAACTGCTTCCAGAAGGATCATTCTGCGAGGATTCTCCCACCAGTGACGGATGGGAATGCCCATCGCTTCACATCCAAGGGCATCTCCTTTCAAGCTTAGTTTGTAAGAATGATCGGGGCATCGTGCAGCACCTATAGTTTCTGCCTGAGCCCACCAGAACCTTGGCTGGACCTCTACTCGGACCCTCCAGTGTAGGGCCTGGACTGATGGCAGTCTCGAAGAAGTCCAGAAACAGTGGAGCCTGCTTTTCTAGAACAAATTTGAGACTCCTCAGCCAGTCTGGCCCCGGGGGAAATAAGACCATTGTGTTCCTCTGCCCAAAACCTTTCAAAGGCGCCCAGCTCATCTGCATTAAAGTTCAAAGTCCTTCCTGTGCCCGCGTGCCACCATCTCCTGCACTAACCTCCTTCTGTGTTTGAACTCACCAAGCGTGTCACTCGGGGATTTGCCCTCATGGGTCCTCTGCTGGAACACTCTTGCCCGGGTTTCCCCTTGGCCCCTTGCCCCCTCAGGCCCTTCGGGTCTGTGCCCAGGGACCTTCTCTGGTCACCCCATCTAGAAGACAGGCCACCGCCCATCACTCTCTGTTCCCTGCCCTGCTCTATTTTTCACGCAAACATGACCACACAATGCAATGCTTTATACACCGGTGTTCATCTGTTTGTTGTCTGCTTCTCCCCCTGGATGTGAGCTCCAGGAGACAGGGATGCATCTCATTTCCTGTTGTGTCCACCGTGCCTACAGCAATGCCCGCTTAGGAAGTATTTGTTGAATGAATTAATGAATGAATGAGTCACTTGCCATACTTTAAAACCTCAGCTTTGGAGACTGGTTCAGTACTGAGTTCTTTTCATTTAACAACATTCCTTACTAAATTCTTCTGCAGAAATGAACAAAGTAGGGTTCTCTCATCACTATGAGTGAAAACACTCAATGATCCACATAATCTATATATACACATATATACAAAAAGTAATCTCTCCATATTCAAATTGTTCCACCTTTCTTGCCCAGCAGCTAATGTTAGTAGTCGTCACGCTGAGAAACATACCAAAATAGGGCTTTCAGTTGCTTTTACCAAAAAGTGGGATTCTGTTACTGACATTATTCTATACATTGTTTTTCTCATTTAACTGTGTCCAGAGACATCAATCCAGATTATTGGCTATATAGCTAATTTCTTTTTTAAATTGCATTAATATTCCATTGTGTGGGTGACCCATAATTTACTCAACCGGTCCCCAGTTGATGGACATGCAAGGATTGTTTCCAGATCTTTGCCACTACAAACACTGCTGCAATAAACATGTGATACTTATAAATCTTGTCCATTTGTGTTTGTTATGTTGGATAGATTCCCATGTAAAGGATTACTTGGCCCAAAGATATGCGTATTTTGTATTTTAATAGATACGGCAAGGTTACTTTGCAAGAATTCATTCGTCCTGCCCCTTTGCTTTCCCAGGTGACTTTCTTCACTTCTGTCTTCCCCAGTCCTGGCCCCCTGCTCCCACCCCACCCGAGGTTACCCCAAAGTTGGATACATCCTGAACTTCTTCCTTGGAAGCCTGGTTTCCAGGCACATAGTTGCTCCTGGCCAGTGTGCTTATTTAGGGAAAGAGATTCCAGCCCGATTCTCCTGCAGGTGCCTCGACCACATTCTCTTCAGCTACTCAGCTAAGCCAGGTCTGGTCAGGAGAGGCGGCTTCAGGAGCAAACACAGAGAAAGGGCAAGGGGAGGAGGAGAGAGAGGAGGGAAGTGGCTATCGGAATAAGGGCATGTTCTCCATGGTCCCCTTTCTGTTCCGACTGTCTTGTAGCTAATGTCATCCTAATGGTGATGATGACAATCACAGCAACAAAAATAATAATAACGGTCAACATTTACAGCAGTGATTCTCAACGGGGGGAGATTTTGCCCCCGCCAGGGGACATTTGGCATTGTCTGGAGACATATTTTGTTGTCACAACCTTGGAAGGGGGGATGCTATTGGTATCTAGTGGGTTGAGGCCAGGGGTGCTGCTACACATCCTATACTGTGCTGGACAGCCCCCAACCACACATACACAACAATGAATTATCTGGCCCCAGATGTCAATAGCACCAAGGCTGAGAACTCCTGATTTACGGTGTGCTTACTGTGTGATGAGGGTTGTGCTAGTTGCACCATCTAATTTAGTTCTCACACTATTCTTTGAGCTAGGATTAACATCACACCCATTTTTCAGATGAGGAAACTGAGGCTCAGAGAGGTGAAGTTACCTGCTCAAGGTCCACAGCTTTGGGGTGGCAACGGAAGGATTTGAACTCTGGTCTGCTTGACTCTACTATTCCAAATGGTCTCTGGTTCCCCCTGTTTTCCTGTCCTTGTGACTGAGTGCCAGGGTCAGGTGGCTTCGTGCTGTAGCAGCAGTTGGAGTGTCTAATACAAACCATGTGCCAAAGACTTGTGTGGGGTGAGGGCCTGGTGTGATCTCGGTCCCTCCCATGTACCTCTGGGACAGTGGAGCGGTCTCCTTCTGATTCCCTCAGCCCCTGAGCTCCTTGTGGGGATGGGGGGGGTACTTTCCTCCTTGCACCCAGACACGTGGCTCAGGCCCAGCTCCAGGGCATCATCTGTGAACTGGGAAGCTGGCAGCCAAGGGGGCACGTGGGCAGCAGATCCTATTATGTCTGATGTGACATTCCCAAGCTAAAGGTGGGCTGTTCTGTACTATAGCTGGGAGTATATATTCACATCCTCTGCTTGTGTGCGTGTGTGTGCATGTGTGTGAGTTCACCTGTAAGTGTATTGATTTGTATGTATTGATTTGTATGTGTCATGGTGGATCTGTGGATGTGAGTATAAGTTTGAGATTGTGCTATGTGTCTTTGTGCCTAGGCATCTTTCTTTGCGTATGTGGTGCCTTTCTTTCTGTACGTGGTGCGTTTCTTTCTGTTTGCCTGTGTTTGAATATCCAAGCGGACGTGTCTGCGGGCTTGCTTACTTCTGACTGTGTTAGTGCTGTGTCCATGTGTACGTGTATATGTAGGTGACTGTGGGCATGGTTGTGCCTATGTGTGTGTGAAATGAGTCTGTGTACATGTGTGTGCACACATGAAGGTGTGTTGGTGTGTTTTTATGTACACAGATGTTTGTGGGGGACGTGTCTGTAGCTACATATCTGTGTTTGAGTATACAGTGTGTTTGCCTGTAAACGCGTACCAGTGACTATGTAGGCTGTGTGTTTGTGTGTGCATGTAGATGGTGGTGACTGTGGGCAGTGTCTGTGTGTGTGTGTGTGTGTGTGTGTGTGTGAGGGAGAGAGAGAGAGAGAGAGAGAGAGACTCCAGGATGTTATCAACACAGATGAAGATGCAAACACTGCTCTTCATTTGTTCATTGCAGCCTCCGAGGGTCTCAGCATCTTACCTCTCCTTAGGTCAGAAGAGGTAACCATGGGCAGGAACATCATGGGACCCAGACTCTCCCTCCCTGCTTCCTGCTTGCCCCCATGGAGCCAGATGTCAGGGACAGAGGTTCTATAGCCTTGCGCTGCCAGCCAGTCACCGAGGTTGAACATTTCCCGAGACCTGAGGCTGTGTTTGCTTAAAGCTCTAGGGTCACTGCACACAGGCAAACTCTGGCTTGAGTGCTTTCCCTCTGTGGGCTGGGGAGAGTGGGTGCTGGGCAGCAGGTAAACTAGGGTTGCAATTTCCCTCCATGGAATAGGCTGGCTTAATCAAGGTTTGTTTCACCTCAAGAAGTTTAACCTTGGCAGTGCATTCACTGCCTCGTTCATTTCAAGCAACGTGTGCTAAACTCTGATGTTTTTGCCAAATCTGTACACATCCTATAACTGTTACTTACTTAGCATTTAAAAACACTGACCTGCTTTTAAAAATGTAAATACCTAAATTTTATTTATTCAAAGCAATTATATCTTATGTAATCAAAGATTAGATGTGCTACTTATACATATATATATATTTTAAATTTATTTAATACATATTAAAATAAAAGGCACGAATCCCAATACTCCTTCAAATCATCTTGCTTGCCCCGTGTCGGGATGCGAATGCCCTGCAAGTCCCCTCTTGCCTTCAGCTTTAAAAGCAACAGTCTGTGTCAGGAGATCTGATTTCCTTATGACTTGCTCAGAAAGACACCTTTTGCGTGAAAACAGGCAGGTCTGGTGTACCTGCCTTCAGTTACTGGGAGAGAGGTTTCCACAGCCCCAGATGGAAAATGCTTAGTCTCCTCAGTCAGGGCAGGATGCTCAGGGAGCCTGGGAAGGCAGTGCTGGAGGGCAGCTTCAAGGAGCTTCTGAGGAACTCTCTTCCGTCTTTCCTTGGTCAGGATCCTCCCCTGGGGAACCGACAGCTCAGTGGTGTCACTGCCTTGGTGATCCTGGGCGGAGTGGCAGGCACAGAACTCCTCCCTTTGCAGGTGGAGAGGATAGAAGGGGAGGGCGGTGGGGGGGGGAGAAGGGAGGGAGAAGAGGGGGACAGATGCCCAGACAGATGGGCCTGGCGGCCAGCTCTCCCGGCCTAATGAATTTCCTTCCCTGGCCCTCAGGCAGGTCAGAAAATGAGACCAATGACAGCATCTGGGATGATTCCAGGACGAGGCTAATAAATCAGGCGTGGGATGAATCCTGCTTCCCTGGAGATGGAGGGAGGCAGGCAAGGCACGGGGAAAGCTGGGGAGTCCCCGGGGCCCTGCAGCAGCCGGCCTTTGGGTGACACCGGAAGGAGCGCCCTTCTGACAAGAGTCGATGGCCTCGGAGGCACTGGCTGTGCAGGGTTGGGTCCCCAGAGCTGACTGGTGGGTGGGTACAGGGGCTTCCTGACCTCTGGGCCTCAGCACAGACCCCTCTCCTCCACTGTCACTTCATTCATTCCTTCAAATCCACTGTTCTCCAGGAAGGCATCATTCCTCTTCAGGGAAGCCTTCCTGGACCCCGAGGGGCTCCATCCATGTGCCCCTAAGGGTCCCTACACTTCCACCCTCAGCTCCCCCGACGACACACAGGCAGGATTCATCTGCTTCTCTTGTGGAATGCAAGCTCGTGGGGCAGGGGTGGCCTCTAGCCCTCGTGGCCGGTGCAATACCTGGTGTGTAATAGGTGTTGAATATTCATTCAATGATCGTTGAGTGAAAGAAAGGAGGGAGAAGCTAGAGGTAGCAGGGATGGTTACTTCTCTGGGGGAGCAAATCCCACCCGTCCCTGGATGGAAGAGGCGGGAAGAAGTCTGGGCCACTCAGGCAACCCGCCAGGTGCTTCGGGTTGGCCCCGCCACTAGCCCGGGACACGACTTAGCCACCTATTCGCCTTCCTGAGCCTCCAGGTTCCTGTCTAGGTTGTGTGAATCCAATCAGGTAGGCTATTTGGAAATGCTTTGACAGGCGTCAAGTTTCTCACACCTGCCAAGTGATAACTATGAAATCACACACTCTCCATCCTATGGTGGGGAGGGAATGAGAGAACACCTCCTTTAACTTCATTTAGCAAAAGGGCAACCTCAGTCCCGAATAGGGCAGTGAACTTGACCTGGCTCAGACACAGGTTAAGTGAGCACAGCACTGGCTCTGGTAGTCCAGGTCTGGAACCAAACCGCCTGGGCCAGAACCCAGCTTGTGACTTGGTGGTTGTGTGCCCACAGGCGAGTCACTTACCCTCTCTAAGGCCCGCTGTCTCGTCTGTGAGGCGAGGGTCCAAATGGTGCCTTCCTCATGGTGTGGGTCACGGGATGAAACAAGATATTAGTAAAACTACCTTTTTATGGACTGCTGGGAGTAAAGTCCATTTCTGTTCCTGCCACGTGTTCCTCCTCCCCTGCCCCAGCCCACCATCTACTTGCTAATTTCCTCCTGCCCTCTTTGCACATGCTGGGGTACAAGGCCTTCCCGGGGAAAGTCTGCATTGTCCCAGGGAAGAGGATCGTGGGGGTGTGGTGTGAACGTGAGTGTGTGTGTGTGTGTGTGTGTGTGTGTGTTGAATGTCGGGGGCATTTGCGGATGTTCCTGTGCCCACGTGCACATGCGTGGAAGTGAGAGGGCTGTATTGAAGGGCACGAAGTACTCTGCGAAGTGCAAATTTGTATCTATAAACGGGAGCGTGCTGTGAGAGGGTGAGTGGGCGTGCATCTGTGTGTGTGCATGTACATGTGTGTGTGGTGCGGCTGTGCGCCCCGTGCATGTGCACCCCTCGCCTCCTGGAGTAAAGGGAGCCGAAGTGGGAGGGAGATCTCTGTGGGTGAATTTCAGATGACAGCAGAGAGGCTCTGGGCTCAGCCAGGAATTCTGGGGTTTGCCCTTCCAGGCCCAGCTGGGCGAGGCTCAGGCCAGAGAAGGGATGAGGAGTCAAACCTTTGGAGGGGATTCTGGGGCCAAAGTGAGGCTGGCCCGGGTGTGGGCAGCGTTTCCGTGGAGAAATCCCTAGGGGAAGCAGGCTGTGGCACTGAACAGGGCGTCTGCAGAAAACCGCCCCTCTCCACCCCCCAGCATCACGTGTCCTCGGGGACACAAAGCAGGCTGTCTCAACTCTCAAATGTCTCTCCGAGAATTTGCTACCTCTTGACTGTTGAGTCGAACATTTTGCACATCCTGTCACCTGGAGAAGGACTCACCTCTTCCCTCAGTTCCCTTTCAGAAAGACCTTCGGAAAGGGAAGGTCTCTGATTGGTCTGGGTTCAGCCAATCAAAACTGCTTGAGGTAAGAGGGTACCATGATTGGCTCAGTTTGGACCAAAAAACAGAGGTTGGGGAGCAGGGTCATATGCGACATGGCCTCTCCAGAGAGAGGTTCAGTGGTTGGAGTGGGGACAGAGTTATTCCCAGGAAAGGGGAGTGGCAGCCAGGCAGGTAGGATCATGGTTATTGATTACACCCGGTCCTCTGCCCAAATGCTTGAATTTTCTTCAGAGGTTTATTCGACTGGACCCCAAAGGTGTTTCAGTCTCCAGGGGCTCCTATTGAAACCCCTATTAAACTCACACTGAAGTTGAAATCAGCTGCCAAGGATTTGAAATCCTATGGGAATAGGGTAAGAACAGATGCCTATGGGATGGCTTTGCAATTTGGCTCCAGGACCTGCCAGTGCATGCATAAAACATAAAGAGAAACAGCTTGGGAAAAACACAGGCTTTGAAGTCAAACGAGGCTGGGATCAAATCTGCACTCAGCTTTCCCAGGAGCTGGCTGTGTGGCTTTGGGCAAGTTACTTCACCTCTCTGAACCCCTATAAAACCAGGAAGTGAACGCAGTGGGGCTGTCGTGAGGCCTTCTGGATGAGTTCAGTTATGTCATTCACAGCTTATCGATGCTCACTGAACAGGGGCAGCTGGATGCTTTCTTTAGTTCAACCTGGATGGTCCTTATCCTCTGGTGACCAGATCACAAATCTGGTGAGCTATGTATCCTTAACCAGAAAACGAGGCCACACATTCTCCTGGCAAAGCAAGCACTGTGCTTTCCTGATTTCCCCATCCAGTTAGAGGCAGCAGGGAGACGTGGAACAGGCATAGCTTTGAAGTCAGGTAGAACCAGGCTTGAATCTCACCAATGCCACCATCTAGATGTGTGATCCCGGGCAAGTCACTTCTCTCTCATCTGATCTTTAAAAGATAGGTAATTCTTTCTCAAAAGCTGCATGTGAGGATTAGATGCAATAAAACACATAACTGCCCAGCATACGATACCACTGCCCAGTGACTGATTTTAAAATATCATACTGAGTACCTACTATTCATTCAATTAACTGACAAGTATTTATGGAGTGCCTCCGTGTGCCAGAAATTCTACTAGTTGCTCACAGCCACGTAAAAAACAGACTGTCTCTCATCATCACAGCCTAGCATATGTGATGGAGATAGACAACAAACCAATGGATGAATAAAAATCTGGTGTCAAGTAGGGATACGTTCTTTGAGGAAAAACAAAGGGAATGGGGATAGTAAGTGATGGGACAGGTGTTTGGAGCAGAGGATTCGATGTGAGTCCAAATACTGCAAGCCAGTTGTGTGAATTGCCAGGGGCCAGAGATGGAAAGACCCAGTTCCTCCCCTCTAGGAGCTGGCATTCCAGCGGGGAGACAGAGAGAAAGCAGACTGTGTGGTTGGAACTGGAATGGAAACATGCAGAGGGAGGCGCTCTCTACAGACCCGTGTGCTTACTGAAGCCTGGCTCTGTCCCCCATACCCTTTCTCTCCTGGGAGGGAACTAACCCTGCTCATAATCCCGTGGGATTCAGAAATCCATTTAGCAGCCTCCTGCTCCCCTGAATGCTCCAGGCCCCAAGCATTTCTCTGGACATCTGTGGAAGTAAGATTGTAACCTCCCTGCCTAATCCCTGTCTGCCTCCCACTCCTCTCTCCAGGGTGCCCTGAGCAGAGGCAGGAGGGCTTGATGTTCAGTGGTTCTAACCCTGACTCGGTGCTTACTGGCCGTGTGACCTTGGATGGGCCCTTCCCTTGACTGAGCCTCACCTTCCTCATCTGGGAAGTGGGGATAATAACGGTGCAGAGTGATAGTGCAGATAGATAGCGCCTCTCCCAGGGTCCATCCAACCAATGAGATGCCACTGCCCTGCTCTCCTCTTCCATCCCCTCTCCTCCTCCTCTTACTCTGCCCTTGTTTGAGTTCTCTTCAATCTGGGGAGCAGGTCTGTGCTCCCCTTCAACATTCCATGACACACCAAGGGTGGGAGAGGGCGTGGCATTTCAAGTGAGGAAAACGTGAAGTCTTGCCTTGGCCATTCGTTACATTCATGTAATCTGGGACACTCCCTTACCCTCTCTCTCCCTTATCTCCCTCATGGGTCAGGCACAGAGGAATAATGATCCCCGCCTCCCAGGCAGGTGGTGAGGGTCCGTGAATATAATGCAGAGAAGGGACCTGGAACATCTCAGATGCCTGTTAAGTGGCAGCTGTTGTCTTTCATTTCTAGACCTCAGCACTTCATCTGAAAACGAGTGACGTTTACTCAGCACTCACCATGTGCCAGGCTTTACCTATATTAGCTAACACTGTGGTATTTTCATTATCTGCCTTCTATTTGAGGTCACTGAGCCAGGAGAGGTTAAGTAACTTGCCCAAAGCCCCTGAAGTTAGTAAGTGCTGGGTTCAACATTCACAGCCCAGTATCTGGCTCTGCGTAGATCCAGCCTAGAGTAGCCACTGCGGCGCTCTCTGCCTCTCAGCTGTCAAATCACTCTGATTGCTGTTCCTGGCGTAGACTGCTCAGCCCCTGAGAGCTTTGGTGCTATGAGAAGATGCACTCGGCCCAGAGCAGGGGCCGAGTCCTACTCTGTCTCCCGGTGCACTGTTTGAATTCTCTGCAGAGCATCTGTTACTCGCACAGGGCTAGATTATCAGTGAGGGCCCCTCCTGCCCTCGAGGAGCCGAGAGTCTGGTGGCAGAACATCATAGGGTGGCCAAGCAGAGCTGAACGGGCGCTGTGTCCAGCGGCCTGGATCTGAAACTCAGCTCCAGCACTTAAGAGCTGTGAGCCTTTCGGTAGGTCTCTGAGCCTCAGTTTCCTCATCTGCAAGATAGGGATAATAATCCTAGTGCCACCCCTGAGGGTTGTTTGAGGAGGGATGACTGCGCATAAAGCACGTAGAAAAGCCCTTGGCTCACAGGGAGTGCCCAGCGATGGTCGCTTTTAGAGGAGGAAAAAGCCAGAGCGATCTGCCCCGTATGCAGGGACAACTAGGGCGTGTGCTCTAGGAACGGCTCCGGCTGGCTCCTTGTCTCTGCTTCCCAGGGCTGGTTCCCTGCGGGGATCCATTGCAGGCCTCTGTCTTCTCCTTGGGAAACTCATCTACTCTCTGAGCTTCCCAAAGGATACCTTTATTTCAGGTTCCTGTCCCTCAGGTGTCCAGCCTGTTTGCCTGTGGGTGGCCAACTACCAAGTACAATCAAGCAGGGTCCCGGTAAGAATTCATCATTATGGGCCGGGATGGCCACCAACCCTGGGCAACTCCCGTTCACATTCCCCAGGGCTCCCCAACTCGGCTTTCATCTCCCACCTTCCCCGCCATCTGTGGCCAATTCCAACTGGTCCCATCTAGCACTGCTCTGAGGGTCAGCCCTACTTCTCCCCCACCCCACCAGCCCAGCCTGGCCCACCCCATCCTGGCCCACCCCGTACTCAACTTGGGTCTTATTTAAAGCCATCTCCGGGGTTTCCCTGGTCGCATGGTGGTTAAGAATCCACCTGCTGGTGCAGGGGACACAGGTTCGAGCCCTGGTCTGGGAAGATCCCACATGCCACAGAGCAACTAAACCCATGTGCCACAACTACTGAGCCTGCGCTCCAGAGCCCGTGAGCCACAACTGCTGAGCCTGTGTGCCGCAACTACTGAAGCCCGCGGGCCTAGAGTCCATGCTCTGCAACAAGAGGAGCCCATGCTCTGCAACAAGAGAAGCCCATGCACTGCAACGAAGACCCAGTGCAGCCAAAAATAAATAAATTTAATAAATTTTTAAAATACATGTAAAAAAAAACCCATCTCCCCCTCTCAAAATTCGAGTGTCTCCAATATCTGATGAGAAGAAAGAGCCTCATTGAATGCCATTTTGAATTTTCCATGTTCCTTCTTTAAACACTGTATTTCTTCCTGACTCTTACAGAAAACATAAATTCATTTTCCTCCTGTTTTTTCAAGAAGTGGCCAGTGAAGTACTAATACTATTCTGTATTAATCAGAATAAGTAGATATATATATATATATATATATATATATATATATATATATATGTTTTATATCTATCTATCTATCTGTCTATCTGAAACAAGGAATTGGCTCACACAGTTATGGAGGCTGATGAGTCCAAAATCTGCAGCGTGGGCTGGCAGGCTGGATAGCCAGGAGAGCTAGTGGTGCAGATGAGGTCTGAAGGCCGTTTTCTGGAGAATTCCCTCTTGTTTGGAGGCCTGTCTTCTTGTTCTATTCAGGCCTTCAACTGATTGGATGAGGCTCACCCACGATATGGAGGGCGATCTGTTTTACTGAAAGTTCACTGATTTAAATGTTAATCTCATTTAAAAACACCCTGCAAGGTGACACATAAAATTAACCATCACATATGTTATCTGCCCAGTGCTCTGCTCCATGCTGAGGAGAATACCAAAAGAAAAAAAAAAAAAAAAGAGAGATTCTTGACATTCTAAAGCTCAAAGTTTAGTGAAGAAGTCATCCTGATTCTGTTATCAGTCTCAACCTGGGCTTTAAGCTCTTTGCCCGCTCCATCCCACCTACCATGCTTGTCTTTTCTGAGGAGGGACGTGAGCTTTCATGCTGGTTCCCACAAAATGCTCTTTCTGTCTCATTCCTGGCTCCTGGGAATTCTGCTGCCCTGAAGGGGTCACCATTGTTTTATCTTCCTGGCACTTCACCCACTTCTTTGGGTGAACTACTCCTCCTGCTCCTACCTCATGATCTGCCTACCCCCTGCCCAGGAGTGACCATGTGACCCAGGCTGGGCCAATCAGACACCTGCCTTGGGAGTTTGGGAATGAATGCTAATGGTAAGGGGCAGAGAATCCTTCTCTGTGGTCAAGCTGAGATGTGAGAGCTTGGAGCCCATTAGCAGCCCTGGTTCCAGGCTCGTAGAGTAGAGCAAGGTTGATGGGGCTAGAGAAGCAACAGTGAAAGATGAAAAGAGGATATTCCGGTGATTTTCCAGTAGCTGATTCTGTGTGTCTCTGAGACCCAGCCTCACCCCTGCCTTTCCCACCTTTTGGTCACATAAGCCAATACCATACCTCCCTGTTCCCCCATCACTGTCTTATTCTAGCACAGAGGCTCTCAAATGGGGATAAGTTTGGCTCCCCAGGGAACATCCTGGAATATATAGAGCTATTTTGGGTTGTCACAATTCAAGGGAGGCTAATGCATCTAGTGGGTAGAGACCGAGGATGTTGTAAACATTCTACAGTGCACAGGACAGTTTCCCACAACAAAGAACCATCCTGGCCACAATGTCAACAGACATTGAGGAATCCTGATGTAGCAGACCTCCTTACCAAGACCATCCCTGCTACTCAAAACACCTCTTATGGTCACATTTCTGGACTGGATTCCCCGCTTTGAAGTGTATGAGCTGAGTGACTTGAGACAAAGCATCTCACATAAGCCAAGCCTCCACTTCCAGTATCAAAGCTGCAGCGTCCAATATGGTAGCCACATGTGCCTACTGTGGGCTTGAAATGTGCTAGTCCAAACGGAGGCGCACTGTTAGGACAGAAGACACACCGGATTTCTAAGACTTGGTAAGAAAAAAGGATATAAAACGTCTCAACACTTTGTCTATTGGCTACATATTGGTATGATAATATTTTACATGTATTTATTGGACTCAATGGAATATAGGATTTAAATGACTTTCACCTGTTTCTTCTTACTTTGATTCATGTGGCTCATAGAAACATTAAAATTAATGATGTGACTAATATAAAAAGATAAGGAGAGATCAGGACTTTCATGAGGTGGATGGGATGATAGATATGGAGCCACCTTTCTGATGCCAGGTACCTAGTGCTGACAAACCTGGAAATCTGAATCTCAAAAATTGCCTTAGCTTCTCACTCCAGCATCTAAGCCAGAGCCTGGCAGACAACAGTTTGTGCTTGTGATCTCAAGGCAAAGAGCAACCTCTGTTCTTGGGATCTCAGCACAGGTTAAGTCTTAAAAATGTTTCTTTCTCTCAGCCTGAATTTGGGTTGATCCCGTGTCTTCTCGCTGCAGTCTTGGTTAACTGAAAAGGTAGGAAACGCGACTTCCCCTCCTTGTCAGCTCCCCGCAGTGCCCTGGTGTGATTTTCTGTTCATGGCTCTCACTTTCCAAACATGTTTTAGGTGACTCTGCCATTGTTATGGAAAATTCAGGGGCAAATTGGAAGATGCTGCCTGGTTGCCATGGCAATGCCAGCTACTTCTGCCTTGCACAAGGAGAAAGCGGCCATGGGGCTGACAAGATGCGATTTGAGCCTCTGAAAACAACACACACAAGGCCTTTCCAGTCTCTTTTAACACCAGCCTTCTTCCAGACCCTCAGCACCGCCACCTGTTTTGCCGGGGTGGATGGGGGCCATCCTACAGCTTATCTGCTGGTACAGTGAATGAAACACATCCCTCTGGGTAGAAGTAGAGGCTTGCATTGCCCTTGCCAGCCACCCTGAGGTGCAAAGACCTACTGCGTGACATCTCTACACATAGACATTAGTGATTTCAGCTCCTACACCAGCCTTCATGATGCTGGTGACAGAGAGCCCTGCCCTGTTGGCCTGTTTCCTTAGCTACTATCACTGGAAATTTCCCTTTTTGGAAAGGGAGGTGTTCTGCAATGAATGTGACAGCATCTTTTCTGATTCCTGGATGATGGAAGAAAATTATTTGTGTCTAAATGGATGGTGTTCCTAAAAAAGAGGAAAAGGCAAGTACCCCGGGGCATCTTTAGGGCTTTTGCATCCCCAGGTGAGCCCTGAGTAAGTGCTCAGCAAAGAGATGTTAAATGGCTAATGGACTGCTTTAGATGGTGTTTAATCTTTACCACAACCCTGTAGATTAAAGAGTCTCATTATCCCCATTTTATAGATGAGGAAACTGAGGCTTAGCGGGCCAAACAAGGTGCCCAGGATGACACTGCTGGCAGGCAGCACAGCCGCAATTTGAATCGAGACTTCTTTTTCCCAGAGGCCGAGGTCTTACACAGCTTTGTAGCACTATTATGAACAAATGTGAGGGTTAACTATTATCACCCCCAATTTACATCTGAGGACACCGAGACTCCGGAGGTGAGATCAACTGCCCAAGGTCATTCAGCTAAGATGCAAAGCCAGGATCTGAAACTCAGTCTATTGCGTTCCAACCTTTGCTCACCCTGCTAGGTCACTGGAATCGGCAGAAAAGCACCTTGGACACAGGAAGGTGCTTTCCGGCTGTGAATGGGCATTTCACAAGCGGAAAGCTCTCTCAGAGCCCCCAGACATGCCCAGAATGCACGAGTCCTGCCAGGTTGGGGGAGCCAGACTCCAGTCAGAGCTTGGGGCTCATGCAGTGATCTGAGCCCAGGAAGCAGCTGCACCCACAACCCCCTCGGCAGGCCCCGTAGTGAATCAGGAGCAGGTGATCCTGCCGAGAGGGGCTGAGAACGCTTAGCTCGCTTTTGTGCCACGAGGCCCCGGCATTTGCTCGGGGAGGTTAGTCATAGCTGCTTAGCCCACGCAGATGTAACCCAGCCACTGACAACTGAAATCTCTTCTAAACATGCCCCAAGACCCCAGGGAAAAGCGTGGCTCTCTTCCTAAAGAACTACCTGGACCTTCCAAGCAGGAAGACACATGCAGGAGGAGTCTTCTGAGGACTGTCAGTGGGGAGGGAATCTCAGGCGCAGCCTGTTTCAGGGGTTGAGGAGAGATTTGCTTTCCTAGGGATTTATAGCCCAGAGAAAAGCAAGGGAAGACATCCAAGAAAGAAAAGCAAAATACAAGAGCCCCCAGTTTGTAACCAAACCACTCAGTCTTGTGATGTCACCCCGGGCTTCAACATCCCAAAGCCTGCCTCGGGCTTCTGTCTCACGTGCATTTGGGGGACCCCAGCAGGCCCACGGCCAACCTCATCTCCACATTTTGCTTCTCTGCCGCTCCCCACCGTTCCTCACGGTTTCTCAGCTCCAGAATGGACCCGCCTCTTCCCCCATTTCCTTCTTGGAAGAAAACAGGCTTTCGGATTCATCCGGACCTAATTTTGAATCTTCATTCTACCCTTCTTAGGTGTCTGAGCAATTGGCTTCACTTCTGGAAGCCTTCATTTTCTCCTCTGTGAAACTGAGTAAGTTACACCTGTTTCTCTAGGCCATTGGGGGAGCACATGAGAAAGTGGAGGTAAAAGCCCCAGCTTAGCTTAGCCCTGGCCCATGGGTGGGATTCATCACAATTCTCTTTCCCACCTTCCCCTCGTGCTCTGCAGGGCCAGCGTGCATGCGGTCTGGAGCCAGCTAGATGCTGAGCTGGTGGCCAGCTGAAGTGCTCCTGCAGGCCTGGACACTGCCCACCCCTCTCTACCCCAGGTCACTCCTTGTCGTCCAGCCTGCCCATCTCTCATTACAGAGCCAGCCTGTAATTTGTGTGCTGCCTGGCTTCGGAGAACGTGCCGGTCAGCACCCCCAGCTCCCCGCCTCTGCGGGAGCCCCTTGATGAGACCTCAGCCCTGGGCACAGAGACATCTTTGAAAATGAAGCCATGTCGGTTGTCCCCATGGCCCTCCTTAACTCAGGGTTGATGAGACAAGGCCTGCATGACATGGATGGCTGGAGAGAGGGATTACCAAGGAGACTCCTGCCCTGCCAAGGCCCAAGACTTCAGTCCTAACAGGGAGAGTGAGGAAAAGTGTCCTGGGAGATAACTCTGAAATGTCCTCCACCAAGCTGCAGGCCACCTCACTGCAGATTCTGGAACAAGTTAAGTTTCCGTGGGATTCCTTGGCATGACCGTCCTCATCCTGACATCTCAGCCTGAGACAGAGGAGTAGAGGGTACCAGAGTCAGGCAGACCTGATTTGAATCCTGGCTCTGCCTCTTATCAGTTGTGTGACCTTTGGCAGTTGACTTCACTGTCCTGAGTCTCAAATTCTCCATCCACAACATGATACTTCTGTGGCTTGTTGTGAAAATTAGATGGATGCAAACACATGGACATATATCACTCCAAACGATGAGCGAGAGCTATTTTTGTTTTCTTTAGCCTGGTCCCATCCTGTTTCTGCCCTAAATAGGCCTTCCATATTGCTGTGTTTTGCACATGCGGGCCCCTCTACCTAGTACAACAATCTCCTATGTGACTCGCTTAGCAAACTTCTATTGATCCTCTAAGGCCCAGCTCAAATGTCACCTCTTCTGTGAAGCCTTCCCAGACTCCCCAAGCAGTTAGTTACTTTTTCCTCCGTACTCTGACAGTAATTTGCTTATGCCTTTTATATGATCCTATCACATTGTATGGTAACTATATGCAATTGTCTCTCTCATCTTTTCTGCGCTCTGCCATGCCCTGACCCCTTGACTCAGCTATGAGTTCTTGGAAGATAGAGTCTCTACTTGTCCTTCCTGGTAATTCACAGAGTGAGTGCTTTGTAATTCTTTAATCAATTGAATAAATTAGTGCATGGAACAAATAAATGAATGGGTCAGCAATTACAGAAAAGGGAACATTAGACATTAATAAAAGAAAACACAGAGAAAACCTTCCTCTTTCACCACATTTCGCTCAAGCCCAGGCTGGGCTAATTGTTCAAGAAGAGAAGAAAGCCTATACTCTGCCTAGAGACCACCAAGGATGGAGGATCATGGCCAGAAACTGGAGAAGAGGCTGAATCCTAGACCCACCTGCCCCAAGGACCTGTTGAATGACCTCAGGCCAGCCTCTTAGCTTTTCTTTGCTGTAGCACAGCCAGTTTCATCGGGCCCCCAGCCCTGGAGGTGGGAGAAGAGATACATGATCTGAGGAATGTGGAGGCCCAGCTAAGGATGCATTCCCCACGGCCCTGTCCCCTGAGGAAGGCCACACTCCTTGACCCATGATAGCAGGGATTGGTGACATGGGCCCGGCCCCACCCAGGGAGCAAGCAGGGCGTCGACTACAGTCATAGCTGTCTGTGAGCTGGAATGTTTCCAGGAGAGGCTGCTGGGTAGGGAGACGGCACTGGCTCCTGGAGAAAACTCCAAACCCTTCATTATAGATATGGGCCGTGTAGGTCTGGGCCTGACCATGCCCCGGGGCCTCATGGGAGCCACGGTCGAAACAGGCCGTCAGTCACCCCTTACACCACTCTATTCTCCCCGGCTCTGCGGGCTTTGCACTTGCTACTCTATGGGCTGGCTCTCACTTTTCTGACTACATTGTAAAAGTCATCTCCTCGGGGCCCTTCCCTGGCCACCCTCATCGCCCCTTCAGTCACTCTCATTCCTCATCCAATTTTATTGTCTTCACAGCACTCATCCCCACCAGAACCATTTCATCTGCTTCTGTGTTGATTGTCTGCCTCTCCTTTTAGAACCTCAAATCTGTGAGGTCATGATTGGTTTTCTCCGGTTCAGGATTGTACCAGGTCTTAGCACAAGGCCTGGTACCGCATGGGGCATAGGAGTTGGGTGAATAAATGAGTGAGGTAATGAATGAATGAGTGAGTGAGTGAATGAATGAGTGGGCCACATTCTCTGGGCCTGAGTAGGAACAGGCCTCCATGCTTGGTCCATCTCACTAGCTAGACTCTGTATTGAGACCTTGGAGCCCCTCCATGGGCTCTGGAGGGTCTGATTCTTGGCCGAAGCCCCAGCTTCCAGGACAAGACTAGGTACAGAGCAGATGCCCAAAAAATATGCATGCCCACATCCAATGAATGGACGGATGGGATCTGATTCCCGTGGCAAGTGCTGTTATGAAGAGCCTAAAAGCATAGCTCAGGAATCAGGAGCTACTTGGATTCGAATGTTGGCCGTGGCACTTTCTTGCTCTGTGAGACGCAGAGCATGTTTCTTACCCTCTCTGAGCCCCAGTTTCCTTCAGTACAAAACAGACAAAAATGGTAGCGACCCTGGGGGGATATGGTGAAGGTAGAGATAACGCTTGTATAACTGCTGATGCGGGGAGGCCCTAATGACACTCATATCAGCAGCCTGTAGCTCCGGCACCTGCTGAGGGCCTGGTCCACCCACAGTAGGCTCAGGAGGTGCTTGTTAAATGAGGGAATGACCTCACATGAAATCTGACTCCCAGGCTCTTCAAGGAGTGTGGCCTTCCTCAGGGGACAGGGCCGTGGGGAATGCATCCTTAGCTGGGCCTCCACATTCCTCAGATCATGTATCTCTTCTTTGAGATTTTGAAGGGAGTTGAGACCCCCTCTGACATCCCTCTCTTTCTGATCCTGCACCACCACTGTAACTGGGCTGTAGTTATGTCGTGGATGAAATTAGCAGGGTAACACGTGTCGCAGAGAAGAGCAGGGAACACCTTCATTTGTTTGCCTCGGTCAGGGGGCCAAATTGGCGATCGTGGTCTAGGTGCTTAATCTGTGAGTGCTGGGAAGACGAGCCTAAGGAAAGAAATCCCGGTCATCTCAGATAAGCATGGACTTGCCAGCTGGGAGAACCTAAAGGCTCACGCAGACGTCTCACTTTAGAAAATGGGGAAACTGAGGCCCAGAGTGAGAAACAGGCTGGCTAGCTCATGGCAGAGCTGGGACTCACTCCTGGGCCTCTTGGCTTCCAGACCTGCTGTTCTTGCTGAGTCTCGGGCCCAGGAATGAAGGCTTTAAATGTCTTGAGAGAAATTTAAGTTTTACTTGGAAACTAATTTGTCTTTTTTTAATTTTTAAAAATTTATTTTTAATTATTTTTTAATTTTTTTTACTTTGTATCTGTTAATCCCATAGTCCATATTTGTCCCTCTTCCTCTTTTTTGTTTGTCTTCCTCTTCCTCAGGTTTGTTTTCTTTGTGAGTTTGTTTCTGTTTTGTATATACATTCACTTGTATTATTTTTTAGATTCCACATATAAGTGATATCATATAGTTTTTGTCTTTCTCTGACTTATTTCACTAAGCTTAATATTCTCTAGGTCCATCCATGTTGCAGCAAATGGGATTATTTCATTCTTTTCTATGGCTGAGTAGTATTCCATCGTATATATAGTGCATCTTCTTTATCCATTCACCTGTCAATGGACATTTAGGTGGCTTCCATGTCTTGGCTATTGTGAATAGTGCTGCTACGGACGCTGGGGTGCATGTTTCTTTTCGAATTAGTGTTTTCATTTTGGGGGGATATGTACCCAAGAGTGGGATTGCTGGGTCATATGGTAGTTCTATTTTTAGTTTTTAAGGAACCACCATACTGTTCTCCATAGTGGCTGCACCAATTTACATTCCCACCAACAGTGTTGGAGGGCTCCCTTTTCTCCACATCCTTCCAGTATTTGTTATTTGCAGACTTTTTGATGATAGCCATTCTGACAGGTATGAGGTGATACCTCAATCTGGTTTTGAGGTACGTTTCTCTAATAATTAGTTTTAATTTGTTTTAAAAATACCACAACTATCTCTCAGTTAGGAATCTTAAAAATAAAAATGAACAACAACAAAAAAAACCCCCTTAGACTGGCTTAAACAAGGAAACAGCAAATTTAGGGATTGTCCAAACCTAGAACCTACCCTTCATTCAACTCTACCCTACTGGTGCAATGGCCTTGGCCTCCATCTAGATCCCCTCACCACACAAGGTGACAATGGGTGAGACAGTTGCAGCCTTCACATCCACATACCGTCTCTTCCTGTGGCTCTTCTAGAAGACCCCAATTCACCTCCCTTGCATCTCATTGGCCCAAGTTGGGTCACATGCCCATTTCTTTTTTTTTTTAAGTTGTATTGAAGTATAGTTGATTTACAATGTTGTGTTAATTTCTGCTGTACAGCAAAGTGACTCAGTTATACATATATACGTTCTTTTTTGTATTCTTTTCCATGACGGTTTACTACAGGGTATTGAATATAGTTCCCTGTGCTATATATAATAGTTTGCATCTGCTAATCCCAAACTCCCAATCCTTCTCTCCCTCGTACCCTACCTCTTGGCAACCACAAGTCTGTTTTCTATATCTGTGAGTCTGTTTTTTTTCGTAGAAATGTTGATTTGTGTCATATTTTAGATTCCACATGTAAGTGATATCATATGGTATTTGTCTTTCTCTTTCTGACTTACTTTGCTTAGTATGATAATCGCTAGGTCCATCCATGTTGCTGCAAATGGCATTATTTCATTCTTTTTAATACATGCCCACTTCCAAATCAGTTCCTGTAGCTCTTATTGGCTGAAGACTGGATTAACTTATTCTTCTTTTCAACATATATTTAAGAGCCTACTACATGCAGCATAGTGATGAACAAAACAAAAGTTCTGAAAATGGACTTATATTCTAGCAGGAGGATATAGACAAAAACAAGGAAGAAAGTAAAATACACAGTATTTTGAGATGTGATAAGTAGAGAAAAATATGGAGAAAAATAAAGTAGAGCAGGGAGATGGAGAGCACAAGTCAGGGACGTTGCAATGTTAAGTAGGGGGGCGTCTAAGCAGAGACCAAAGAAGGTAAGGGAGTGAGCCATGAGGGCATCTGGGGGAAGAGTATTCCAGGCAGTGCAGGCAGCCTGTGCAAAGGCCCTGAGGCAGGAGATGCTTGACATTTTTGAGGAACAAGGAAACCAAGTGACTAAAGTGAGGAGGAGGGTAGAGGAGTGAGGTTAGGGAGGTAAGGGGAACAGCGGGTGGCACAGCCCTTGAGGCCTGTGGTGAGAACTTTGGCTTCTACTTTGAGTAAAATAGGAAGTCCATAGAGGGTTTGAGCAGAGAAATGACATGATCTAATTTTAAAACAGAAATTTTCAATCTTGACTGCACATTAGAATCACCTGCAGACCTTTAAAAATACAGATGCTGGACTTCCCTGGTGGCACAGTGGTTAAGAATCCTCCTGCCAATGCAAGGGACTCAGGTTTGAGTCCTGGTCTGGGAAGATCCCACATGCCGGGAAGCAACTAAGCCCGTGTGCCGCAGCTACTGAGCCTGCGCTCTAGAGCCTGCAAGCCACAACGACTGAGCCCGTGTGCCACAACTACTGAAGCCCACATGCCTAGAGCCCATGCTCCACAACAAGAGAAGCCACTGCAGTGAGAAGCCTGTGCACTGCAGTGAAGAGTAGCCCCCACTCGCCACAACTAGAGAAAGCCCATGCACAGCAACAAAGACCCAACACAGCCATAAATAAATAAATAAATACATACATACATACATACATACATACATGCATACATACATACAGATTCCCCGGGTCCCATCCCCAGAGGTTCTGATACAGTTGCGTGGAGATGGGGCCTGGGAATCAGGATCTTTAAAAGCTCCCCTGAAATCCACATGATTCCAATGTACACCTGGGGTTGAGAGCCCTGGGTCTATATGCCAAATCCTTACCTCTGACTTAAAACTCTCCCTGGATGTCCATATTTGAGTTAACTTCTAACTCCAGGTCTCCATTTGGATGCCTAATAATCATCTCCCGACTTAACCTGGCCTCAGTCGAATTCCTGACCCCTCCCCAAACCTGCTGTGCCTGTAGTGTCCTCTGTCTTAGTGAGTGGGTTTTCTGTCCTTACGGTCCTCATGCCAGAAACTTGGCATTGTCCTTGATTCGTCTCTTAGTCTCACATCGCACCTCCAATTCTTTAAAAGGTCCTGTTCACTCTGCCTTCAAAATATATCCAGAATAGGGACTTCCCTGGTGGCGCAGTGGTTAAGACTCTGCACTTCCAATGCAGGGGGCCCAGGTTCATTCCCTGGTCAGGGAACTAGATCCCACATGCATGCCGCAACCAAGAGTTCACATGCCACAGCTAAGGAGCCCGTGAGCTGCAACTAAGATCTGGTGCAACCAAATAAATATATATATATATATATATATATATATATATATCCAGAATCCACCACTTCCTATTACGTCCACTGCCACCCTCATCAAAGTGCCCATAATCTCCATGTCTCGCCGGGCATTTAGCTGGTTCCCCTGCTTCGTCTCCTGCCTGCAGCAGTGGTTCCCAACACAACTTCAATGGATTCACGTGGGGAGCTTTAAAAACTGTGATGCTGGGTCCTCAGAGTCTGCTGGAACTGGTGGTCCACAGCCAGGCATTGAGAATTTTAAAAGCTCCCTAGTGATTCCATTGTGCAGACAGGGTTGAGAACCACTGAAATGGAATTTAAATTCATGAATTTGGGTGTGATCATCTGGGTAAGGGGTGTACTTCGAGAATCAAAGTGATGCGTAGACTGAGTCCTGGGTTCTCCTACATGCAGAGACTGGGAAATGAGGAGGAACCAGGAAAAGACCAAAAAAGAAACTGATCAAATCGCTGTGGCAGAGTTAGAAGGACATTGACCCAATCAGACACACCACTTGAGTTGCAGGTGGGAGGCCAGAGTCCCCCAGCACCCAGGGCAGCACAGACGAACAATTGAATGGATACCTGAATCAGCTACTCCTGGAGCAGGGAAGGAGAAAGATGAAGAAGGTTGGGTGGTCAAAAAATGTCTACTAGTCCAGTTTGTTTCTTCTGCATGTAGCTGCCCAGTTTTCTCAACACCATTTATTAATGAGGCTGTCTTCCCCCATTGTGTATTTTTGTCTCCTTTGTTGTAGATTTATTGCCCATATAAGTGTGGGTTTATTTCTGGGCTCTCTATTCTGTTTCACTGATCTATGTGTCTTTTTTGTGCCAGTACCATACTGCTTTGATTACTGTGGCTTTGGAATATAGTTTGAAGTCAGGGAGTGTAATACCTCCAGCTTTGTTCTTCTTTCTCAAGATTGTTTTGGGGTCTTTTCTATTTCCATACAAACTTTGGAATTGCTTGTTCTAGTTCTGTTTTGGTATTTTGATAGGAATTGCATTGAATCTGCAGATTGCCTTGCGGCCTATGGTCAGTTTAACAATATTAGCTCTTCCAATCCATGAACATGATATATCTTCCCATCTGTTTGTGTTATCTTCAATTTCTTTAATCAATGTTATACAGTTTTCCAAATATGGGTCTTTTACCTCCTTAGATTTATGCCTAAATGTTTTATTCTTTTTGATGCGATTGTAAATGGGATTGTTTTCTTAATTTCTCTTTCTGATAGTTCATTGTTAGTGTATAGAAATGCAAAAGATTTCTGTACATTAATTGTGAGCCCTGAGACTTTACCAAATTCATTGATGAGTTCTAATAATTTTGGGGTGATGTCTTTAGGACTTTCTCTATATAGTATCATGTCATCTGCTTTCTCACACCATATACAAAAATAAATTCAAAGTGCATTAAAGACTTAAATATAAGACCTGAAACCATAAAACTTCTAGAGGAAAACATAGCCAGTACATAAGCTCTTTGACATTGATCTTAGCAATATTTTTTTGGATATGTCTCCTCAGGCAAGGGAAACAAAAGCAAAAATAAACAAAAGAGACTAGATCAAACTAAAAAACTTTTGTACAGTGAAGGAAACTATTAACAAAATGAAAAGGCTGCTTACTGAAAGGGAGAAGATATTTGCAAATGATATGTCTGATAAGGGATTAACATCTAAAATATGCAAAGAATGCATACAACTTAACATCAAAAAAATGAACAAGCCAATTAAAAAATGGGCAGAATGGCAGAATAGCTTCACACCTGTCAGAATGGCTATTATCAAAAAGACAACAAACAATAAGTGTTGGAGAGGACGTGGAGAAAAGGGAACACTTGTGCACTGTTGGTGAGAGTGTAAATTGGTGCAGGCACTATGGAAAACAGTATGGTGATTCCTCAAAAAATTAAAAATAGAACTACTACATCATCCAGGAATTCCACTTCTGCATAGTTATTTGAAGAAAAGGAAAACACTACTTAGAAAAGATATATGCACACCTATGTTCATTGCAGCATTATTTTTTTTTTTTTTTTTTTTTTTTTTTTTTTTTTTGCAGTACACGGGCCTCTCACTGTTGTGGCCTCTCCCGTTGTGGAGCACAGCCGCCAGATGCGCAGGCTCAGTGGCCGTGGCTGCTCACGGGCCCAGCCGCTCTGTGGCATATGGGATCTTCCCGGACCAGGGCACGAACCTGTGTCCCCTGCATCAGCAGGCAGATTCTCAACCACTGCGCCACCAGGGAAGCCCTGCAGCATTATTTTTAATAGCCAAGATATGGAAGCAACCTAAGTGTCCATCAGCAGATGAATGGATAAAGTATATCTATATCTATACACACACACACACACACACACACACACACACACACACACACACACACACACAGTGGAATATTACTCAGCCATAAAAAAGAATGAAATCTTGCCATTTGAGACAACACGGATAGACCTGAGGGCATTATGCTAAGTGAAATAAGTCAGACACAGAAAGACAAATATGGTATGATTTTCACTTACATATGGAATCTAACAAACAAAACAATGAACAAACATAACAAAACAGGAAAAGAGTCATAGATACAGGAAAAAACAGATTGTCAGAAGAGAGGGGTGGGAGAAGGAGAGACATAGCTGAGGGAGATTAAGAGGCAGAAACTTTCCAGCTGCAAAATAAATGAGTCACATGTGGGGAATATAGTCAATAATTATGTAATATCTTTGTATGGTGACAGATGGTAACTAGACTTATCATGGCGATCATTTTGAAATGTGTAGAAATATCAAATCGCTATGCTGTGTAACAGGAACTAACATAGTGTTGTACCTCAATTATACTTCAAAACAAACAAACAGACTCAGAAAAACAGATCAAATTCATGGGTACCAGAGGTGGGGAATGAGGGGAGGGGGAATTGGATGAAGGCAGTCAAAAGATACCAACTTCCAGTTATAAGACATATAAATACTAGGAATGTAATATACAGCATGATATATAGAATTAACACTGCGGTATGTTATACATGAAAGTTGTAAATCCTAAGGGTTCTCATCACAAGGAAAAAAATTTTTTTTCTATTTGTTTAATTTTGTATCTATATGAGATGATGGATGTTCACTCAACTTATTGTGGTAATCATGAAATGATGTATGTAATTCAAATCATTATGCTGTGCACCTTTAACTTACTCAGTGCTATATGTCGATTATATCTCAATAAAAGTGGAAGAAAAAAAAAGAAACGTCAACTAAACCAATAATGATGATGACGGTCATGAAAATAAAAATAGCGTTGATTGTACTAGTCAGCTCGGGCTGCCGTAACAAATACCACAGACTGGGTGGTGTAAACCATACAAATATATTTCTCACAGTTCTGGAGGCTGGAAATGTCAAGATCAAGGTGCAGCAGGGTTCAGCTTCTGGCGAGAGCTCTCTTCCTGGCTTGTAGGTGGCTGCCTTCTCACTGTGTTCTCACATAACTGTTCCTTGTTGCATGCACATGGAGAGCTAGAAAGATCTCTCTCTTCCTCTTTTACAAAGGCCACCAGTCCTATTGAATAAGAATCCCACCCTATGACCTCATTTAAACTTAATTACCTCCTAAGGACTCTATCTCCCAATACAGTCAGTTGGGGGTAAGGGCTTCAACATATGAATTTAGAGGGGACAAGATTTCAGTCCATAGCGTTAACACATCCATGAAATGGAGAGAACATTAATGCCTACTTCATAGAGTTCTTGAGAAGATGAACTAACAGCTGGCTCAATGCCTCGCACACAGCAGGAAGTCAAGGAATGTGGGCTTTCTTAGGAAAGGAACCTGGTAGAGTGATTCAGCCACACAGTCACTGGACTCATGGTCTCTTGGGGGGGAACCCTAAATCCCTCTTGCTACGAATACCAGTTAAACCTACTTGGCTATAGGCCCCAAGATATTACAGCCAAGTGTGATATTAAGTGTGAATGCCTATCTGCCCTCTTCTGGCCTTAATCCAGGCCAAGCCCCAGGCACGCCCCAGGCACACCCTGGGGTTGTATCCAGCCACATTTCTGTCCCACCTCCAGGCACATAGGGCAAACAGGAAGTCAGCTCAAAAGACAAAGTAACATTTAAGCCAACACCTGAAGAATGAATCAAAGTTATTTAGAATATTAGTCAAGGTAGGCCAATTACTTTAACAACCCCAAATCTCAGTGGCTTAAGCTAATACAAGTCTATTTCCTGTTCCTGTCACAGTCCAAAAGGTTGGTGGGACTTTGCTTCACACAGTCACTCAGGGTCTCAGGTTCCTTATGTCTGGGCCCTCCTCTAGGTCTTTGGAGTCTCCTCTCTTCGGAGAGTGGATGGGGAAGTGGGGCAGCACTGTTCATGGGATGTTTTAATAGGCTGAGACTGGACATAGCAACGTACTCCACTCACATTCCATTGGTCTGAACTCAGTCTCTTGGCCGTAGCCAACTGCAATGGCTGCTGGGAAATGTAATCCAGCTGTGTGCTCAGGAAGAGGAGGAACACGGATATTGTTGCTGGAAGGGGTGCTCTAGATAGGGAACCATTGTGTGCAGAGGTCTGGAGGAAAGCTAGCAAAGCATACTGGGAAACTAGCACATGCTCAGCCTGGCTGTCACTATATGTAGAAGGAAGGAATGGTGACAGGAAGTGACTTGGGTATCATGCTCACCCTGGCCCTTAAAGGGGGGCCATGGATAGGAGCTTATGCTCAAGAACATCAGTTTGGGTCAAAGAGCTGAAGTTTTCTCCAACTCAGACTATCAAGTAATTCTGTGAGCATGTGATTGCATAGGATTTTTAAAATAATGCTTTAATTTTTAATTTATTGATAGGTAATACACTCATATGGTTCAGAACTTTTAAAGGGCACATGGGTAAATCATGAAATTTCCTTTCCACTCTATCTCTCAGGCACCCACTTCTCCTCCCTGGAGGTGGCCAGTGCTATCGATCTCCTCCAGAGATGTTTTGTGACATGTAAGTACCATGTGTATTTATATTTTCCCTTTGCCCATTTTTGCACTAATTGTAGCATGCAATATCAAGTACCTGACCTTTGTCTGAGAGATTTTTTTCATGACAGTGTGTAAAGAGCATCTTCACCTTTTTTATGCCAGCAGAGGATTCCATTGTATGGAATCTTAAGCCACCAAGATAGTCCCTTATTGATGGACATTTACGTTGTCCCCAATTTACAAATTATCTTGCAAAAATTAAGTTTGTACACGTCACTTCACAAACAGGTGAGTTTATTGGTAGGAAAAACTCAGATGAATGGAACTTCTAGGTCAAAAGGTCACACTATTCAAACATGACCAGACATAAACCACCAGGCCACTCCCCCTGCCCTGTCTGAGCTCTTCTCTATTCCCCTCCAGTGACACAGACCTGAATGACACCCCTGAGAGGGACTGTGCCCTGCCATGCGGCCCCTGGTGTGGTTCAGTGGGCAGGAATCACCCCTCCCTTGGAAGATGGCATATACTCTCCTCAGAGTTTTGGTCAGAGACCTCTCAGGGAGGAGCATCCCTTGATCCCATGGCCCAAGCTCAGCGACACCTGTTTCCATGGCTTCCCTTCGCTCACTTACCCAGCCCCACACCCACCTTCAGCTCCAGCCGAGGAAGTTGTGGTAGCCAGAACAACGCCCCCTGCAAAGATGCCCATGTCCTAATCCCCAAAACTTGTGAATATGTTGCCTTACATGGCGAAAGGGACTTCACAGGTATGATGAAATTAAGGATCTTGAGATGGGGAGGCGATCCTGCATTATCAGGGGTGGGCGCAATTAATTACAAGGGTCCTTAAAATATGGGAGAAGGAGGCAGATAGTGAAAGTCAGAGAGAGAGACTGGAAGATGCTATACTGTTGGCTTTGGAGATGTAGGAAGAGGCCATAAGCCAAGGGATGTAGGTGACCTTTATAAACTGGAAAAGACAAGGGGATGTACGCTCCCCTAAAGCTTCCAGAAGTGACACCCCCAGCCACCACCTTGATTTTAGCCCAGTGAGACCCATTTGGACTTCTACCTTCAGAACTCTCAGGTAATACATTTACATTGTTTTAGCCACTATGTTTGTGGCCGTTTGTTACAGCAGCCATCAGAAACCAACAGCAGCCCAGTACTTTTTCTCTCCTGACTCTCCAGCCTCCGTTCTCTCAGAAGACCTGACCTCAAGTCCCAGTTCTGTTTACCCAGGGGCTGCTCTTGGGCATCCACAGTATCTCTTTGGGACTTGGTTCTCTCATCTGCAAAACTCAGCTCACGATCAAACTGACCCCACAGGCCTGCTGTGAGGGTTAAATGAAATTGTGCTTGTGAAGTCTCTTAGCAACAGTGGCTGGCACAAAATTGGTGCTTGATGATATTTTTAGTTGTTGAGCATAATTCTGTAACTTTCATTTCTGCTTCTAGAACCATCTCCTGCTCTGGCCCTGACTAGGGCCCTACCCCTCCCTGAGGGGTCAGCCCCTTCCTGCAGTGCTTGGGCCAGCAGGGACCCTCAGGGTATAAACTCTCTCCTTCCCACAAGTCCCCGGGGGCAACACAGCCCTGAGCACTGCCCTCATAGCCAGGAGGAAACTCAACCTAGGTTCAAATCCTTTCTCTGCCGCTTCCCAGCTATGTGATGTTGAGGGAGTTACTCCACCACTCTGTTTACTCCTTTGTAGAATGCCCACAGTGAGGTCTCGGCCAGGGTTAAGTGTGCTCTTGGCTGGGCTTGTAGAAGATGCTCAATAAACACCATTAACCACTGGTCTCCCAAACTAAGGAGGCCTGCCTTCTCAGCCAGGACCCAATCCAGGTTTGGTGGACCCTGGAGCCTATACAATTTGTGGTCCCTCTTTAAGAAAGGGCATCCATTCTGGAACTAAGAAGCAAGTATAACATGTTGCAGGACACAAGGTTAATGTATAAAAGTCAATTGCTTTCCTCTATATTAACAATGAACAAATAAAATTTGAAATTAAAAACACAGTATCATTTACATGAACACCCCCCAAAATTAAACACTTAGGTATAAATCTAACAAAGTATATTCAAGATCTATATGATGAAAACTACAAAACTCCGATGAACAAAATAAAGAAAAAAAAACCTAAAAAATGTTTGTGGATAGGAACACTCAAAATTGTCAAAATGTTAGTTCTTCCCAACTTGATCTATAGATTTAATGCAATCCCTATCAAAATCCCAGCAAGTTATTTTGTGGATATCAGCAAACTGATTCTGAAGTTAATATGGAGAGACAAAAGACCCAGAATAACCAACACAATATTGAAGGGGGAAAAAAAAAAAAAAAAAAGAGGATTGACATTACCCAACTTCAAGACTTACTAGAAAGCTGCAAAGTAATCAAGACAGTGTGGTAATGGCAAAAGAATAGACAGATAGATCAATGGAACAGAACAGAGAGCCCAGAAATAGACCCACATAAATATAGTCTACTGATCTTTGAAAAAGATCAAAAGGCAAACAATAGAGCAAAATAGTCTTCTCAACAAATGGTGCTGGAAACTGGACTTCCACATACCAAAAAATGAATCTAGACATAGACCTTACACTCTTCACAAAAATTAACTCAAAATGGGTCATAGACCTAAATGTAAAACACAAAGCTATAAACCTCCCAGAAGATAATGGAGGAGAAAACCTCGATGAACTTGGATATGGCGATGCTTCTTCAGATACAGCACCAAAGACATGACCATCAAAGACATAATTGATAACCTGGACTTCACCACTAAAATGAAAAACTTTGCTCTGCAAAAGACTGTATCAAGAGAGTTAGAGGACAAGCCACAGACTGGGAGAAAATATTTGCAAAACACACATCTGATAAAGGACTGTTATCCCAAATATACAAAGAACTCTTAAAATTCAATAGTAAGAAAACACACAACCTGATTAAAAAATGGGCCAAACCCATACCTTAGCAAAGAAGATACTCAGAGCATATGAAGATACAAATGAGCATATGAAAAGATGCTCTACATCCTAAGTCACCAAGAAAAGGCAAATTAAAACAACAGTGAGATACCCCTACACACCAGTTAGAATGGCGAAAACTCAAACACAGACAACCCCAAATGCTGGAGAGAGGATGTGAAGCAGCGGGAACTCTCATATGTTGCTGGTGGGAATGCAAAATGGTACAGACACTTTGGAAGTCACTTTGGTAATTTCCTACAAAACTCTTCCCATACAATCCAGCAGTTACAGTCCTTGGTATTTACCCGAAGGAGTTGAAAGCTTACGTCCACATAAACATCTGCACACAGATGTTTATAGCAGCTTTATTTATAATTACCAAAACTTGGGCGCAACCAAGATGCCCTTCAATAGGTGAATGGATAAATAAACTGTGTTACATCCAGACAATGGAATATTGTTCATCCCTAAAAAGAAAGGAGCTATCAAGCCATGAAAAGACACGGAAGAGCCTTAAATGCATATTACTGAGTGAAAGAAGCAAATCTGAAAAAGCTACATGCTGTATGATTCCCAGTGTATGACATTCTGGAAAAGGCAAAACTACGGAGAAAATAAAAAGTGGTTGGGACTTCCCTGGTGGTTCAGTGGTTAAGAATCTGCCTGCCAATGCTGGGGACAAGGGTTTGAGCCCTGGTCCGGGAAGATCCCACATGTCACGGAGCAAGTAAGTCTGTGCGCCACAACTACTGAGCCTGCTCTCTACAGCCCGTGAGGCACAGCTACTGAAACCCGCGTGCTTAGAGCCCATGCTCTGCAACAAGAGAAGTCACCACAATAAGAAGCCCGCACAACGAAGCGTAGCCCCCACTGTCTGCATCTAGAGAAAGGCTGCACGCAGCAACGAAGACCCAACACAGCACCCCCCCACACACAAAAAAAGTGGTTGCCGGGGGTTGGGGGAAGGGAGTGATGAATAAGTGCAGCACAGAGAATTTTTAGGGTAGTGAAGATACTGTGTAGATGTTATAATGACAGATGCATGTCATCATACATCTGTCCAGACCGATCCCATGTACAACACCAAGAGTGAACCGTAGTGTAAACTATGGACTTTGGGGGATTATGATGTGTCGTGTAGGTTTATCCTTGATGACAAATGTACCACTCCGGTGAGCGATGCTAATAATGGGGGAGGTACTCATGTGTGGAGGCAGGGGGTATATGGGAAATCTCTCCACCGCCTTCTCAATGTTGTTGTAAACCTAAAACTGCCCTAGAAAAATAAAGTATTTTAAAAGAAAGAAAGAGCAAATTTTTACCGATGTGAAGTAGGGTCTTGGAAGACACCTGTGCCAGAGAGGGTCTCCATTAGCTTTTGCGTTCTGCTCTCAACCCTTTCTCCTCCATGGTACCTGTGCTCAACAGCTTCCAGAAAAATCCCTCCAAACAGGCTAAGTGTCAGAGGCAGTGACCACTTCGGCCTCGCTGCAGCCTCCAAGCTCCCTTGGTAAGTGAGCAAGGCCTCCAATGAAACAGATGCAAACTCTTTCCCGAACGAGGCTTGCTCCTCGGGACAGAGGGAAGAGCGAATCTCCTCTTTGCTCTGATGGTAAGGTTGCCGAATTTGGCAAATTGAAATATTGGACACCCAATTCCATCTGAATTTCAGATAAACAACAAATAATTTTTTAGTATAAGTATGGACATTTTTCAGGGGACATTTAGCAGGGTGTCCTGTACAGTACCTGGCAGCCCTGTCTCACAGGGACCCAGCAAAGTCAGGTTCACTGCCATGGGAAGCAAAATTGATCTTAGCAGTGAGGCTCCTGACTCTTCTTTCCTAAAGAAGGATGTGGCTATTCCAACTCAGGGTGTGTCTTTCAGAAGCATTCTTGGTCTGGAAAGTGGGTGGAGATACCTGATCTTCAGCAGAAGAGTAGCCAGTAGCAGAAGGGATTTGGGGCAACTGCTCCCCAAGCAGGTCGGCGACTGAATGACCGACCTGGAATTGTGAAGATCTCACTTCTCTCTGAACCTTTTTCTCCACCTGTAACACGATGCTTCCTATGCTCTTGGGTGGTGTGAGCATGAAATAGGAAAATATATATGTAAGATGTGTGCCTAGGAGTCAGTGGTAAGTATCACTATGTTAGGTTTTTGTTGTTAGCTATTTAGGAAAAAAACATTTTCCCAAACTGTTGGACCTGCTTTGCTGAAGCTGGCAAGTGTGGGCTCTCGGGTCCACATGGTCACCAGCCAGGCCCTCCTCCGTGCAGAACCCTCTGCTCTGTGTTGAATGAGCCTATGTCCTTTGTTCCTGCAGTGGGTTCTGGCAGGCTGCCCACTGGACTGTTTTTCCAGGGATCCATCCTGGAGCCTCCCCTCGCTTTGCCTCTGACAGCTGCAGGCTCCATGGTCCCCGAGCACAAGCCCCTGCCGCCTATCTCCTGCTTCTGCTCTCCCTCTGCACAAGCCTAGGCCCTGCCCTCAAACACACCAGGAGCATCTCTGGGGTGCCTCCACCTGTCCCTGACGAGTGAACACGGCACACTGAGATGTGGGTTGCCCTCAACCTGGTACATTTTGTCTTACGTGAGCCTTGCAGCCGCCCCTGAAAGCAAACGTCAGCACGCCTGCTTCTGCAGATGCAGAAACCGAAAGTGGTGGAAAGACCACCACGTGAGCAGACACCTGTGCTGGCGTTTTACATGCCTGATCTCATAGTTTAGAGCGGGCAGATTTTGTTGTTGTTGTTCCTATGAATGGAATACATTCAAACATTAGAAAAGCATGATATTAAAAATAAGTCTTCGGGGCTTCCCTGGTGGCACAGTGGTTGAGAGTTCGCCTGCCGATGCAGGGGACGCGGGTTCGTGCCCTGGTCCGGGAAGATCCCACATGCCGCGGAGCGGCTGGGCCCGTGAGCCATGGCCGCTGAGCCTGCGCGTCAGAGCCTGTGCTCCGCAACTGCAAAAAAAAAAAAAAAGTATCAGAATATTTAGTGATCATTCATTGTGTCTCATGAGCGGTGCAAAACAATTCACGTGTGCTATCCTATTGAATTCTCATGACAATTCTATTTGGTAGGTACTGTTATTGTTTCCATTTTACAGATGAAAGAACTGTGGCTTAGAGAGATTAAAAATCTTCTCTAAGCTTGCACATGACAGTACTTGTACCCCAGCCCAGAGCTGTCTCAGACTAAAATCTGTCCTCTAAATTTCATAAGCATCTTGTGAGGAGGGCCCCATATTCCCATTTTCTAATAAGACTACTGAGACCCAGAGTAAAATGACTTGCCCAGGGCCACAGAATCCAACAACAGATTTGAGCTTGACTCCAGAATCTGTGCTTTTCCATGGAAGTTCCAGTGGCACCTCCTCCAGGAAGCTCTCTGGCATTACTCCAGTGTCCTTCTCATCTGACCTCCAATAGCAGCTTCCTGGGAGCCCTGGAATCTGCAGCAGGGTACGGATTCTGCCTTCACTGGCCAGAATGAGTAGGTATGTGGGAGCGTGGGACCTCACGGGCACTGGTGTCACACAGACCTAGATCAGGATCCCCCTCTGCCCTCTACCCACTGCGAGTGAACTTGGGCAGGAGACCTCCCCTCTTGGGCCTTAGTTATTCATCATCATGATTCTTGTTTTTATTGTTGTTGATTGTACTAGTGATAAGGGCAGTTGCCAGTTACGGAGTGCCTTCCCTGTACCGTGTTTTGCAGCGGACAGTCTCTTAGTTTGGGTCCCCAGAATCAGACACTGAGACCAGGATTTGGAGCAAGTAGTTTAGGTAGGAGGCAACCCCACTAAGCTTGATGAGGGAGTGGTCATGTGACATAGGGAAGGGAGGAAAACCATTGAGTGTGTATAACGAACAGCTTCCCGCCCTGGGCAACTGGGCTCCATCCTGCTGGGGGCCCCTGAGAAATCACGTGCCTCACCCCCTCAACTGTCATCCTGAGGGAATCCGCCACTCCTGTCCCTCTGTGGTTGGGAGTCAGTTTATTGAGGGCAAGGCATTCCCGCAGCCTCAGGTGGATAGGAACTGTCTGCAGATGCTCCACAGCCCAGCCTCCCCACAGGAGTTTCAGGAGCTTTAGAATTAACATTTAATTACCATTGACCTTGTGTTTTCCCAGCAAATTTTGTATCCCTTTTGTGGCGGGGGTGGGGGGGGTGGGGGGGGGTGGAGGTGGGGGTGGGGGGGGTGGGGTGGGGTGGGTGGTGTCTATGCCTTTTACCTTATCTAGGTTTCTCACATCACCATGTTAGATGTGGAGTAAACCTCCATAAATTCAGGCTGACCAGATGGTTCTTTTAGTCATCAGCACAGATTTACTGGATACCTACTATGTGCTAGGTATGTGTTGCTCTTTTTTTTTTAATTAGTAAACTTTATTTCTTGAGCAGTTTTAGGTTTACAGAAAAATGAGTGGAAAATACAGACTGCTCTAAACCCTCGAACCCCATTTCTCCTATTATTAATGTCTTGCCTTAGTGAGGTACATTTGTTACAATTGATGAGCCACTATTGATACGTTGTTATTAACTAAAGTCAGTAGTTTATACTAGGATTCACTTTTTGTGTTGTGCATTCTCTGGGTTTGAACAAATGCATAATGACCTGTATCACATAGACTAGTTTCACTGACCTCAGAATCCCCTGTGCTCCAACTATTTTTCCCTCCCTCCACTGCCCCATCCCCTGACCCAGGTGCCATTTTTAGTGCTGGGGATACAGTTGGGACAAACTGAAATTTCTGTCTTCGTGAATCTGACATTTTAATGGAGGAGACGGACAAGAAACCCCCAGTACCAGACTGTGACTGTATTTGGAGATAGGGTCTTTACGGAGGTAACTAGGTTAAAATGCGTTCCAATATGACCGATGGCCGTATAAAGAGAGGAAGTAAGGACAGAGACAACAGAGGGAAGCCCATTCGAAGGCACAGGGAGAAGGCGACCCTCTACAAGAAGAAACCAACCCCGCTGACACCTTGACCTTGGACTTCTAGCCTGTAGAATTGTGAGGAAATAAACTTCTATTGTTTGAGCTCCCCAGTCTGTGGTGGTTTGTGTGTCAGCCCTAGCCGACTAAGACAGGAGGCAAGGAGCCTGTCCTTCCGTTGTCCCTCCCCGCCAGTCCACTCAGAGGTGTTAGGAAGGATGGTCTGTAATAGGGAAGAACAAATCTGACTCCATATTGGATCTGTTTTTTTTACTTTAACCTTTGCATTCTATTGCTTTTGCTACAAGTTAAGAATGTTGCCAATAGCCTGAAAAATACAAGGTAGCCCCTTCTCAAGGCTCTGACCTTTAAAGGAACAACACTTTTGCATTCATATAGAGATAAAAAGTGGCAGAACAGAGAATAACATTTGTCTCATTGGAAGTTTATAGGAACATTGTGACCACACCTGCATGGACAGCTGTAAGAGCAAAGAATTATAGCACCAAGAAGTTTGCAACGATCAGCCACACCCCTCCCCTTTTAGCATAAAAGAAGCCTGAATTCTAACTCAGGAAAGATGGTTCTTTGGGACACGGGTCCATCATCTTCTCTGTTTGCTGGCTTTCCAGATAAAGTCAACATTCCCTGCCCCAACACCTCGTCTCTCGATTTATTGGCCTGTCCTGAGGCAAGTAGTATGAGCTTGGACTCAGTAACAGTCTGCTAGACCCAAACAATTTGGGTACAAGGGTCTGCGTGTCAGTGGCCTTCCTTTCCTTCTGGGGTGGCAGAGCTGTCCCCTGTCACGGCTGGTTGTGGTGGCCACTTACCGAGGGCCCACCAGCTGTGTCCAGAACAGTGCCATGAGTAAGAGCACAGAAATCAGGAATCTGACAGACAGACTGCAGTCAAGGCCCACTCTTCCTTCCACTTAGCAGCTATGTGACCTTGAGTGGGTTATTTCATCTCCACAAGCTATGTGACCTTGAGTGGGTTATTTCATCTCCACAAGCTATGTGACCTTGAGTGGGTTATTTCATCTCCACAAGTCTCAGCTTCTCCATCTGTCAAATGAGAGGAAATGACTGCCTCCTGCCTCCTGTGGCTGTTGGGGACCAATGGCGAATGTTTGGGGTGCAGTCGGCACAGTGCCTGCCACTCAGATGAGTTAGCAGCTATTTTATTCTGTATAGCATTTGTCTTTACAAATAGCCTGAGATGGAGGTATTATTTTCACTTCACGGCAAGGGAACTGACCTAAAGGACCCCTTCTGCTGACCAGTCAGTCCGCCCACAGCCTTGAACCCCGCTGCAAATCCTGCGGTGGGATCACTGGGGCACTTGACTGAGGCACTGACGTCACCGGCGTCAAGGTTGTGGGCGTGGCTTTGTAAATAAGTTTTGAAAATACTTATCATCTTGTCTGTCCCTCTCCAGCCCCTTGAGTCAGCAGTACTGGCCCCGGAACAGACTTTCTGTGACATTTCCAGCTTTCCCCCCCACCCTACTTCCATTCTAATTTACCTCTCTGGGCCTCAGTCTCCTTATCTGGAAAATGAGGTTTAGAAGTTCAGTGATTTTTCAAGATTCCTCCTAGAAGCAGAACCATCCTGGAACTCTCCTTTAAATGCTGCTGGGGGATTGATGACCCCATGGTGGCAGTCACACTTAATGAAAACTCTTACTGATTGTGCTTCTGTGTCAGGCGCTTTTCGTATATCATCTCATTTTGGTCAAAGGCTCTGACAAAGAATCATTGAGGTAGACAGTGTTGTCCCTGTTTTTCAGATGAGAGGACAGAGGTCCAGAGATGTGCAGTGATGTGGTCGAGGACTTGGGGCCAGTGCTTGGCAGAGCTGGGAATCAAACTAAAGTCTGTCTGGGTTCAAAGCCTGTGCCTCCTTGCACCCCTCCCCCTGCCCCCATCCTATATCTTGTGGCTTACAGGTTTAGGTTTGTTTTGTTTTGAGGCAGACATTGTTTTGTCTGGACTACAATTCAGTTCAGGTTTATGGAAAAAAAATAACATTCATAACAACACAGGTGACCTTCAAGTTTTAGCAGCAATCTCAGTGCCTGGGGAATGATTTTTGCAAAGCCCGCTCTTCCTTTCTTCTTCCTTGTGAAGAGAAAAGGCCTGTGCCCTGGGCATTTGCTTTAACTTTCACAAAAAGAAGGCAAAGGCAGGTGTGTCTCTCCAACTCTCCTTTGAAATGGAGGGAGTGAGGAACAGAGATGTTATTGAGGCTTGGGGCTGGAATTTGAGGGAAAATTGAAATCTTGGAGAAGTTGCCTGTGCTGATTTCCTTTGGACATTAAGAAGTCCGGCAGAAGGCTGCTAATTGTCAGGGCTTCCCAGAGCTCAGAGGAGGTTCCCAGAATGCGCTGCAAGACAGAAGGACAAAGACAAATGAGAGGAGGCTGCGTGGCCCTGCTTCCCTTTATTCTGCACGTGGCTTCAGATCTGGGCTTGTAGGAGCCTGGCATGATGGGCACAGACACACGTGCAAACACTTTGTCTGCTGGCGAGTGCAGTGAAGAGGGGGGTGGGGAGAGTAAGAGGCAGAGGAGGAGCCTCAGAAGGCCTGGATTCGGGCTCAGCCCAACCACCAGCTAGCCACCTGTGTGACCTGGAGGAAGTTGCTTATCTGGTGGGCCCCCGCAGTCTCAGTCTCTAAGGGAAGGTTGGACATTATACTATCTCAGTGTTCCATCTGGGTCTAACAGAGATGACCTTGGCCAATACAATGTGGAACTCTGTTTCCTAGGAACATACTCTGAACAGCAGCAATAGGAAGAAACGATAAAAGTAGCTCAGGCTTATTAAGCGCTAAGTGTGGGCTACGCACTGTGCAAAAAATTTTGCGTGGCTTATATCACTTGTGTCTCCTAATAAATGCAAGAGCTGGATACTTTTATATCCTCACACTTAAAGATGAGAAAACTGAGGCTCAGAGAGGCTGAATCGCTCGAGCTAGAAAGTGGCAGACCTAGCATTCGAACCAGGCATTCCCCCTGTAGTGCAGCTTCAAGTAGCAGCCATAGGCCTGGATGCAGGGCTGGATACTGCCAGGCCCCATCGAATGGCCCTCACCCCAGGTTCCACAGAGCCAAAGGCTGACCTCCCCCAACTGAGTGTCCCTGGCTTAGGCAGGCATTGCTGGAGTGTAACGGGATCTGCTTAGAGAGGCCACAGCAGCCAGAAACCTGACCTGCTCCCAGACCTGTCCCTGAGAGGGGCTGGAGGACAGCTTGGGGCTTGGAGATCGGTTCACTCTAGCCCAGCTCTCCCCTAGCAGGCCAAGTGGCTTTTGGCCCTTGCTAATGGCATCAGCTCAGATCAGTGCCAGGGGAGCCGCTGGCCATGTGGGGCACTCTGGGCGGGTGGCCCTTGGTCCCTTTGGTTGACACACCACCTGCTTCGAGTTGGCAAGGCAGAAATTGCAGCTGGGAGGGCTGCCCAGGTGCAGGAGTCAGTTTCATTCCTGCATGTGCATTACTTGCAAGCCCGAACCACAGAGCCTGCCTGCAAATTCCAGACCACACTCCTGATCGAATATTCATGGGCACTGTTGGGTTGTCGTCCTCATGAATCCCATGATCTGCATTTATTGCTTTGACGCTATTTTATGATAGTGTTTTTCCCTCCTTTGCTGTGTGCCACATTTTCACCATCCTCCAAAATAATCCGCCTTAGAGCTACGTGGACAGCTGTGGCTTACCAAAATTGTGCTCAGCCATCAACCTGGGAAAGAAAATTAATTTATATATCAGGCACTGATGACAGTGATAGAAGCACTTAAATATTTGTAGAGTTGAATGGCATGGAAGGAAAAAAAAATCTTCCAGTCAGACACTGGGTTTAGTCAAGGTTTAACACAGAGTACTCATACAGCAATTCTATGAGCTAGATGACATTATTACCTCCATTTTTCAGATGAGGAAACTGAGGCACAGAGAAGTTAAGTAACTTGCCCAAGGTCTCATAAATTGCAAAAGGCAATTTGCTGAGTCCAATTTGTACTTATTTGGAAAATGGGGGATGATAATTCCTAATTTATTAGGTTCTCGGGAAGATAAGATTCTGTAAGGGAGGAGCGCTGAGCACATAGAATGTTCTCCTTTATCCCTCCTTCCCTCCCACATTCTTTCTTTCTTTTCTTCCAATGTTGATCAAAGTCGCCATTATGTCAGGTCTAGTGCTAGGTCCTGGGGGGATAGCCCAAAATGTCAAACAGCGCCCTCATCCTTCCTCTCTCCTGAGAGATTGCCATTCTACTGGGAAGGGGGCAATAGACAATGACCCTCACATTGTCTCACGCTCCCCCGGTCCCAAGGGGGGGTGTCAATATTTCCCCTCATATGGCTTCTGCCTCCCCTCTGGTTCTGGAGGAAGAGGTGATTCTTACCGGCAGGCAGAATCAGAGAAGCTTTGCCATCTGTTACCCCTTCCTTAGCATTTTATGTGACCAAGACTCTGACCCAGGCAGAGGCCAGAGAAATGGTGCGTTTGCCCAAGGTCACACAGGGAGTAAGCAGCTAAGCCAGGATTTGAACAAGACGCGTCTGACCCAAGCCCTGTGATAAGGCCGTGCATTCCAAACTCAGGCCACCCTGATGGGTTCAAAGTCCCTCCCTACTTTGAGCCCAAATCCACAGCCTGCCATCTGCATCCAACAGCTCCAACCTTGGATCCAGCCTTGCTTGCAGCATTCCCCAAATAGAAGTCACTCCATTCAACTTCTCTCTGGCAAATGCTGGGCATCGTGACTCTGTCCTCACCCAAGATCCCTGATTCCTTCCATCTTCTTCTTAGAAAGAATGTTGAGTTCCTGTCCCTTTCCTGGGACACTTCCTAGACCTACTAGCCTTCATCAAAGTCCCCTTCTAAGCAAGATACCTGAAGTCGAACGGGCCACTGCAGATGAGGGCTAAGGAGCGTCGTGACCAGCCTCTCACCTGCCATAGTGAGCACTTGCTCTCAGCCCTCCTGCTGGGCACACCCAGCACAGCATCATCTTTGAGTCAACTAGAACCCCTAGCTGACAGGCACACCTGCCGCTGTTGCTCAGGCCAAGTGTGCAGGCACCCACGTGCTTGGAGCCCCTCCTGGATTCCAGGCTCAATTCCCGTACAGTGCTGTTCACAAACTTCACCCCATCTCTCCAGCGCAGGTCTTACCAGCTCCATTTGCAGATGAGACAGCTGAGGCTCAGAGAGGGACTGTACGAAGAAGCACAGAATTAAGTGAAAACCCCCAGTTTGGTATCCCCGTGGTCAAGTTTTGAGTCGTAACGGGCAGGACCTGTAACTACCCTGTGAACATCACGTGATTGGATTCGGTCTCTCATACGTGCCATTCACAACATTTTAGGGTTCCGAGTATCTCAGGACCCTAGGTTGGGCTGTGACCCCTAACTTTGTAACTCCCGGAATTTAATCATCGTGACATTCATCAATGTCACGAATAGGACACTGCTGGGTTCAGAGTCCTGACGTTTCTGCTAGAGACCTGCCCCTCTCCGGCCTCTACCAACGCACTGACTTTTGAATCTTGACCCAAGGAATCCAGCAAACATACTCTCATCCCCCCGAACTTCTCCGGCTTGTCCAAATGAACATGGCATGAGACCGCTGTGGTGGACCTGGGTAGTTCTGAACCCACCTCTGTTCCTCTTGTGCTATTAACATTTTCCTTTTCCTTTGGGGAACATGGTAGATTAAAATATTGCTTCTAGTTCTTCATTCCCGCAGAACAGGATTATACATCCTACCCTTCACCTCCTGCGATGAAGCATCCCCCTTCCATCCTCAGCTGCTTGGATGGGGCTCAGCGTCACCCAGCGGGGACAGCATGCTCCAGGTGTGGTTGGCAGGCATCCCTGTGCTGGTGGCTCTCCATTTGCCACCCCCCTCCCATCCACTCTCTGGCCAGCTGCAAGCCCAGGGTCCCTTTCTCCCCTGCAGGTAACACTGTTTTCTTTCCTTACCCCTCAGGCCAACAGAAGGTATGAGATTCTGTCCGTGATCTTCCCAGCTGCCTCAGCATCCCTGTCGGCTCCCTATCTCTCTCTCTCTCTCTTTTTTTTTTTTTTCATTCTTTCTTTTGTCCCACCCAGTCACATGGAGGTTTTCTTGCCCTTTTGGAACTCTGAAGTCTTCTGCCAGCGTTTAGTAGATGTTCTGTGCGAATCATTCCACTTGTAGATGTTTTTTGCTTGTTTGTTTTGCGGTACGTGGGCCTCTCACTGCTGTGGCCTCTCGCGTTGCGGAGCACAGGCTCCGGACGCGCAGGCTCAGCGGCCGTGGCTCACGGGCCCAGCCGCTACCGCGGCACGTGGGATCCTCCTGGACCGGGGCACGAACCCATGTCCCCTGCATCGGCAGGCGGACTCTCAACCACTGCGCCACCAGGGAAGCCCTGTAGATGTATTTTTGGATGTATTTATGGGAGGGGGGTGAGCTCCACGTACTACTCCACCATCTTGATTCCTCCCCCGTCGGCTTCCTAATTCACCCCATGTCTCCGTAAACAGACCAAGCAGCACTTCCATACAGAATCCCCCCACCCACGAGCGGACCCTCTACTGGGATTCGGTCTGGTCCAGTATCACAGTCCTGATTGCAAATCCCAGATGCCCGTGGGCAAGTTACTTAACTTCATTTTTTCCCCAGTTGACAAAATGAGGATTACACTGTTGCCGTTTTGAGGTTGTCGTGAGAAAGAAATCAGATGACGGATGGGCAGTGCCCAGCCTTGTGCTTAACTCCTGGGGGCTGCAAGACAGGTCATCTCTCCCAGCCCATCTTGCTCTGGCCGGCAACAAATGTGGTGCCAGGCACTCACTAAAGCATTAATAAATATTTGTAGTTTGAAAAGCTCTATGGTAGATTTTCTTCCTTTGACCTTTTGATTATTTTCCCTCTTGAAATAGCACAATAAGGCCCCTAGTGCCATGGTGACGGTCTCTATAGAAATCCATAGCTTGTTCTCAGCACACCCACGGATGCCAGTGGGAGGCTGGCATAGATTTGGACCAATGGAGGGAAGGCATGTTTAGCCTTGTCCTGGTTACAAAGAACATGTTTTTTTTTTTTCTTTCAAATGGACCTTCCTGTCCCCGATTCAGCATCACCTAGGTCTCTCCTAATGTGGGTTAATTTTCCAACAGCTCCTAGAAAGAGTGTATTTCCAGTCTCTCCTGGGATAGACAGAGGAGTTTCGAACAGGGTATAAAGCAAGTTTCGATGGAGAATATTTGGATCCTGCCAAGGAGTCAGGTGGCTCTGATCTCATTCCTGCCCTGGAGTGGGAGTGTGTTTGCTTAGCACAGGTAATCCTTTTGAATGCTGTAATCTGAGGTTAGAAATAGACTTGTGTTGCTACCAGAAATCCCTGATGTTTTGGCCTTTTCTTTGTCAGGCTTGCCCTGGTCAAGGTTGGGCATGTATTTGCTTAGGAATGGAGGTCCTTTATGAAACCAAGGAGGGCCTCTGTCCCTTTAAGAGGGTCCTTGAGGAGAGACAGTCAGAGAATCACAGAGATGAGGGCCAGATGGCCAGTAAACAGGATGACAGTGAGTTAGGGAGAGGACCAGCTGGGCCGTCTGCTTTAGTCACCTTGCAGCGGAGAAGCCTTCAGTCAGTGGCTGCAATTGGAAGATTTGGGTGAGGGCTGGGCAGCCTGATCCAGGGACCTCAGAAAGGCCTGACTGACCCCACCTTCTGCCTGAACTGGGACTCAGAGTTCTAGACCTGGGAGACAGTCGGAAAGCAACAGAAAAAGTATGGGCTGTGGGGTCAGACAGCTCCAGGTTCAAATCCTAGCTGTGTTCCTTGGATGGTGATATAATCTGTCTGAGCCTCCAATTCCTCGTCTGTGAAATGGGATGATAATCCCATCTCACAAATACACGGTGAGGTAAGTACAAATAATGCGTAGACTACCCTGCATGGAGTAAAGCTCAGGAAATTTTAGTCCCCCTCTCCTCTGGAGAGCATACTAATAACTTTTTAACCAAGAGGGGCATAAAGGAAAATCTTTCTCTGAGCGTCTGGAATCTTGGCAATTTAAAAGTGAAATCCCCAAATCCTGCTTAAATACCTTACTTAGAATGCAAGTATATCACTTAGGACTGACTGGTTTTTCAGCTCCCTGTAACAGAACACCTAGATAATAGTGGCTTAAACAAGATAAAGATTTATTTTTCACTCATAGGGAACTGCAAACAGTTGAGGACTGGAATGGTGGCTCCCTAGCAGTTCCCTCCAAGGAGCCAAGGCTCCTTCCATTTTTTGGTTCCGCTATACTTGCAGTGTGGCTTCCACTGTGAAGGTCATTGCATGGTCATAAATGCTGCCAGAGCACCAGCCATCATGCCACCATTCCAGGCACCAGCAAGGAGAAAGAGAAGTATAAGAGTGTGCACCTCTCAGATGAGTCAGCATTTAAAAATTTCAAAAACAAACAAACAAACAAACAAAAACCTACCAGAAACTCCATCCAATGATTTCTGCTTATAGCTTATTGGCTCCCCCTACAGCCAGGGAGGCTGGGAAATGGACTGGGTGAGTGGACCCCCCAATAATATGGGGGTTCTATTAAGAAGGAGAAATGGAAGAATGTTGTCCCTTCCATAGCCAATTCAGAGCTTCTTCAATTTCACTGGAAAGGGCTGCCTAGGTCAACGCTGGGAATATTTCCCCAGAAACCAAAAGCATTTTGAGAACCTGGTCCCCCATAGGTTGTCAGCAAAGGTGAGTTCCTGTCTCCCTTCCAACCTCCTGTTGCCCCCTACTGCTTCCATGTAAGAAAATCTAGCATTAGCTTACATCCAACTTCAAATGCTACCTAGATTTAATGAATCAGAAAGGTTCAGAGTCAGAAGCTTAGGTGAATTACACACAAGTTCCATGTGGAGAATTTGCTAAAAACCCTAAGACTGACCACTGAAATCGAAAATATCTTGCATTATCTCCCACCTACCTACCTTATCAGCTGCATTAGTTCTCTATCACTGTGTAACAAATGACCCCCGAACTTAGTGACTCAGAAAACAACACGGGTTTATTATATCACAGTTCCTGTGGGTCAGGAATGTGGGTGTCCTCTGTGAGAAGCTGGGGTCCTCTGGCTCAGGGCTTCTCACAAGGCTGCAACCAAGTCATCCGATGAGGCTGCAGTCATTTCAAGGCTCAACTCAGGGTCGATTTGCTTCCAAGCTCACTCATGCGGTTGTTGGCAGCATTTAGCTCCTTGCTGGCTGTTGGCCGGAAGCTTCCTCAGTTTCTTGCCACGAGGGCTTCTCCGTAGGGCAGCTTACAATATGGCAGCTTGCTTCATCAGAACAAGCAAGTGAGAAAACCAGAGACAGAGTGGGAGCAAGAGGTCTTTTATAACCTAATCTTGGAGGTGGCATCCCATTGCTATCTTAGTCTATTTGTTATAAACAAGTTACTAGGTCCAGCCCAACTAAAGGGGAGGGAGGGGGGAACGTTTTAGAAGCACCAGTCAATGTCCTGCTTCATCACTCACCTTCTCTCTCTGGGTTCCTGACATAGCAGTCTATTTCCTTCCATGAACAAGCCCAGCTCCTTTCTACCACAGGGCCTTTGCACGTACAGTTCTGTCTGCTTGGTAGCTCTTCCCTTCCTCACTGCCTAATTTCAGATTTCTTCTCCAGCCTCATCTTTGCAGAGAAGCCTCTCCTGACCACCCTTCTCCTGAGTCACAGGAAGAAGGGGTGCCATCACTCAGCCCTGGGTAGCCCAGGAGGTTAACTTCAAGCAGAAGCCTGGACTCTGACCATTCAATTCTCTCTGTTATGAGGTTTGCTGCATTGGGACCCTTTAGCTGTAGCTGTAATCATCAAGCAGACAGCCTTTGGATCTAGCTCACAGATTATTATTATTATTTTTTAACATTTATTTATTTTGGCATGCAGGACCTTCGCTACAACATGTTGAGTTGTGACATGCAAACTCTTAGTCGCAGCATGCATGTGGGATCTAGTTCCCCCGACCAGGGATCGAGCCCGGGCCCCACACATCGGGAGTGTGGAGTTCCACCCACTGGACCACCAGGGAAGTCCCTAGTTCACAGATTCTTGACATCTCATACTGGGCTGCCCCAGAAGTCAAATAGGGGAAAGAGACGGACCCCTATTTCAGGTCAGGACCCAGCTCTGAATACATGTGTTTTTCTGGCGAAGCTTCCTTTATCAACTGTATTCATTCCTTCATTCACTTGTAATGGGTATGATTTTCGGTCTACAAACTCAGGTGTGGGATAAATAGAAAATAGGTATTTCTTTATTATACCAAACTAAGTTCAGTTTCTATTTTGAGCCTCCATTTTGCCGGGTTGGATCGCAACTGAGTCACAGTCAATCCATCCCCTCCATTCCCCGGCAATCACATCTATGCTTGGTGTGCAGAGGTGATGGGAGGGAGGCCACCGGTCATCGATGTCAGTTTCAGTGGCATTTATCTTTCAGCCATCGGTCAATTCAGGTCACCATGTTTGTGCCCTGTCTCAGATCAGGTGACCCTGTTACCTCCGTGACATTATGGGGCTCACAGGAGTCGTTGTATTACTTCTTATGCCTCACAGGATTGTGGGAAACTCTGAGATGTCTAAGTTCCCAATCGCCTACATGCCATGTGGACACTTCTGCTCTTTTGGGCTTTCCTTCCTCCCTGGGGGTCCTCCTTTCCTTCTGCTTGGAGATCGCACAGGTTGTCCCTCTGGGAAATTTGTCTTTGTCCCCACACCTGGCCCTGGGAGCAGAGCATGCAGCCCTTTTTAGCCGGGACAGCAACTTTCTCATTCCTCCCCTTCCTAGTCCTTTTCTGTACAGGGGACATTTTTCTGGCCAACAGGGGAGTGGGGAGCACCTTGCTCTGCTCATCTCTTCCTCCAAATGCTTTTAACTAAGCCATGAGATCTTTCCAATCTCCTGAGAATCTCGTCTTAAAAACCCCAAAGCCAAGAAAGCCTCCTGACACCAGGTGATAAGTGACGCCAGAGGGTGTAGAGGACCAGAGGAGGGGCCCCATCTGGGCTGACCAGATGGGAGGGGGTGGGCCTGGGAGGCCAGAGCTGAGCTGAAGAATGAGAGAGATAATCAAGGAAGGGGCCGTTCAGTCAAGGGAAGAGCCTGGTTAAAGGTGGGGAGGAATGGAGACGGGCCTCTGGGTGGCTGCCGCCTGTTTGAACAGAATGCAGGTTGTGCCTTGGGGAGCAGCTGTAGATAAGGTTGGAGGAGTGAGCAGGGATCTGGTAACAAAAGGTCTTAGATGTCAGGTCTAGACATTTGGATTTTATCTTCAGGAAATGTAGATCCACGAGAGGACTTTTAAGCATGCGGTGAGGCGGCCAGCTTTGTGCTTTAGAATGTTCTCTCTGAGCTGGGGTGGAGGATGGGCTAGAGTCAGGGCACCAGCCACCTGGACAAGGAAAGACAGGGCTGCAGTGGGTATATAGGCAAGGTGAGCAGGGGACCAATTCCCTGGAGACTAGAGGGCAGGGCCACCCGGACTTGGTAACTGAGGGGATGTGGGGACATGGAGAGCCAAGAGTTCAGGACGACTCTACAACCTCTGATGGTGCCATTTACCGAGTTGGCAAGATGGCAACCCCAAGGGTGGTGAAGAGGCGGGAATTCGTTTAGTCTGGAGTCCAGTTTGGAGTTAGGACCCTGTGGATAAGGAAGCTTCTCGGCAGAAAGCTCTAGAGCAGAAAAACTCATGTCAGGAGTATGTCAGAGAGGCAGCCTCAGAACTCCAGTACTTTAATTAATTTATTTATTTTTGGCTGCGTTGGGTCTTCATTGGGACACGTGGGCTTTCTCTAGAAGAGGTGAGCGGGGGCTACTCTTCATTGCGGTGCGCGGGCTTCTCAATGCGGTGGCTTCTCTCGTTGCGGAGCACGGGCTCTAGGCGCGTGGGTTTCAGTAGTTGTGGCTCACGGGCTCTAGAGCGCAGGCTCAGTAGTTGTGGTGCACGGGCTCAGTTGCTCCGCGGCATGTGGGATCTTCCCAGACCAGAGGACGAACCTGTGTCCCCTGCATTGTCAGGCGGATCCTTATCCACTGTGCCACCAGGGAAGGCCTCCAATACTTTCTAATAGTTGCTATGGACCGTGGTCAACTAGGATGTTTCAACAGCAGATAACCATAACATGCACCCGTGGCCCAAATAAATACAGATGTTAGGATTCACCGAAGAAGGGAGTCCCAGGGCTGCTTTCAGGGGCTCAGCCATCCCAGCAGGGACCCAGGTGCTTGCTTGCTTTCTGCTCCACCATCCTCTGGACTTCTGGTCTTTCTACTGATCCCTCCTGCTAGCAGATGCGTGCTGTGTCCTCAACTTCAATGTTTCGGTGAAATAGACCAGCTTTCCAGGAAACATTACATTTTCCTGGTTCCACCAGTGTATCAGCATTGGCACTTGAGATGTCATTTATTTCTCATCCCAAGGTGGACAAAGTGCAGTGTGTCTAGCGGCATTTTAGTAAGACTATAAAACATTCGGGAGGTGATGGGGATACAAGGGGAGAGTGTAGCCTTTGGAGCCAAAGAAACCTGCATCCTGGTCTTTCGGCAAGTGCTGAGTAGGTCACTTCCCCTCTTTGAATGTCCCTTTCAGCGTCTCTAAAACGGAGACAGTCGGGTACTGTGAGTGTTTGAGGAGATGACTTTTGTAAAGTGCCTGGCACTGTTCCCAGCCCACAGTGGCTCTCTCCTTTGCTGTGTTCGCATCCCTTCCTTCCCACCCATCTGCTCTATACAAGCAGAAGTTGCTGTTTTAACGAATAACCGCTCCCCTTACCGAGGACCACGTTCAATCCCATGAAATGAACTGATCGCGGTAGAATTTCATTCGGATGCTGAGGGAGAGAGGGGGAGAGGGATTTGAGGTGGCAAGGGTAGGGAAAATATAGGTTGCTTGGCTAATCTATATACTATATATATTTTAAAAACCTATTCTGTTCACAAGGGCTATCCCAATGAATAGAGCCAAAACTGGGAAGCAAGAGAGTGACTTAAAAGAAAAGTCTTAAAACCCACCTGCGTACCCTTCCCTCTCCCCTTGTCCTCAAGTCCATTCTCTATGTCTGCGTCTTTATTCCTGTCCTGCCCCTAGGTTCAGAAGCTAACACACCATTGTAAAGCAGTTATACTCCAACAAAGATGTTAAAAAAGAAACCCCACCTGCATCACGTTAGGGTTCAAGCTATCAGAAATAGAACCTCCCTCGCCCTCAGATGGCTCTGTTCTGATCGTATGCCTGGCAAAGCTGTGAGTAAGCATGGAGCCTGCTTGCAGGGGCCGAGTGTCTGCCTGGCGCAGCCGATGAGTCACTGCTGCCTGCCCTGGCCCCCTGCCTGCGAGGTGGCCACTATCTTTGGACATTTTAATTTTCCCTTGTGGGGAGGTGTAATTATGGCCTCCGTGCCCTGTGGCTGTTTCCATTTTGCACAGCGCCTGGACAGAGGCAGAGATCCTTCAAGAAATCCTCCTTTTTTTTTTTTTTTTTTTTTCAGGGAAATTGGTGGGGGCTGGTGGTGGGGATTTGAGCCTGTCTGAGGTGTGCAGAAGCAAGGCTGATGCAAGTGTAGCAACCTTTCAGGATCTGCAAGGTGCTTAACTATGCACCATCAATTACTGCCAAATGTGGTTGTCATACAAAGTAGCTTAATTGGCCTACTGGTTGGTTGAGTTTTAAACCCACGGATTGTACCAATGCAAGAGAGAGGAAAACAGATTGGACAGATGCAGGGTGGGGCTGTGTGGTTTATGTGGACACGGAAGCAAAACATCTGGGGACAGGATGGGCCTTAAATGGAAAATGATCAGGTGATAGATGACAGATTGATAGATAAATCAATTGATGGATGGATGGATGGATGGATGGCTGTTAGCTGAGAGGGACCGAGGAGAAATGCAGACATCAGGAGTTTGGGGGTGTGATACTTTCATAACGCAACCATGACCATATGGAAGATGCGCCAGACAGATGCTGGATACTGAGAAGTCAACCCGGGATTGAAGGTAGTGATTCACTTAAAGAGTTACTCCACGTTGTAACTGAAGCGGAGTTGGCTGTAGACATCATCAGTTGAGTTGTGTCACCAGGGGAAAATGTTTATTCACGGAGACTAGAGTTAGGTTTTGAGTGTGTGTTCAACAGATTCCTGAGTTTGAACTGCCACCCCCAGGAAGCCGGGTAACCTTGGGTGAATTATTTAACTTCTTTGGATCTCAGTTTCCTCATCTACGAATGAATGCCTGTTTCGAGGAGAGTGTGGAATGCGGTAAAGGGCATGTCCGGCATATAGTTAGAACTTGGCCCATGGTTGCGATTATACTTTCGTGTACTGCTTTTCTCAACACACTTTAGCTGTAATTGAGCACATACTTTGTGCCCAGCCCTCACTAGGAACTAAGGATACAGACTTGTTTGGTTCATTTCACAAATATTTGCTGAGTACCTACGATGTGCTTGGCAGACGCTGCTAAGCCCTGGAAACTGACTTGGGTAGGAACAGTAAAGACCCCTGCCCACAGGGTGCCTCCAGCCTGGGGAGGAAGACAGACATTCAAATAAGGAAAATACTTGGCACAGACAAGTCCTTGCTGAATGCCAGAACTTCAAGGGGCTCCAGTGCAACGGGCTCGTCACAGGGATTATCAGCCCTTCCTGCAGATGAGAAAACTGAAGCTCAGAAAGGTGAAGAGACCTTCCCAGGTTCCCACACCTACTGACTGGCAGAGCCTCAGCTGGAACACAGACCAGCCTGACTCCAAAGTCTGCAATCTTTCTCAACAGCACACAGCCGCCAGGGTGTGTTTCAAGTTTCTGGATCAAGACATCCAGCGAGGCAGGGTCGAGAATATGCACGGACACCAAGAGGTATTCAGTTTTCAGAGGCTCCAATTTGGGAAGGATGTAATCTGAGGGCTACAGAGGAGGGCTTTGAGAAGAGTAGGCTCCTGCTGGCAGCAAGGGGATGCTGGGTGCGTCTCCGTGTGTGGATGTATGTCTGTGACCGTCTGTGTGTGCCTCTATTTCTGTGCATGTATGAACGTGTGCATGTACCTCTGTGTCTGTGTGTTTGCATGAGGAGGGGAGGCATGCAGGTATGTGTGTATGCGTACTTGTGTCTGTCTCTCTCTGTGCGACTCTATATCTCTGCATGTGTCTGTATTTATGTGTCTCCATGCGTGCGTGTGTATTCAAGTGACTGTGTGTGTCTGAATTGGGGGTGTGTGGATGGATGTGTGTCTGTGCCTATGCATTTGTGGGCATCTCTCGATTTGCACGTGTGTCTTTGGAGAAGTGTGTGTGTGTGTGTGTGTGTGTTGGTGTCTGTGACTGTGCGTGTGTGCGTGCCTCTGTGGGTGTGTGTGGGGTGAGCTGCCCCCCTCCCCGCCCCCCAGGTGTTTCTGTGGAGCTAATCTAACCTGTGCTTCAGAACCAGGGAAATGACAGCGTCGGTGCCTTTCGCCTTATCTCCCAGGCTGCCGCTCTGCCAGAGGAAATTAGATTTGCTTGGCACAATCTGCTCCTTATGAGGTCATGCCGCTGTGATCTACACATTCTGCTCTCCTAGGTATTTGTCTTTTGATTGCTTGATGAATACCTGTCAATGTAGAGATTGAAAGAACATGAGTTTGGGTTGTTTTTTTTAAAATAAGAAACATACAGGGGTGGAACAGTAGCTGTCCATCTTCTTTCTGGACTTGGGAGCCATGATAAAGGAGATAGAGCTTTGGCTTTGGAACGGTAAGAGCTTCTCTTCGAGTTTCCAGTTGTGCCCTTCAAAAGCTGCGTGACCTTGGGGAGGACACTTTACCTCTCTGAGCCGGGGTTCTTTACCTGCTATATTCAGAAGGTTCTTTGGAGGAGCAGATATAATAATAGATGAAAATGCTCTCAGAAATCCACAAAGTCCTTAAATCCTATGATGTCGAAGCAGAGAGGCCGAGCGGGAAGACTCCGGGCTCGGAGGTCAGGCAGATGTGTGTTTGGATCCTGGCTCTATTCTCTTCCTAACGTATGACCTTCAGCAAGTTATGATGCCTCTCTGAGCCTCAGATTGCTTCTCCGTTAAATAGGCTATTATTTTGAAAGCACTTAGCTCACTGCTAGCCACCGTGAGGGCCTCCCAAACGAGAGCTGTTAATATTTTGGCTAGTGCAACAGGGGTGATGGAACTGCGAATACCTGCCCAATTTCAAACTGTCAGTGAGTGTAGGCAAGACATGGCCTCCGGAAGTGAGGGTGAAATGGACGATGTGATAAAAGTGATTTACTATCATTTGTTTTCACGACTTCAAGATGCAGAGTGTTCTTGGCATCACCATATTCCTGGCAAGCAATTTGCGTATCATCTAGAACTCCGAGGCTGTTCTAGTTGCAGAAAGGAGCTGAGACTGAGGCAGCCTCCAGCCCAGAGTCGTCCAGGCCAGCTGCCAGGGGCCAGCTTTCCCACACGTCCAACCACATCCCTTCTACATGATCCCCTTACTCCAGCGAGACCTCAAACCCCCTTGCCTTGGAACATGCTGTTGCCTCCCCTGGAATACCCCTCACCACCACTCCAGCCCCAGATCGTCTGGGCTGGGCTCTGGGTGCCTCTGCTCAGGCTAAGACAGATGTCCCTGCTCTGTGTCCCTAGCCTACCCTGGATTCACCCCACCGTGCATGACGTCCAGGGCATTTGAACGGTCCGCTCTGTGTCTGGCTCCCTCCCAGCCAGTACCCTCCAGGAGGGCAGGGACGGGGAACCACAAAGCCCTCTGTGGACATTGGCAGAGTGAACACATGGAGATCAGCTGTCTTCTTTCATTTTCTGTCCCCACCTCCTTAGATGCGGTGCCTTCAGATATCAATCTATTCATCTGGACCCATTTCTGACAACCATTTTGCTCAATAACAGAGATCCTGGAGAGCTTTGCTTTGTTGATTTGGTTTGATTTGGAAGCAGATGGGTTTATCTCTGCTGGACTGCGTGTCTTTAACAAGAGTGCCACGCAGGCCAGCGGACAAAAGATTCCCAAGTGTTTGACCAGCTTTATCCTATGTTTTAGGGCTAGCATGTGGGTTTGCCATCAGGACCGTGGTTGTCCATGTGGGCCTGTGACATCAGCTTTGGAGAGTGGTTGGGGACCTAGGTTCTGGGATTGGACTGCCTGGTTCCAAGCCTCAGGGTACTGAACCTCTTTGTACCTCAGTCTCCTTATCTGTAAAAGGGGATACATCATAGTACATACCCACCTCACAGAGGTTTTGTCAGCATTAAAGAAGATCATTCAGGTAAAGCCCAGTGTCTGTTGTAGAGTGAGTATTCAATGAAGGTGAGCTAGTATTTCTGTTGCGTTGCATTTAATGGAATTATGAGCCCAGGACCTCCACTTTGACTGTAACAGAGAAATGAGCATCTGTAGTGAGACATCAGCCTCCATCCTGCCAGAGCTGGGCTCCAGGGACTAGACGATGGAATTACTCTTCAATTTCAAATGAGTTTTTATGATCAGGTGGGCATAATTCAAGGAGAGATATAAGGTCTATCTGTACCTGCTGCGGTGTGAGCCTTTCTCTCCCTTAACAGCCACCTGACACATTTAGTTGGTCATCTTACTTGGTGTTTGGGCCACCTGATGACACAGAGCAGGGTCAGTAAATGACAGCTCTCAGGCCAAATCTGGCCCACAGCCTGATTTTGTAAATAAAGTTTTATTGGAACATAGCCACGCCCATTCACTTGCGTATTGCCTATTGCTGTTTTCGCACTATAATGGCAGAGTTCGGTAGTTGCAACAGAGATCACAAGGCTTGCAAAGTCTAAAGTATTTTCTGTCTGGTCCTTTACAGAAAAGTTTGCCGACCCCTGGTGTTAGATTGAAGCAGGATTAAAGCTGACTGAGCTCAACCAGTATGCTGGGCACCATCCGATCTCTCTCTCCCTCAGCCCTGACATCTGGTTGATCACCAAGACCAGATTACTTTGCCCCACTCTATCTCATACATTTGGTCTCCCATCTCTTCCTCAAATGCCACAGCCTTAGTTAAGCCCTGTCCCCGCCCCTCCTGACTATCACACACGAGAGCCACCACCAGCCCGTAAGGTGTCTGGGTGAATTAGATAAGGATATCTTCTCTGGGTAGATGCAGCTCCACAGCGCATCACTGGGCAGCAGGCGTGCCTCTCTGCAGGAAAACCCCCCCACCTAACCCTATCGATGATACCCAGTCAAGTAGGGCTCTTACACCTCTTGGTTCTATTGATTATACTGTCTCCTTGCCTCCCTGTCCAGGCAGCCCTCCACACCAGAGCTAGAGTGATCTTTCTAACCAACTATGTTCCCCTCCTGCTCGACCACTCCATGGCTCCCCCTGCCCTCAGGACAGAGCCCATGAACATGACATTCAAGGCCTGCCGTGGTCTGGTCTCGGCTGGTCTCCCAGTCTCACGGCTCACCACCTACTCAGCCCACATCACACCTGAGCATCGTCATGCAATTTGAGGCCCCCCAGACCTAGACTTCCACACTTGCTTATACTTGTGGGATTGGCACAGTCATCCTTAGTGAAATACTCTGCTCTTCCTCTCACCCATGTGGAACATTTCTAGTCATCCTTCCAATCTACCACAAGCATCTTCTCCCTGTTTTGCCCTCCCTGATTCTCCCAGGCAGACTTGGGCCCCCCTTCTATAGTTCAATTCAATCTTCACAAACCACGATCCACGGCCCATAGATGGGTCAGGATAGCGGTGTAGTGGATCTTGACAAGCACGTCTTAAAAGATGAACTAGACTAGAAAACACAAAAGTACATCGCTCTATGTCAGGTGTGGTTATAATATAGGATGAATAGCACAGGCTCTGGACCTGGACTGCCTGGGTTCAAATCTATCTCTACAGTTGATTAGCAATGACCTTGGCCAAGTGATTTCATCTTTCTGTACCTCAGTTCCCTCATGTAGAAAACAATGATAATGATAGCACTTCCTTTATGGCCTCCATGAAGATTAAATGAATATACTACTAAATATATATTTATATACTATGTATAAATATATATCTATGTATTTATAAGCATACCTTGGAGATATTGCAGGATTGGTTCCAGATCAACACAATAAAGCAAATATTGCAATAAAGCAAGTCACACAAATTTTTTGGTAACCCAGCGCATATAAGTTATGTTTATACCATACTGTAGTCTATTAAGTGTGCAACAGCATTGTGTCTAAGCAAACAATGTACATACCTTAATTAAAAAACGATGCTATTAGAAAAGTGGCACTCATAGACTTGCTTGACACAGGGTTGCCACAAACCTTCACTTTGTAAAAAACACAGTATCTGAGAAGTAAAATAAAGTGAAGCAAAGTAAAAGACCGTGTATTATCTGCTTAGAAAGATCTCCGGGCACGTGGTGAGTGCTATAGACATGTTAGCTAGCGTTATGTGTGCACGTGTGCATGTGTGTGCACGTGTGTGACCGTGGTTTATGATGGGCATTATCTGAAATCCTGTGCTCTGGCTGGAATCTATTCTGATCCTTATTAAGGCAATTATTTGACTATGTTATGATTTTTTTTGTATGATTTTGCTTTTCCCTCTCCTTTGCTAGACAGGGAGCTCTTGGGAGGCAGTAAGTGCGTCTTATTTATCTCTGCATCCCAAGCACCTAGCATCAGGCTTAGTCGATCGATGTTTTTTTGAGTAAATGAGAAAATGAGGCCGAGATGCTGAAGCTGAACCACCCCAGGGTCTCCTTCCTGCAATCGCAGGGCCAGTATCCTCCAGCCCGTCCCCCCAGCCCCCACCTTCTCCTGGGAGGAACACGCCAAGCCTGTCTGGGATCTGGGTGACTTTCTCAGGCTATCTGGTCCCCACGATGAGAACACGTAACCACATCTCACTGTCAGCAAGAGGGAGGAAGGCGTGAGGGACCCTCGAGCAAGAAACGGAGCTTCCAGACTGATGCCGAGGAAAATGGAAATTCCAGCTGACCTAAGAGATTTCTATAATGAGAGAAAACCAATTTAAATGCAAATAGCCCACAGCTAGTTGGGGAAAGATTCCGTGCTGCCAGAAAGGCTAGGAAAACAAACACAGCCCTCATCACGAGGTCAGTTCACCATTGGACAGGAGGGTTGCTTTATCCGTTTAGGATTAAAGTCTAAACTAGTGACAAAAGTCACATGCATTGCTGGCAGCATTTTCTGGCGCTTCATGGTCCCTACTGAGAAATGAGTGTCCCTAAGGGGGGCTGTCGTCAGCCACTACCTTTTACCGAGCCCCTGGCAGGCATCGATAGCCTGGCGAGGCACAGAGGACAAAAGATGTCCCATAGATGGGCACTGCCTCTGAGAGGCTCACAGCCTAAGGACGTTTAGACCCTAAAGTCAATTCTGGGGCCATAATAAGAACTAACATTTTATGCAGCATTTACTATGTGCTAAGCCCATGGCTAAATACTTTATGTGATGGTAACTCATCAAATTCTCACAGTGACCCTGTGAGATAGGGCCTATTATTATTCCCATTTTATAGATAAGCAAACTGAGGTTCTAGGACCCAGACAGGGTTCCAGGACTCTGACTCATAGTCCCCCTGATGTGCTGGGAAGAGACACGGGGTGCTTGTGCCCTGTTCTCTGCTGAGCAGAGGTGCCCAGAGTCAGGATGCCTGGGGACAAAGGCTGCCCCTGGCCTTGGCCTGGAGCAGCAAAAAAAAAATAACCCTGTTCAATAAAACAAGAAGTGTGGGTTGCTCTGCCACTAACTGGTTCTGTGACCTTGGGGGTCACTTTCCCTCTCTGGGCCTCCTTTGCCTATATAAAATGAAGGAGGTAGTCTCAAATTATTTTAGGCTATAAAATCATATTATTCTAGGACTCCAGCTACCTTCAAGAATAGCCATTGTCCAGCTGATAAAACACCTTCTCCACTCTCCTTCGTGCCCCAGCCACTGCCCTCTACCCCTGCTGGCCCATATCTGTTGCAACAGAGCACTTTAATTTCCTCCTTTGGTTTCATAATTCAAGGACAGCACCATCTGCTACATTAAATCCACAGTTTCTGATGGCCTCCTTCTAAAACAAGAGATGGATAAAGGCTTCATCTGGTTATTTCATGGATGAAGCAAGAGCTGGCAAAACCAAGCGGGGACAGCTTTGGCCTTGCAAGCTGCATGAATCCCCTGATCTTCTGGGAGGGCCCCAGAGCCCGTTCTGTCATCGTCACCGCCTACTCTGGCCAAGTCATCGTGATGATGATGATGAGAGATAACATTTACGGAGGCGCTTCTGAGTCAGGCCTTTTCTTAAGTGTTTTGTGGGTTAATTTATTTCACCTCTACCACATCTCTGCCAAGAAGGGGCTGATAATCACAGCCCCACTTAACAGATGCAGAAACTGAGGCCCAGGAGGCCTCAGAAACTTGCCAAAGGCTGAATTTGAACTGGCTGGGGAAATAAACAAATGCACCCAAAGATGGCCAGCCCTAGAGGAACTGGGCTTCATAGCTGAGTGTTCTGACTTCTGCTGTTTGAGAAGTTGAGGCCACTCTCCTTTATTAAACATTCATTCAACACATTTGTATTGAGCCACCCACAGTGTGTCAGATGCTGCTCTCCAGGCAGTGGGGGATAAGCCCCATGGGGGCCCGCTCTCCTAGGGCCGACCTCCTCCTACAGGAGATGGGCCCCAAACAAGCAACTGAATATACAGACACAATCATTTTAGGAAAATACAATAGGGGGTGAGAGAGAAAGAAATGGGTGGATGGTCAGAGAAGGCCTCTTAGAGTGGAGAAATTTTGAGCGGAGACGTGGGCATCCAGCCATGCCACGGGACTCCTTTGCCTTGGCATTGGGGCCTGATAATTCTTTGTTGTGGGGTCTGTCCTGTGCATTTTAGTATGTTTAGTAACATCTCTGGCCTCTACCCGCAAGATGCTGGTGGCAGCCCACTCTCTAGTGTGGCAACCACAACTGTCTCCAGATGTCACCAAATGTCCCTGGAGGGTAAAATTGCCCCCGATGGAGAACTGCTGTGCCATGAGGTCAGCAAAGCAGGCAAATGGGTGGAAGGGATAGCAAAGTAGGCTGAGTATATAAGAAGCAGAAAGAAGACTGGTTTGGCTGGAGGGCAGTGGGCTCCTTAGAACTCTCCAGAAAGTCCTCATCAACACTTACAGAGTGTTACAGGAATTGCACCAGCTGTACCCAAGGACACAGCACATGCTCCAAGGTGGTCACGGTCAAGGTGCCTGGGGAAGGAAGCTGTCAGCATGGGGCTGTCCATGGTAACAGAATATTCCGGACATAAGTCCAGCAGAGAGCTCCTTGGAAGGCAGTGACCACAGAGCTGGAAGCCCTAGGGAAGGCAGTGTCTGGACCGCCTCACGAAGAGGAGATAGCAGGTGACTGAAGCCCTCACCTTCCCAGAATCCTGGCCCTTCGGTGTCCATTAGCAGCCCCCCCCGCCCCCCACTCCCTGGGCCCCATCCCCCATCGCAAGCTACTTTGGTGGATTTCTAATCACGGTGCCCCCCTAGCCTAGCCAAGGGGCTGTCATGAGACCCAGGCTTGGCTATTGAATTCTTTCTTCCTGGAATTAGAATATTGGGCAGAGAAACCCAAGGGCAGAGAATGGCTCAAGACAATTTTTCTAATGGAAATGGAACAAGCCATGTTCTTTTGTTCTGGCATATTTTTTACTCTCTCAACTCCCTAAGAAGCAATCGTTTCTCTCTCTTCCAAGGCCTAGTTTTTCAGCTTTTCCTTGTAATACCCTTTCGATAGGTGTATATCTATTTAATTTACCAGCGTGGGATTCTGATGCTTGAAACCGCAATTAAAATAGAAACAGTGCATTGTGAACAGAGAAAAGAGAGGGTAGATTTCTGATCCATTGCACTTGGTACTTGATATTAAATAAGCTGTGTGTCCCTCTCTCTCCTGGCTGCAACCAGGAGATCCTCCAGGGCCAGAACTATGCCTTTTCCTCTTTGTACCCACAGGGCTCTCAGCTCAGGGCTGGCTTCTTTTTTGCATTCACCATGGCTTGTAATTACTTATGTCTTTGCGGGATAATTTGTTTACTGTCATCCTCTCCCACTATGCTGGAGGTCCCACAGAGATAGAGCACGTGTAGTCTAATCCAGCAGGGTGACCAACCATCCTGCTTTGCCTTTGTCCCAGGTGTTTCCTAGTTCTGGTCTTCCAGTGCCGAATCGAGACAGTGGTCACCCCACCAGGGCCAGGCATATAGGAAGCCTTTGAGCACCATTTGTCCCTGACACTCAAGAACTACGTGTTGAAATGGACAGTAGAGGCAGTCCAGCATAAGACATACTCTTTTATTCCATTCCATTTCCACACCTACTATGTGCCAGGGAACAAACTTGCCAGAAGCAGGGGATTCAAGGAAGGACGTCCCAGCAGCCATGGCGGCAAATGCAGATTGGAAGCAGACGGGAGGGGCTTGCATGTCAGGCTAAAGAATCTGGTTGCAGCACAGGTGTGGCAAATCCCAGCCAATTTAGAAGCAGGTCGAAGACCTGAAAAGAGGAATAATTTAGGAGCGATGCCTCAGCAGCTCCTCCCACGCTCTCTGAGGAAGGAAGCACTTGCAGGGGCTGCCGAACAAGGGGATGAAACCTGAGGTCGTTTTGTCATTTCTTCCGAGGATCTGGGCTGGGCAGAGAGGGGTCTTGGCTACTTCCTTTTTCAGTTGAAACATAGCCATCCAACCGCTCAGTTCAACATGCAGAAAGTCCACCCCCGGGAAACGTGAATTCATTTGTGGCTGTGTGGTGAATCACACATCTTGGCTTCTCATGGAGATCCAGAGACCGGAACTATTCCAGGAAGCCATCCTCTGGATGGATTTCACGCCTGCTCCATCAGCAGGTAAAAAACATGGATGGGCATCCAACATACTTTGGGGGCCTGGAAATCATCAGAGAAGAACATTTTTCTAATTCAGCCCCCTAGCCTTCAGAGAGGGCTAAGAATCTTCCCAAAATGACCTAACAAGTGAGAAGCAGAGGATGGGCTGGTCTCTCCTTAGCTTTTCTCAATAAAGAACTGAATCAGGGCTTCCCTGGTGGTGAAGTGGTTAAGAATCCGCCTGCCAAGGCAGGGGACACAGGTACGAACCCTGGTCCGGCAGGATCCCACATGCCGCAGAGCAACTAAGCCCGAGCACCACAACTACTGAGCCTGCGCTCTGCAGCCCGTGAACCACAACTACTGAAGCCCACGCTCCGCAAGGAGAAGCCACCACAGTGAGAAACCCGCATGCTGCAATGAAGAGTAGCCCCCGCTCGCCACAACTAGAGAAAGCCCGCGTGCAGCAATGAAGACCCAATGCAGCCAAAAATAAATAAATAAATTGGAAAAAAAAAAAAAAAAAGAACTGAATCGCATAGAAGGGAGCCCCTGGCAGACAGGAGAAAGTTCTAGAAGGTGAAGAGACAGAGAAATAAAAACACTGAATCGTGTGATTGGGAGTTTTTCCTCTTTAAATTGTTTTCAATCCTTCTTATTACACCAAGAAGACAATCTTACTGTGGTACTAATAGGTCTGTCACACCTCTCCAAATCTCTCTTTTAAATGGAAATCAGACAGGCTTCAAGAGCCCAGAGTCTTCAATGGGCAACCCTATTCCTCTAGAATTCAATAATACTGTTTTATTTTCATGATATTTCTTTTTATGAGTAGCTTCTATTTGTGGCTTTCCATTTATGGTAATGAGTACATCTCCCTTTTGAATAAATGTATTTTGAGTTTTAAATGTGAGACAAGTTCAAGAAAAATGAGGGAAAGACTAGACCCGGTGGTATACAGCTGTTGCACAATTATTGGTGGTCCTCAAATAACTGAAGCTTGAAAACAGGGGTGGAGGTCAGAGGTCCCATGACCCCAGGCCACTCACCGGAGGAGGCTCCATTCATGTCATTAAGCAAATGTCAAGCCTGAAATGTAAAAAGTGGCTCCTTAAATGAATTAGAGACAGACACTGGAAAATGCCAGGGAAGTCTTCCCGTGACCTTGAACAGACAGAAACCTCCTGAGGTGGGAGAGAGTAGATCTATTTGTTTAACTTGGCAAAGGACCCTCCTGGTGGGTAAGGGGTCTCCTTTCTAAACAAAACGATGGACAGTGAATTTATATGTTTCCTATGAAAAACCACTGAAGCAGTAATAATGGTAGGCATGGTGGTAGAAAGGCAGTAGCAGAAGCTTCTACTGCTTGGCACCCTGTGTTACGTTCTTCTGAAAGCTTCTCTCTTAATGCAAGCTCCCTATAATGCTAACATTATCTGACATTTAAGGAGCAAATACTATGTGCTGAGACGTCTTCAAAGTTCTCTGTTTATTCATTTAGTCCTAACGCCAGCACTAGGAGACAAGTATTATTACTCCCACTTTACAGATGAGAAAACTGAGGTGTTAAGAGGCTAAGCAGCTCCACAAGGGCATAGCTAGAACAGGGTAGAAGTAAATTCAAGCCCAGGCAGCTGGGCCCCAGAGCCTGCCCCCAACTATCACACTTCACAGAGGTGAACGAGTACAGACTTTATCTCCATTTTACAGAGGAGAACTCAGGGCTTGGAAGGTAGAAAAATTAACCTAAGGTCATGCAACTACTGAATTGTGAAGTCAGCTAAACCACTTCCCGAGGGTAAGCAGCGTTTTCCTGAAAGCAAGTTATTTCATTAATTAACAAATGTTTATTGAGCATCTAACATGTGGGCAAGACCCCTCTTCTTGCACACACGTGCTCTTGCACTAGCCATTTGCAGTTGGGGGCTGTAGGTCCCTCCCACCCTCCCCCAAGCAGGGAGGAGTAATTCCATGACTTCTTCCTGGGGCCTCTGGGTATCTGGTTGCATCTAAGGCAGACCCGCCCAGAGGCTCGGCTATGTGGCAAAATCAGCCAACCTGGGGCAAAGGCTGTAGAAACTTGATTCTGGTCCCAGTTCTAACATTTTCTGCACCTTCCAACCTCAATTTTCCCACCTGTAAAATGGAGCTCATTAAAATGGTCTGACTTAACTCACGGGGTCATTGCGAAAATCCAATGAGACGGCGTGGGCAAAAGTCTTTTCTTACTGCTGTTCCACATAATTGTCAGCCATTGGCTCACACTGGTGAATTTTTTTTTTTTTTAAGAGAAATTATTGTTTGCTTCTAACTGCCAAAGTTTGGGAGTTACAGGAAAACACACAGAAACAAATAAAAATTGTTCATTACCCCACTATCCCTTGATGATCTCTATTAACCCGTTGATGTATTTCCTTCTGGTTACATAAATATAAGTGTAAATATAATCATTGCCTGACTTAAAACCCAGTAGCATCCCACTGCAATTAGAATAAAATCCAAACCCCTTGTAAACACCTCACTTTGGTTTTCAGACGCTACATTATCCTGCCTGTGCCTGCCTCTTCTCTCCCTACTCACACACTACTTCTCTTCCTTTGTTTTTTTTTCTAGTACTCCAACTGCATTGTCCCTCAAGGCCTGCTCTGCCTGAAAGGCTCTTGCCCTGATCCTCATGACTAGATGTTTTTCAACATGCAGGTGGCAATCAAAATGTCAGCTCCTCAGATAATCCCTCCCTTGTTACTCACTCTAAACTCGCCCATCTTATATCTTCTTCATGGCATTGTACTACTCTCAGGAATAACCTTGTTTATTCCTGAACACAGTCTATATGCTCGTTGTCTGACAGTAATACACTAAACTTGCTCCCCTCCATACCCACAGTGCCCAGAATATTGCCTGGGACACAGCACATTAACTACTTAATAAGTGAATGAATTAGATTAATGGACTTTCAAGCTGGGATAATATTATATTAATGTTTTGCAACTTGGTATTTTCATTTAATATGGTGTGACCACAATGATTTTTTTTTTTTTTTTTTTTTTTTTGTGGTACACGGGCCTCTCACTGTGGTGGCCTCTCCCGTTGTGGAGCACAGGCTCCGGACGCGCAGGCTCAGCGGCCATGGCTCACGGGCCCAGCCGCTCCGCGGCATGTGGGATCTTCCCGGACCGGGGCACGAACCCGTGTCCCCTGCATCGGCAGGCGGACCCTCAACCACTGCGCCACCAGGGAAGCCCCACAATGACTTTTAATGGCAGTGTAGTATTCCATTGAAGGGATATATCATCATTTTTTTTTAACTTTATTTTGTTGAAGTATAGTTGAGTTACAAGGTTGTGTTAATTTTTGCTGTACAACAAAGTGATTCAGTTATAATACATATACATTCTTTTTCATATTCTTTTCCATCATGGTTTATCACAGGATATTGAATTTAGTTCCCTGTGTTATACAGTAGGACCTTGTTGTTTATCCATTCTATATGTAATAGTTTGCATCTGCTAACCCCAAACTCCCAATCCATCCCTCCCCCACTCCCCCTTCCCCTTGGCAACCACAGGTCTGTTCTCTACTTTTTTAGGGGGGGTGTACATTTCTGATTCTTGTGTTTGCAAGTGATACTATTGCAACTGTCCTTGTACACACACTGTTTTGCACACCTCTATGACCTTTTCCCTGGGATTAATTCCTAGCAGTAAAATCATAGGAACAAAGGGGGCTTGCATTCATCCTCTTGATATATATTGCCAGACTGGCTTGAAGAAAAGTTGTACCATCTCTGAGTTTGCTTTGATGACCCTTAGCGTTTGTTCTTCTTAGCGGAATCCTCTGAAGGCAAAGGGAATGTCATTATCTCCTTACCTAAGGTTGAGGCCACTGGGCAAGACAGGTGATGTCTACTGACTCTGCAGAAAGCTCCTTCCTTTCCAACAACAGGTACACCTTCGAGCACGGCCGCCTAGGCCCAGAACGCGATTTGTAGGCATCCTCTAAGCAGTGATGCTCTAAGGCTAGAAATCACTTCAGCTGGGCTTGAGGAGTTTATCATTCTGGAAACCGATGACAGCCTGCCCCAGCCAGATTCTGTCCCAACTGGATATTCCTCCTTTTGCTTCCAAAAACACGCCTTGGGCTCGGCCAGCTGGCTTCTCGCTGAACACTGCCCATACCTGGCCAAGTCCTGTGTGCTTCTGCTCACCTGCTTTCTCTATACCCTCCTCCATCTCCTTTCTCAAGGTCTAGTGCTACTCCCCGCGCCCAACTTCTAGGAAGTCCCTCAGGGAGCCCCTCCCAGCCCAGAACTGTGATTACTCTGATGGCCAGTCTCTCCTCTGGCATTTCATCATCTCACTGCCCTGTGCTGTCTACTTACCTTTGTGCCTAAATAAGTTGAAATCTCCAACTGAGGGTTTTTCTCCCTCTGGGATCTGGTCCATTGTAGAATAGTCAGGACCTTTGGAAGAGTCAGGCCTGGGATTGAGCCTCGGCTCTGCTACCTACTAGCTCTGTGCCTTTGGATGACATACTGAATCCTTCTGAGCCTCAGTTTTCCCAACTATAAAATGGCACTATAATAGTACCGATCTGAAAGAGTTGCTCTGAGACTCCGATACTAAGTACTTCGCAAAGTGCCTGACACAGAACAGTTGCTAAAAACAATGGAAAAATAGGAATGTTTATCTTCATTTCATTTGTCTCTACCTCCACAGAGGCTGAACCAGTGACATGAGCAATGTTAAAGGACACATTTGTGGATGGAATGAACATATATCATATAAGAATTCACTGTGTGTGTACTTACCTTACTAAACAGCACCCAGGGGGACCAGAACCAGCCATCTCAGGATCTAGGGGCAAAACCAGGAGAAAAGAATCTCTGTCATTAGCTGACTTCTTGCTAAGACCTGGGTCCAGCGCTCTCTTGAGAGTGAAGATACGTTATCTGATTTAATCCCCACACCAGCCTGACAGGAAGATATTCTTAGGTCTCTCTGATAACAAAACCTACCCTTTTCGGACCATCTACTGTGTGCTAAACCTAGGCAAGACACTTGTAAAAAATGTTATTCATTGAAACCCTCACACTATCTTAATGAGATGAAGATTATTATTCCTGAAGATGAAACAGGGTCAGAAAGTTTAAGTAAACCGTCCAAGGGCTGACGGGTAGTAAGAGAAGAGGATGAACCAGGATTTGAAAAACAAAACAAAAACAAAAACAAAAACCCATTACCACCACCCCCCAAAAAACTAGAAACTTCTGCTACACCACCTGACTTATTGACATTCTCACAGAACAGAGCTCTACATTCAGCTGGCACTTAATAGGAAGGGGGTTGCAGTCGCATGGTGATCTTGGACCTTCTAACAGATGCTTCAAAGAGAGCAGTTTCTATTTCCAGTGCCCACCCCGATCTCCAGGGAGGTTGCTCCCCGCCCCCTCCTCTGCCTATGTTCTTGTTTTTCTCCAGGCCCTATGACTCAGCACTCAGCTCCAGATGGCTTCCTGCATTTCCAGCCTTGCTGGCTGGGTTGCCGAGGCCCTGGTGCAGTAAACTAAAACCGAAAACATGTTACAACTAAGAATGGAAACCCTCTCTTCTCTGCCCTCTAATGTGAAGGCCGTGGGGTCCACGACTCGTGGTGGTTGGTCCCTCTAAGACCTTCCCTTACAGTGTTCATCCCTTCAAGACCCGATACCACCACCACACTCCACCCCAGGGCATCCTTGATGCCTTGAAGATGGCACCCAGGGGCCAACCTGGGGGCCAGGTTCTGCCACCGCTTTGGTTGATTGACCTTAGAAAATTTTCTTTCTGAGCCTCAATGATCAGATGGGGACACTGATATTGCCTGCCTCTGAGGAGTGTAGGGTTAGGGTTGCCAGAAAAAATACAGAATGTCCAGTGCTATAAACTGAATCCTTGTGTCTCATCAAAATTCATGTGCTAGGGCTTCCCTGGTGGCGTAGTGGTTGAGAGCCCGCCTGCTGATGCAGGGGACGCGGGTTCGTGCCCAGGTCCGGGAAGATCCCACATGCCGCGGAGCGGCTGGGCCCGTGAGCCATGGCCGCTGAGCCTGCACGTCCGGAACCTGTGCTCTGCAACGCGAGAGGCCACAACAGTGAGAGGCCTGCGTATCGCAAAAAAAAAAAAAAAAAAAAAAAAATTCACGTGCTAAATCCTAATGCCCAATGTGACGGTATTAAGAGGTGGGGCCTTTGGGAGGTCATGAGGTCAGAGGCTTCCTGAATGCGATGAGTCCTGATAAAAGTGACCCCAGGGAGCTCCCTTGTTCTTTCCACGTGAGGACACAGGAGAAGATGGCCATCTGTGAACCCAGAAAAGGGTTCTAACCAGACACCAAATCTGCCAGTGTCTTGGTCTTAGACTTCTCAGCCTCCAGAGCTATCAGAAATAAATGTTTGTCTTTAAGCCACCTGGTCTATTGGTATTTTGTTATAGCAGCCCTAATGCACTAAGACACCCAGTTAAGTTTGAATTTCAAATAGACAAAGGTTCTTTTTTAGTGTAAGTATATTTCAGATATCGTGTTCAGATTTAACTAAGGTGTCCTGTACCTTCATTAGCTAAATTTAGCAAGTCTATGTGGCGTATGGAGTGAGGTGACAAATGTGAAAGTTCTTTGTCACCTGTCAAGAGCAGTACACTCGATAATGTCTTTACCATGAGACATGTGCATATCAATCCCTGGGCCGCCAGCTTGGTCTGGAGAATAGAACAAATAGTCTTACCATCAGGTAATGGAGAATTTGTACCCCCTCAGCCTGTGAATTGGGAAACCTGGGTCTTGTTTGTCAATTGACTGATCTTTGGACAGTTCACCTCTGGGGCTTCAATGCTTCCATCTTTAATTCTCCCAAATACTGGAATGAGAAACTTTAGGAAAATAGGTACCCAGAACTTTGCTTATGGCTGATTGATTGGCACATGTCTGGACCAAATCTCCTTTTGACTATAGGGTTGAAGAAGAAAAAAACAGCATGACTTACAAGTGAATTATGCAGTGAAGGATGGATTTAGCTCCAAGAGCACTGCTTAACATAGAAGAACAAAAAGAAACAACTAGTATACCATATAGAGACTACTTGTTTATTTAGGGCTTTGGGTGTCTCCTCCTACCAGAATTCTGAGGGGATAGATTTTTTCTGTTTTGGTCCCCAGTACTTAGAAGAGTGCCAGGCCCAGGCCGTGTGGACTATTTGATTACCTGAAACCAGTTCAGCTAGCTACATTAAAGACAAACAAACGTCATAATCTATGGGGAAGGAGCTTTCTGAGACCAGTCATCCACCCTTCCTTGCTCAGGGGATGATATTCATGGCCCCACACGGCCCCAAGTTTATTTTTGTTTGTTGGTTTTTTGTTCTGTTTTGTTTTTATTTTTTGGCTGCACCACGCGGCTTGTGGGATCTTAGTTCCCTGACCAGGGATCGAAACTGGGCCCTCGGCAGTGGGCGCGTGGAGCCCTAACAACTGGACCACCGCGGGGAGCCCTAACAACTGGACCACCAGGAAATTCCTGGCCCCAAGATTTTTTGTTTTTGTTTTTTTAGGAACTAATTTTTAAAATAGATATTTATTTATTTATTTTTGTCTGCGTTGGGTCTTCGTTGCTGCGCTCGGGCTTTCTCTAGTTGCGGCGAGCGGGGGCTACTCTTTGTTGCGGTGCGCGGGATTCTCATTGCGGTGGCTTCTCTTGTTGTGGAGCACGGGCTCTAGGCACACGGGCTTCAGTAGTTGCGGCACGCAGGCTCAGTAGTTATGCCTGGTGGGCTCTAGAGCACAGGCTCAGTAGTTGTGGCTCAGGGGCTTAGTTGCTCCGTGGCATGTGGGATCTTCCCGGACCAGGGCTCGAACTCGTGTCCCCTTCACCGGCAGGTGGATTCTTAACCACTGCACCACCAGGGAGGTTCCAGGCCCCAAGTTTTTAGAGCAATTTTTACCACCTGTCAACAAAATCTCCCCTAATCAGTGACCAACTCAAGTGTCCAATGACTAGGGCCCAAGGGCTGGGTTGCCTGGTCTGCATTCCCCCAAACTCCTCAAAGATCTGCCTCCATGTTTGTTTGCTTGTTTTAAAATACATTTGTTATTGGCTACCAAGACACTAATGAATGCCCAGTACCCAGTGAGTATTTGGATTCCATGACCGGCTGGCTCCACCAATAAAGGAAGGGCAGGCTGACCTCAGTAATTTCTTAGCATTCAGAAAGTCATCTTGGAATTTGTCTCTTACAAGCAACTCTCCAAAAGGGGGCCTGATATTGTTGGGGACTTGGGAGTGGCTCACTGATTCTTGCAGCTGCATTTAGGTCCCCTCACCTCGGTGTGGTCCTTCATTCAGCTCTACATGAACTGTCACTATGTCAGCATTCTCCCCCTTAGTTCTCAAAGCTGCTCCCCCATCTCCTTTCTTGTCACCTGCCCTAATCCAGGCTTCCCCATCTGTCCCAGGACTTGCAGACTTTCCTCCTCAAATCCATCTTCCCCACCGCCCCAGAATGATCCTTTAGTAAACCAAATGTCAGCTGCGGTCAGCTTATCCCTTATCTCCCATTCTATAAAATTTAGGAAGCCTGACGCTCTCCCTAAAACGTTTCTTTGTGGGAGATAGGGGGACACTGGGGTTATACTCTCATGGCCACTTCTGGCTTTGAATACCTGCTTCCATTGAATTCGCCCAGGATAGGGACTGAATACCTTGCACACGCATGGGTGCCATCCAATCAGAGATCACATCAACCCAGCTGTGGCTTTGGCCCTTTTCCCTATGTCCCAACGTCCAAAACTCATACCAGTCATTTTTGTGAGCATTATACTTTTCCGAATTTTTCTGGATGGAGAAATTTATGTCAGCAAAGCATCAACTTAAGTGTTTTTAATTATGTACTTCGAAATAAATATGAATACATGAATTCATTCTCTTCATTAAAAAAAAAAAGTTAAAGCATCAGAGATAAAGCTAATTAGATGGAACGGGAAGATGGAGGAACATGATTTCTTGACATCACCACTGAGTCCCCATCCAGCCCTGGATTGCTTACCTCTTGGACTTCCTGTTGCGAGATACAAACTCCTACACACTAGGCTACTGTGAGCCAGGTTCTTGGCTCCTTGCAGTAACACACTCGTATCTGACACATTCCTCATCTGGCACTGAACCTGCGGCTTCTCATCAGTTTCTAGCCTCTTACCCATATTTGCTTTTCTACCTAGCATTTTGTCACTAGCTGAAGATACACTATTTCTTAATGGTTTACAAGTTTGCTGTTTTCCCATAAGAACGTTGGCTCCCGTGAGGAGGGAGCTGGTCTTGCTGCCATGGTGTCCCTAGGGTCTAACACAATACTTGGCATATAATAGGTGCTCCATACGTCTTTGTCAAATAAATGGGTGAATACAAATTTGATCATGTCCCTCTGTGTTTAGAAGATAAAATCCTAACTGCTCAGATGGGCAATCAAGTCCATTTCTGCCCTGGACTCTGCCTGTCCTACCTGCCTTGTCCCAAACCACACTTTTTGCTGCTGCCTCTGTCTGCACTGTCTGCTGAGCCTTTGCCCAGGCTGCACACACACATTATTGAGCACCTACTCTATGTCAGGCATTCTTTTAGGTCTAGGCGAGAACTCAATGAACCAGACAAATAGAGTTTCTGTCCCTGAGGAGTCCAGCAAAAAGGACGGACGTTGGCCAAGTAGCTACAGTGTGCGGGATAAGGGAATTATGAGAGCTCCTCAATCTCTAGGCAGCAAACTCCTATTCATCCTTTAAAGCCCAGTTCCAATGTTACCTCCTCTAGGAGGCCTTTTCCATGTCTCTGGCCTGAGGTAGGTGTTCCCCATAGACACTTGCTACACAGCCCAAGCCACAGAACTCGGTCTACTTTACTGTCTTTTCCACCTCCTTGTGCGTCTCTCCAGCCAGCCTAGGAGCCCTGTCTTACTGCTTTCTGTATCCCCCAGGTCCAGTGCAGGGCTCGTCATGGACGTTTTTATGAGTTCAGCAACTGACCTGTCCCTTCCTTGGCCTGCCCCCATCCTCCCCAGCCCCCTTTCCCTTGCTCAAGTTTCAGGCTGCCTTGGTCTCTCCCTTCCACACTCAGCTCCCCAGGCATTTCTTCATCTTGTTCTGAATTAACCCTTCCTCTCCTGAGGGAAACTGCAGATTGGGGAAGTACCAACTTCCTCTTGGGCTGTCTAAGCAAAGTTTAGGTAAAAGGCCAAGAAAGATCACCCTACCTAATAGTGATTGATTTTATGCTTTTGTTTCCCTTTATTCCTCAGGCTAAGCCCCACTTTCCCTCCTCCCCTTCCTTGTCTTGCGTTGTCACCCAACTATACTCTCTTCCCAGGATGCACCAGATTTCTCATGCCTCTGTACTGCCACACATGCTGTTCCCTCAGCCAGGAATGCTGTTCCCCTACCACTCCTTCTTAATGAAAGCAACCACACCCTTTGAAGCCCAGCTCATGTGTTAGCTCCTCCATATGGCTTCTCCGATGCCCCCTCTCCCATCCCCAAGCAAAATGGATTGTTCCCATGGTGTTCTATGCTTCCTTGGCTATGACCTCATCCCAGGACATCTTAGAGGTTGGTCCATAGTACACTTACTCTCAGACAGCGAATTTCTCACCATCTGGATCAGTGACAAGTCTGGGCCCAACCCCTCTTTGTCCTGCAAGTGTTCGGTTGGGGGCTTGGCAGCCTCAAAACCAAATAAATGATTGTTGCTTTGTGTGGATGAGGTCTCGGACAGCGGGTGAGAAGGAGCGGCTACCCCTTCTGGTAATAGCACCTGGATTGGTCCCTGAGGAATCATCTCCCCCCCTTTCCACCCATCTGGTTTGGGTGGTACTGATCAAGTCTCAGGGCAGAGCATATGATCCAAGGCAGCCCAATCAGAGAGCACAGCTGACCTCAGTGCTTGCCCAGCGCTGGTTAGGCCATCCAAGCCTGGCCAGTCAGAGCATGGCAGCAAAATTAAAAATAAGTATGGAAATCGGGGGAAAGGAAAACGGAGGCAGAAGAAAAATGATGCACCAAAAGTAGAGTCAGTGCCCCTAGAAAGCGTCCATGAAGTCCAGGATATCTGACAGTCTGGCTACTCGTGGCTCTGTGCTTCCAAAGGACCGAAGTGTTCCTACCCTAAAAATCTGTGTGGGAGAAACAAGGTCCATCTAGAGTTCACCTAATCAGGATGAGGCTGTGGTCAAAGAGCATGCACTTTGGAGTCAGACCATCTGAGTCAGAATCTTAGCCCTGCTGTTTGCTAACTGTCCTTTATCTCTCTGACCCTCGGTCTCTTCATCAGGAGGAGGAGAAAGAGGAGAATATCACCCGGCAGGGTCACTGTAATAAGTAGGAAGTGCACGTAGGTAGCAGTTATTCAACTACTACTGTTATCCTATTGTCATTATTAGTTGGTGGTCTGGTACAATAATCCAGGGTAGGGATACCAAGGCCAACGACAAGGCTTAAGCTAGGACTTAGAGAGTAAAAACAGAAAGAAGATAGAATAAATATTATCCAGGTGGTGTTAGAAATCTTTTGTTTGCAAATGACAAAAACCCAACTTCAAAACATGCATAAGCAAAGGGGAAAGTATTAGTTCACGTAGCTGAAAAACGAGAGGTACATTTTGAGTTTCACAGATGGCTGCAAGGCTGGGTGTCCTGCTTGCACGCTCTCTCGGTCCCGCTTGTCTCTGGGGTGACCTCATTCTCAGGCGACCTCCATGCATGCGGAGGCTCTAGTTGCTACAAGCATCTAGCAATCCCTGTAGGAAAAAAAGGAACGTCTCTTTCCCAGCATTCCTGGTGAATATCTTGGAACTGAGTCTCACTGGTTATGGGTCCACCATGTTCCCATCCTAGAGCCAATCAAGGGCAAGAGAGAATGCTCTGATTGGCTACGCCCGGGCCATGAGACCAGACTTAGTGTTTGGGAGGAGGAAAGAATCCAACTTCACCCCGGCTGAGGGGGAAGCGGGTCTCCAGGGAACACTGGGGTGCTGTCACCCAAAGAAAGGGGGATATGCTGGGAAAAAACCCCAAAAAAACAGCTGTGCTCTACAGAAGATTAGTAGGGCCCCAGCAAGGATTAGACGTGGAAGGCCAGAGAATCAACAAGCTCAATGCTAACCGGGCAGCTTTGAGCCTGCGGCCCCCGACTTTGGTCCCCCACTGGCATCAGGAACATGACTCAGCGAGGCTGCCACAGATGGCGTTTTGCAACTGACCTTTCCCCTCCTCCCCAGCCCTGAGTTGGTGTGTCCCAGCTGGACCCCGCTCCTGCCTGGAAATGCCCCCTGCCTGGGCCTCTGCCAGTTCCTGAGAGAGGGAGGGTCTCTGGCCTCCTCACCCCAGCGCTCCCATTTCACCCTTCCTCCTTGCCCTGGGGCAAAGTCTGGGGATTGTTGAGAAAACGGTCAACCGCCACCTTGCACTTTGGCTGCGCAGCACGTGGCCAGTGCTGTGTGGCTCCCCTGCCCCCAGCCAAGCAGGGGAGAGACCAAGACTGCTTTGCAGATGCCCCAGTGCCCAGAGACAAGCATGGTCAAGGGCTTCTCAGCCTCCAGAGTGATAAAATGGGGATAATAATAGCTGTCCCAATCAGTCCTCCCTCAGTAAATAGCAGATAAGGTCACACTGAGAGCACACCCTTTGAGAGAGGGGGGGCTCCTGCCCTCAGTTGACCTTTCCTGAGCACCTCGAGCATTCCAGGCTTGAGTTGTTTAGTAGGACAGAGAGGACAATTAAATCCAGTCCCTGCACCCAAGTTGCTCGGGACTTAGTTACTCTAGGAGACAGACAGGTAGCAATCAGCCCCCAGTATAGAGTCCTTTTATAGAAGGAAGCACCAGGGGCTTGGGCAATACACAGGAGGCAAAGAGGAGACAGCCTGGGGGCAACTGGGAGGGGCCAGGCCAGGGGGACAGGGACTGAGCTGACTTCCAAATGAGAACTTGCCGGCTGGTTGGAGAAAGGAGGGAAAGGGCATCCCGAGGCAAGAAGCATGTGCAAAAGCAAAAGTCGCTTAGGAAGCTGTTAGTGGAGCCCAGGGCACAGGGAGTGGAGATGGGAAGAGAGGAAATTGGAACAGCAGATGGGACCAGTGTTTAGAAGTTCTAAATGGGGGAGAGGTCAGGTCTGATAGAGACCTCTGGTTCAGGTCTTTTCATCAGAAACAATTAAACAGAAGCGCTGGCAGAGTAAAGGTCTCCCTTCCATAGGAAATGGACTTAGCGAAGATTTGGGGCTCCCGGGGAAACATACAGGGAAGCCTGACTTCCCAAGAAAGCCCGTCCCAGCCTCTTATATCCATTGGCACGTCTGGTGCCAGTTTTTATTTCCTACATGGTCACCCCCATCAATCAGTCTCCTTCCTGAGAAGTCACAGGATGACTGGACCGTAGCAGTAGTCAGAAGGAGACGGCACATGGCTCCTGCCCACCGCAGCTGGCCAGGTCAAGCAGCCATGCAGATGCCCAGCCAGCAAAGCCTGCATGGGCTGAAGGGGGCTTACGGGAGGGCCTTCTCTTTCTGTCCCCTTGTTTTGTCATTTCAAAGTTAAATTGCTGTTTGTCTGGGAAAGGCGAAAGACCCTTGGCCATCTGTTCCTGGCCGTGTGACCTTGGCCAAAGCCTGTGAGCCCGAGCTTCCTGAGCTGAAAAGGTGATGTGAAGGGGCCCTAGATTCAAAGCGCCTGTGTGAGGGGGAGGCTGCCACGCTCACTCCCTTCTCCCAACTCCCTCCTTCGAGAAGCCTGGGGGTCTCCTCTCCCCACCCAGACCATTGACGCTGTCACCGTGCTGCTGGGGAGACTGAGGTCCAGGGCGTTACGGGACTGACTCAAGATCTCACTTGGAAATAAGGAAACCAAGAACCTGATGTTTTTTTTCCTCTCCTTTCCCCCACCAGACCACGCTGGAGGCACTGGGTAGCAGCGTACACTCCAGGCAGAGATTCACCCCAGATCACAAACCATAGTCTACGTATTTCAAAAGTCATACACCAAGTTAATGAACAACTAAGATGTGTTTTACCGCCTAATGTGACAGGGCTTCCTAATGACCTGGAATTAGGCCTAACTGGAGTTTTACAGCAGAACATGGCAGCTGCCTTCCCATCCTCCGTGTTTTCTTGAGCTGTACAGGGGCAAGTAGCCCACACAGTGCCCCCAACGCCCGCCCAGCAAGCAGCACCCACTGGCCACCCAAGAGAAGATGGAATGGGGCAGAGGCCTGCAGACACCTGGGAAGTGGGCTGGGACATTTAACCGGGAATCCCAGAGTCCTGGGAACCCAGAGTCCCACTTGGAGGGGAGATGCATGGCCTCCAACTGGGCACATCCCCTCGTCGGTGGGGATGGTGGGCCCATCCCAGGTGGGCCAGGCTTCATTACATGCCTGTTTACCGCCTGGTTGGTTCTCCCCAGCCAGGCCTGTAATCAGGATTTTTAAAGAAAATAAGTGAATTAGGCAAATGGAGAGGCCAGAGGGTTCCTGTGAGTTCTACAGGGCTGGGGACAGTCCTGGTGAGGACAGATAAGGATGGAGGACGAAGGGAGGGGAGGAGAGGAGATGGGGGGAGGGGCACAGGAGGAAGAGCGGAATCATTATTACCATTTGGTGACTTTTACCAAAACTTTTATGTAGATTTGCTCAGTGATTTAAGGATGTCACAGAGCAGTAAAATTCTCTCCTTTCCAATGCCTGATTTTGGGAGCTGAAAAATTAGTGAGCTGCTCATTTTTAATTTTGTCAAGGAAACACATTAAAAAAATAAATATCCATTCAATTGTTTATTCATCTGACAAATACTTATTGAGGGTCCACTATGTGGCAGGCGTTGTTTCGGGGTTAGTGTGATATAGCTGTGAATGAAATAGACAAAAATCCCTGTCCTCCTGGGGAAAGTCAGACAGTGGACCAAAACAGGAAATAAATAATAGGTCCGATGGTGGTAAGTACCACATGGAGGAAAGACAAGGCAGGGAAGTGGATAAGGCACACCACGCTGGGCTGTAATTTTAAACGGGGGTCCGGGAAGGTGTACTTGAGAAGGAGACATTTGAATAAAGTTCTGAAGCTGGTGAGGGAGTGAGTCTTGTGGGCGGACAGGTGGTTGGGTTAAGGATTCCAGGCAGAACGGATGAAGAACAAAGGCCCTTAACCCTTTCAACCACAAAGTATAAAAATAGAGGAAAGATATAATCTCAGAATAAAGGTCAATGCTTCTTAAGGGAGGGCAGTTGGAAACCTATTATGGTGATAAATATCACCACATCACTATCTATGTCTATGTATCTATCTACATAACATAGAGAGAGAGCTATAATACGGATACATATATGTATATCCACTGTCATTATTTTTCTCGTTATGTCGTGCAAGAGTAAAAACCTTGTCCCGAGTCAGTATTTGTCTTCAGATTGACATGTGGCAATGTATTGTTTGCATTTTTTAAGTGAGGAATCTGAGCCTCGGAGAGGGAGATGGGCTTGCCCAGGGTCCTAGCAGCTGGTACCCACAAGGTCAGTATTTTACCTAGACCCAGAGGCTGTGCTCTTAACCATGAGGCACCCTGGCCTGCTTTGCAGCCATACCTCCTGACTCCAGCCCCAGGGCTCCACAGGTGCTGATTAAGAGAACAGCTTGGCCATCTGGCTGAACCTGATTTTTGTTCCTTTTCTTCCCCAAACTGTGGGCCGAGGTTGTTGGGGAGGTATGGCTGGCAGGACGGAGGGTTGGTGGGTAGGGCCACAAACTTTGCTCCTTTCTCGATATCAGTGGGCAGTTCCCTGGCACTGGGCCTGCTGGGGCCTTTGTGTTGGCATTTGCCCCAATCAGGAAGTCTATTATGCTGGCCGGGCGTGGCCTAGGAGACAGCATTGCTTCAAACCAATTCATGCCAGTGAGCATGTTCCAGGCACCTGCTCAGGGCCCCACTCCATGTTGGAAACTTTTTTTTTTTTAATTTATTTTTTGGCTGCGTTGGGTCTTCACTGCTGCATGTGGGCTTTCTCTAGTTGTGGCGAGCCGGGGCTACTCTTCATTGTGGTGCGCGGGCTCTAGACGCGCTAGCTTTGGTAGTTGTGGCGCGCGGGCTCATAGCTGTGGCTCGTGGGCTCTAGAGCACAGGCTCAGTCGTTGTGGCGCACGGGCTTAGTGGCTCCGCGGCATGTGGGATCTTCCCGGACCAGGGCTCGAACCCGTGTCCCCTGCATTGGCAAGCGGATTCTTAACAGCTGTGCCACCAGGGAAGTCCCTATGCTATGTAGGCCATCTCACTGAAATGAATCCTCTCCACAGCAGTGAAATGTTCATTCAGTCATTCAGACCTTCACTCCGCCAGAGTTTACGGAATGCCGTTTCACTCCAGAGAGCAAGGTCTGAGCCTCAAAGGTGTGCCAGATATTGTGCTCTGCACTTGTATTCTTATTTAAGGAACTATTAATTAACCTGTCTATGAAACCAGAAACAGAATCATGGGCATAGAGAACAGACTGCTGGTTGCCAAGGGAGGGGTTTGCGGAAGGGATGGAGTGGGAGTTTGGGGTTAGCAGATGTTAAGCTTTCATATATAGAATGGATAAACAACAAGGTCCTACTGTACAGCACAGAAAACTATATTCAGTATCCTATGATAAACCATAATGGAAAAGAATATTTAAAAAAGAATATATATACGTATAATTGAATCACTTTGCTGTACAGCAGTAATTAACACAGCACTGTAAATCAACAGTACTTCAATTAAAAAATAATCTTAAAAAATAATGAAGTATTAAATCAGAGCATGATATAGGGAGAGATTCTTTGGGGTGAATGGAGGGGTTTATTCAGATTGGAGGAGACCTGGAGAGGTTTTGAGAGGAAGCGAGATCTGGGCTGGGTCCTGCAAAGCCGGGGCCTTGGAAAGTTTAGGTGGGGAAAAGCATTCAGGCAGGGGGAATGGCCCAAGCAAAGGCTGGGCAGCCAAACAAAGAAGGGTGAGTTTGAAAACCAAGAGCTGAGCCTCTGGAATGGGATTTCCCTGCAGGACAGTGCAAAGAGAAGTGATTAGTCGGAGAGGAGGCTGGGAAAGAAAGTTCCCCCACTGGTCTCCGCGTGCCCTTGGGCCAGTCACTTACATCTCTGACTCTGTTTGCTGTTCTGTAAATCACACTTCATTATCCTCATCCCACCTGTCTTACAGGGAAGTTTTGAAGGTCTAGGGGACCTTATAGATTTTGCTATGCAGAGAAAGAGGTCACTTGCTTTCTTTGGCTTTCCTTTAAGTTCCCACAACCCCTGTTTTAGCCTCTGTCCCGTTGGGCACATGGGACCTCAATAGTGTCCTCAGGGCTGGTCTCCAGCCATAGCTCACCAGGCCCCTGAGGAGCTCCTGGAGGTCGGGGGTGTGTCCTGCCCATTTGCATCCCTGGGGCCCACACATGGCCTGTGCATGAGGTAGGTGGTCAGAGCCGTGGGGTCAGCCTCACCCCAGTCTGAGTCCCCAGTCAGATACAGATTGCCTGTGTGACTCCCAGGGAGTCACTTCCATCTCTGAGCCTCAGTTTCCTCATTGATGAAATGGGAGTGATAACAGGGTGAGACTGAATGGGCAGTGGCTGGCGAGGCTTCCTGGCTGACCCATCCCAGTGAGTCCTCCACTGCGGTCACTGGTGTACACCAGGGCCCTCACCACCTTTCCCAGGAAATCCAGGGTCCAAGAAGGCTTTGCTGATCCAACTCACAGGACTGTGAAGGCAGGAGGGGATCCCACCTGACGGTCACTCCAGTCATCCTCTTGGTCGTTTACTGAGTCACTCACTCACTCATTCCCTTCCACAGATGTTTACTGAGCACCATCAAAACACCCAGCACAGCACTAGGTGCTTTGCCGATGCAAAATGTGTAAGACAAGCTTTCTAAGCTCAAGATAGAACATATAAGAGAATTGAAACTAGCCAGCAGTATATAACTATGTGCCCCCTGGATGGAGCAGGCAGTGGTCTTTTGAGTTGAGAGACAGGAAAAGACACAGAAACTGGGAGTTGGGAGTGTGACAGGGGCACGCCTTAGGGAAGACCTCCCAGAGGCAGTGGCCTGCGGCAGGGTTTGTGGAACTCACATGGGTGGGGAGAAGGGGGCATTCCAGGTAAAGGGAACTACTCACTGAGCAAAGGTATAGAGGGAAGGAACACCTGCTCGGCTGGATGGAACGGGTGGAATCTGGTTAGACAGGTGGCTGGGGTTAGGCCGCAAAGGGCCAGGAGGCTGAATACTTCCTGGAGTCTGGGAGTCCAGTCTGTTGACAGGATGAGGCTGTGACGTCATCAAACTCACAGACTCCTGGGAGGTGGTTTGGTGGCCGGGTCAGCTATGGCTCCCCTCCATGCCCTTTCGGGCTCCTGCCCACTGGATAGGGACTGGTAGGAAGAAAACGGTATTTTTGGATCAGCCTCTGCTTCCAGTTCATATGTGACCTCAAGGAGCTCACGGTGTTTCTTACAGCCTCGGTTTCTAAACATAAAATTGGAACAACTGGGCCAGATGATCTCAATTGCCTTTCCAGCTCTGGGACTCTAAATCCTCTGACTGTTGATTCCAGACACACGTGTCACTGCAAAGCTACCCATCCAGTTTCTTGGCAATCACCCTCCCCGCCAGCCAGCCACATGGTCGGCCTAGGCTGCCATGTTTGTGCCACGTGACCTCTCCCTACTGGCCAAGCTAATTGGAGCAGATTCTAAAAGATTCCTGACCCTAAAAAGACATACTCCATCCATACTCCATAGCAATCAGATTGATCCTTTGGAGAATTTAAACCAAGATATCCAGGTCCTGGATCAATTAGATAGGGTTAGTCTATACATGCAATATTCTGAAGAAAAATAACGAATATTTGTTGCACACTTGTTCCCCTGTGCCCTTTATTTCATTCTCACATCACCCTGCAAAGTAGGCTGTGTTAGTATCCCCGTTTTACAGATGGAGAAACTGAGTTCCAGTGAAGTACCATACTATGTCATGTTATGGCATGCAGCTGGTAAAGATACATTCCAATTTCCCAGGAAAAAAAATTTCAATATATTTTTCCTCATACATAGACTGAAAATAATTGTAAGGTATTTGTAGAAGAAACCATTTCATTTTGTTCATGTAAATACAATATATTGTATACTGAAATTCCAGTAAAAAATTCCAAATAAGTTCTATTTATTCTGAAATAAAGCATTTCTTGGAACTGGCACAAAGGATAAAGAATGTAAGAAATGAATTTAACATGGGCTTTGTGTACTGGGGAGGACTTCCACCAAGATCATGTGACCATACGCCATTAGGTCTATCTGTCACTTTAAGTCTTCATTATGGGCCTTTATTAATAATATAGACACATTGGCCATATTTAGTCGGGAGGGGAGAAGGAGGTATGTGGATGTAGAATTTGTCTACACTGCTGCCATTTGTCTATAATGTTACTCCATTGGCAGAGGCAGTAACAAAATTCCATAGATAGGATGTGACCTGGGTCTTTATCGTTTCATGCTCCTGTCTCCCCAGGGCATGATGGAGAGCTGGACCAGAGCTTGAAGCAGGAAGAGAAAACCTGCCGACAGTATGGCTCTGCCAGGGAGAGTGGATGACATGATCAGAGAAGCCGCCCCAAGCATGGAGCCACAGAAACATGTGGAAAGAAGGCTCTGGCTCCCCTGAAGCCGAGTGCATTTCCTACAGCCCAAGCCTGTCAGGCTGCCCTCTATCTTGATGATTGGCTCCCTTTTCCAAGTAAAAGTCTGTTCCTAGCAACCAGACAATTCCTGATGAAAACCTCAGTGTTATAATTATGTCCTGTTAATAAATGTTACAGGGTATGAATCCATAAACTTGACTGTGCAAGAAATGTTGCATTATTGTTATTTCCTTGAAATCCAGTTAAATCTGACCCTGAGTCCACATTCTTGCCAAGGTGACTGGAAATTTGGTCTCAGTTGTTATTGAGGTGAGGGGAATCCTCTTCTTTAGGGCAGCCCACAAAATGGTAGACTCCCATCTGAGATGGGTCTTCAGGGCATCTTTCCAGCTGTGGTTCATTGTCCTTCCTGTGTGTCCCCCTTTTGGAAGACATCCCTGCTACTGCTATACCAGGGTCTGGCCTCCATAAGTTAAATGTCCCCCCTCCCCAGCCGCCTCCACTGACACGGCTGATCTCTGCTCCCTTCCCTGTCTTGGGGAATCTCCGCTGTCTCATTGCACTCAAAGGCCCTTGGCTCTCTCTTCCCTGTAGGATAATAACCTCAAGTTCAGGCTTTTGAAATACAGAAGCCAAGGAGGCTGTCGGCACTGGAGAAAGGAGGAGTGAGTATAAGAGCACAAAACACAAAGTAACACCCCAGTGGGTAATTCTGACACTCTGCAGGTGTGTGTTCCTGATGGCTGTGGTGCCCACTGCTTCTGCCGACCTCCCTTTTCCAGGAGTGGCCCTGTGGCCACTAGACCCAGTTCCTCCACTGACATCTGTGTGGGTCACTGGAACTCCTGCCTAGAGCACAGACCTACTGGCTCCGTGGAGTGAGGGAGAGAGGCAGCAGCTGGGTCCCAGCCCCTGGCCCACTTCCTAGAGACTGGGGTGCTGTGACAGGTGTGGTCAGCGTGGGGACCCGGCAGCCCCCAGTGGGTTGTTGCTTCCTCAGCCACATTTCCCAGAAACATCCTTCCAGGTCACTGCCATTGCTCCTGGATTCTTCCTTGGAGTAACTCTAGGTTGATTGTTATTAGATGTGCAAAAGTCATTTCCCTAAAGCTCACATCTGACCTCATTTCCTTGTTTAAAACCCTTGGCCTTAGGATCAACCCCAAACTCCTCAATGTGGCTTTCAACCCCTTTGTGTCATCTGGTCCTCGCTCACCGTTCCAGTCTCAATCCACACGTTTGCCCAGCAGCGGCCTCTTCGGCTGGCCCTCGAGCCATCCTTTAGTGTCAGGGAGTACAGGGAACACTGCCCTAAGGACCCTAGACCTGGGTTTGAATGCCAGCTCCACGCTGGCTAGATGTGTGACCTTTTATTCTCTGAGCCTTAAGCATCTCATCTGTAAATTGGGCATCTGTAAATAAGCCAGTTTCATAGGGCTGAGGTGAGGATTCAGTGAGGAAATGGATATAAAACACAGAGAAGGACTTTGCCGGTGGTCCAGTGGCTAAGACTCTGCACTCCCAACGCAGGAGGCCTGGGTTCTCTTCCTGGTCAGGGAACTAGATTGCCACATGCCAAGATCCGATACAGCCATGTAAATACATACCTACATACATATTTTAAAAATAAATAAATAAAACACAGAGGATGGATTGAAAACGTGCCCCTCTGCCATGTGCTCGGTGAATCAAACCTTCTCTTATTTCTTTGACTGATGTCCCCTCTTGGCACTCTACCCCCAGCTGAATAGAAGCAGAATATAGTTTATTGAGTTTAACTGGTGCCTGACAAAAAGATTCTTGGCCAGGAGTTTGAGTAATAAAGTGAAAAGAATGAAAGCAACAACCATCATTTATAGGCACTTACCGTGAGCCGGAACCTGGCCCCGTGGGCAATGCTTGAAGACATCACCTCATTTAATTCACAGATTCCCAGAGCAGGAGAGTTTTTATTTATCTGTTTTTATGGACAACAAAACAGAGGCTCAGAGAGTTTGTGATTTATCCAATGTCCCAAGCTTATAAGTGGCACTGTCCAGTCGGAATTGAATCTGAGTCCAAATGTCAGGCAGTTAAACACACCCATACACGTATACACACATATGTATGCTTTGCACTCACATCCACAAATGTGCGCACCCATATTCACACACACACACATTCCATAGTGCGTTCTCCAACACCACCAGCAATTAACTCAAATCTCAGTGGACACTGACGGGGCAGCCTACAATTTAACTCAATTCAGGCACTATTTACCTGGTGAGAGCATCAGATCCCACAGTTAAGGGCTCAGTCCTACAAGACTGTCCAGTCTCCCTTTCAGATGCCAATCACAAGTCCAAGTTGTCACCTGTGTTTCTGATCTGTCAGTTATGAATCAGAACCCATGACCCTCTCCTTGAGGTTCAACTAATTTGCTAGGGCAGCTCACAGAAGTCAGGAAAACATTGTGCTTACTAGATCACCAGTTTATTAGAAAAGGATGTAACTCAGGAACAGCCAACTGGAAGAGATGCATTGGGCAAGGCATGGGGAAAGGGGCTTCCACGTCCTCCAGGAGTGCCCTACTCTACCTGCACGTCCGCGTGTTCACCAACCGGAAGTTCTCCAAACCCCATCATTTTGGGGTTTCACGGAGGCCTGGGGAGGGCGAGTGTGAGACTGAAAATTCCAACGCTCTCTATCACATGGGAGCCTGTTAGAAAATAAAATCCAAGTCCCTCTCCCCTCACATTAAAATCTGCATTTTAGAAAAATCTCCGAGTGATTCATACATATGTTAAAGTTTGAGGATAACTGCAGCTGACTTGGAAGAAGTAGATGACACGAACGGTGAAGGGGACAAATGACGCCGCTCCACTCTCAAACAGGGAGAGGAGAGCAGGCTGAATTGAGGACCCTGGCCTCTCCCCTCACCTTGCTTCACTGACACTGTGGTTTCACTGGGGTGTAAGGGGCTGCTGTCTTTTTCCTGAGACTCTCTTCCTCCTCACAGCAGCCCACACGATTGGGGCCTGCAAAGAGATGTGCTCACTCGGAGGAGGGAGTTGGGGGGGAGACTGGGCCCTGTGCCAGAGCCCCCCAGACCTTCACCTGACCTGACGCCAGCAACAGAGACACACGGATCCATCGGCAGAATACTTTCCTGATTTCTCCAGCTTCCTGACGCTTTGTCCATGGTGCGGGCACTTTTCATTTCCATGGACTCTGATGCACACGTCACTTGCGTAGATTTTGATTTAAATTTGCTTTTGTGAAAGAGAAAATCTTAAAAAATAATGTCTGTGAATGCCTGTCAACATCTTAGTCTTTCAGACATGTCCTCATTTTAGAAGTGACCAGTCTTGTGCCCAGCAGGCTGGCCCATCCGCAGTGTTACTCATCCATCCATTCATTCATTCATTTAAAAAAATGATTATGGAGCACCTACCATCAGCGGGTCACGGTAATAACAACCAGGAACCAAACAGACAATGTTCCTGAATCCAAGGAGACATGTGAGGACGTGGAAATCAAGTTATCAAGCAAAGGAATAAACAAAATAAGTTCAGGTAGTGGTGTGTTATAGAGATGATTCAAAAGGTTCTGTGATACCCAGAATAACTGAAAGCAGGGACGCAAACAGATGCTGGTAGGCCGGTGTTCATAACAGCATTATTCACGGTAGCCAAAGGTGGAAATAACCCAAGTATCCATCAACAGACAAATGAATAAGTAAAATGTGGAACAGACATACAATGGAATATTACTCAACTCTAAAAAGGAAGGAAATTCTGACTGCAACATGTGTGAACTTTGAAGACATGATGCTAAATGACATAAGTCAGGCACAAAAGGACAAACACAAAAAATGATTCCACTTATATGAGTTACTTAGAATAGGCAAGCTGATAGAAAGAGAAATTAGAATAGAGGTTACTAGGGGCTGGGAAGGAAGGGGGATGAGGAATTATTGTTTAACGGGTACAGAGTACCTTTTCGAGATGATGAAGGTTCTGGAGGTGGATGGTGGTGACGTCTGCGTAACACTGTGGATGTACTTAAGGCTTCTGAAGCGTACACTTAAAAATGGTTAAAATGGTAAATTTTATGTTATGCATATTTTATCGCAGTAAAAAATATTGATTTTTTAAAAAACAGTTATATGATAGAATGGGAGGTCTAATTTACCTAAGATGGTTGAGGAAGGCCTTTCTGGAGAAGGAACATTTGATCAGAGTGGAGGAGGCAACAGGATCCAGCCGGCTCGGCCAAACGATGGTAGGCGAGTGGGGTGAGATCATGTGGGAGAGGGGGGCAGGGCAGCGCCACGTGGGACTTTGTAGGCTGGGGTAGGGAGTGCAACTTTTATTCCAAGAGAAATGGGAAACTACAAAAGGACTGTAGCCGTTGGCACGACATAATTTCACACTTTCAAAAGACCATCAGGTCTCTGTGTGGCACAGAGATTGCCAGGGGATGCCGAGGGCACAGTGGGGAGGCGATAGGGCAGTACGGGCAACAGGTGAAGTCTGCCTCCTTACACATGTCACCCTCCGACACCCTCTCCCTGACTGTTGCCACGTCATGGGGCCAGTGGGCCACATGTTGGGAAAGGAAGATGAGGAAATCAGAGTGTTGAAATCTTCTGGTGCCTCTGTCAGAGGCAAAGGCTCCTCACTGCTGGGGACGGGGCCTGGCGCACGCGGCCCCTCCGTAAGCCTGATTCACCCAGCTTGCCAGAGGAGGGAAAGGCACAGTGAGTGACCTGATGGCAGGGCCAAGAGCAGGCAGGCAGTGGCTTACAAGAGCACGGGTCTGAGAGTCTGGCAGAGCTGGCTTGACCCCAACTCTGGCACCAGCGGCATGCCTTGGGCAGAAGAGTTCACCCCCCTTAGCCTCAGTTTCCTCATCTGTAAAAGCATGATAACCGTACTTACTTTGCGAGGTCGTTGCAAAGATACAGTAAGATAATGTGTGTTAAGCTTTTAGCACGGTATCTAGCACAGGGTAAACACTCAGTAAAGAGTAGCACCCTCGGGCTTCCCTGTTGGCGCAGTGGTTGAGAGTCCGCCTGCCGATGCAGGGGACACGGGTTCGTGCCCTGGTCTGGGAAGATCCCACGTGCCGCAGAGCAGCTGGGCCCGTGAGCCATGGCCGCTGAGCCTGCGCGTCCGGAGCCTGTGCTCCGCAACGGGAGAGGCCGCAACAGTGAGAGGCCCGCATACCGCAAAGAAAAAAAGAAAAGATTAGCACCCTCATCATCATCATTTTGCTCCTGTAGATCTAAAACATTTATTCACTCTGCTCTGGGTACATTAGGACCATGAGACATCCTCAACAGAAGATTATAAATTAAGTCCCTTTGGTTAATAGGGTTGGCTCCGTTTTCATACTCTGTGAGCATCTCAGGGGCAGGGTCTGGATCTCCTTTGTTATTTTTCCCCCTTTGGGTCACACAGTAGGCTCGGCCATCTGTGTCCCTTAACACCTGGAGCTATGTGTCCAGTGCCTATTAGACATGCTCCATTAAGGCAAGACCGCCCCTCGCCCAGGTATCACCGTGTTGACAGGGCACTGATTAAGAATCTGGGCTTCAGGTACATCTCCTAAATAATTGAAAGCAAGATCTTGAAGAGATACATGCACATTCACATTCATAGCAGCAGTATTCACAATAGCCAAAAGGTAGAAATAACCCACGTGTCCACCGATGGATGAATGGATGAAAAAAAATGTGGTGTACACATACAGTAGAATATTACTCAGCTGTGAAAAAGAAGGAAATTCCAGTCCATGTTACAACATGGGTGAAACTTGAAGACATTATGCTAAGTGAAAATAAACCAGTCACAGAAAGACAAATACTGTAGGATTCCGCTTACATGCAGTACTTAAGAGTCGGCGAAATCGTAGAGACGGAAAGTAGAGTGGTGGTTGCCGAGCTGTAGGGAGGGGAAATGGGGAGTTGTTGTTTAATGAGTTTCACTTTTAAAACATGAAACGAATTATGGAGCTGGATGCTGGTTGCGGTAACACAATGTGAATATATTTAATACAACCAAACTGTACATTTAAAAATGGTAAGATAGTAAATTTTATGTATAAAAATGTTTTTGAAAAAGAAATGTAAGTGATATCATGTGTCTTCTGTGATCAAAACCCCCAATGACCTCTCTTTTTACTCAGGGCAAAACAAAGCCCTTACAGAGGTCTTCAGAGCCCACATCATTGGCCTGTTACCCCTGTGACCTTGACTCCTACCACCCTCCTACTGGCTCTCTGCTCCAGCCTCCCTGTACTTCCTGCAATTCTTTGAACATGCTTAGCAGGCTCCTGCCCCAGGGCTTTTGCACTTGCCCTCCTGGAACCCAGAATGCTCTTCCTGCTGATATCTCTATGGTGTGCTCCCTCCACTTTTTTGGATCTCTCCTCACAGGTCATCTTACCAGGGAGGCCTTTCTGCCTCCCTTATGAAGGGGAATGTCTCTCTAGGACCGCCCCTCCCCCTCTATGCCCTTTACCTTGCTATATTTTTCTCCATAGCATCTATCACCATCTGACATGCTACGTATCACACTTATTAATCTTGATCGTCATCAATACCCTCCCCCCATGAAATGTCAGTTTTGTGAGGGCCGGGATCTTGCCTGCTTCATGACCTACTGTCTTCCCAGAGCCCATCTCAAGCACATGGTGGGTCCTCAGTACATATGTGCCCAGTAAATGAATGCATGAACTCAGTGTGCCCACCTGCAAATAAGTGGTGACCTGCAGGGGTTCTCAAGCTGTAAGAGTCTATGAATGGGGACTTCCCTGGTGGTGCAGTGGCTAAGAATCTGCCTGCTAATGCAGGGGACACGGGTTCGAGCCCTGGTCCAGGAAGATCCCACATGCCGAGGAGCAACTAAGCCCGTGCGCCACAACTACTGAGCCTGCGCTCTAGAGCCCGCGTGCCACAACTACCGAAGCCTGCTCGCCTAGAGCCAGAGCTCTGCAACAAGAGAAGCCACCACAATGAGAAGCCCGCGCACCACAACAAAGAGTAGCCCCCGCTCGCCGCAACTAGAGAAAGCCCGCGCGCAGCAAAGAAGACCCAACGCAGCCAAAAATAAATTAAAAAAAGAAAGAAAGAAAAGAGTCTATGAATGGTTGAGATTCACTGTGTTGTGTCTTTCCTAGAAAGAAAGAGCACCGCTGTCTTAATCACCTCAAATCTAAACACTCCAGGTGAGTTTACTGGGTAATCCCATGGCCTGGCCCAACCTGGACAATGAGACTGACTGGGTTTTTTCCCCATTTCTGCAGTCAAGTCCCTGTCTAAAGCCAGCCCCTCTAGCTGGCACCTTTACTAAAAGGGTTGCTGTGTGCCCAGGGTACCAGGGTGGACTCCTGGATTCTCTGGGGAAAGGATAGGAGAAATGCAAACGCTTCTCCCTGGGATGCTGAGTTTGCCGGTGACATGCAGCAGAAGACACAGCAAATTCTTTACAAGAAGAGCACGAACCTCTCTCCCAACCCTCTCCACCCAACCTGGGAATTTTCCTTCCTGTGCACTGTGGCAAGCCTTCCCTGGTCATGGCATCTGGCAACTTTTCCCCGAGTCCCTGGCTTTCTCTGTACATTGCCATGGAAATGGGTCCCTGGCTCTCCCAAAAGACATAGTCCAGCGACGTTCATTGGCACTTCTGAGGGTCCGAAAATGCGTGCACGTGCGCGCGCGCACACACACACACACACACACACACACACACAGTAACCTTGCTGCAATGGCTCTAGCTGCTCCGTGACACCACCAACATGAGAATGAGAGTCACATGGCAGGGACTTAAGACTCACACGGACTGCTCGTGTGGCTCACATGCAAAGAGGAGGGGAAATAAGCTCGCTTCACAAATGCCATAATCTTTGCGGGAATCTCTTGCTCTCTCCCCCTTGCATTCAACTAAGCGGCAAAACCAGAATTTGCCTTTTTGCTCTAAGGCAAACCAAATCATTGTTCTAGGTCTCCTAGCAGGGAGACCAGTGCCTTGCTCTACTTAAGGGAGGCTGTGACTGCTGTTCCTTCCCAGCATGCCTGCCTGTAAGAAGGGTATGCCCGCCTCCCAGGCTAGTGAGGACCCACGCTCTGGTCTCAGGCGCTTTGGCTTCCCACGACTTACCAGAGGGGTCGTGGAGGGAGCCTCGTGTATTGGCACATGTGAGGCCACGGGGAAAACCCACTGTTCGGTGTTTATAGATGAGATCTGGATGTGCACATATAGCTCAAGTACACGCTTCACATACACACACATGCGTGCATGCACACACCAGGCGTATACCTACTGAGATCATTTCCACACGCCGAACACACAGTGTGTATCTACGTACAGACATCCGGCCCTGCATACTCTCACAGGCACAAACAGACCCATATACAAGCCTTTTCTTCTACTCCCACAACTACCAAGCACATATTTGCTCATGGAGCACATTGGTGGAATGTCAATTTACCAAAAGAGGAGCCATTCTACCGCAAAATGATGAACTCCTCCACCTATGCAGGACCTACAGAGGTGGGGGACAAAATCTAGCTTTGTGACCCTGAGCCCAACACCCACTGGAGGGTATCCAAGCGTTGAGACTGAAAAAGTTGAGAGGAAAGACCCTCTTGGGAGAAGTCGGAATGCTCTCGGCCCTGCCTCAAGGCAAGAGATGGGAGGGAGTACTTCCTTCTCATCTGAGACCTTCAGAGGACCACTTGGAGAGCTTGGCCTTTGCTCCTGGAGTTTGGGGGAACATATAGGGCTGGTGTTTGCTCCCCATCCAAGAGGTCAGTGGTCAAGACGAGGCTGGGCTGGGGAAAGAAGAGCAGAGGGGTGCTGAGCTGGGAACGGCCACCACTCCAGACATTTGGTGGGGCAGAAAATGCATGAGCATTTCCCATGGATGTGTGGATCGTGCAGAAGAGAGAGCTGGCTGGAGGCTTTGTCCAAAAAGGCCACCCAGGTGCAATGACCCCAATGAGGAGTCTACAAGAGGTGAAGCTGGTACACAGCCAGCCAGCAGAGATGATCTGTGCCTTACAGTAATTGCCGCTGGGAGAACCCCAGTGATAAAGGTTTCCAAGCACCCATGGGATACCCAGGAGAGAAAGAGTCAGGCTTAACCCTCTGCCAGAGCCAGGGGAAACCAAAGCCAGGGACCATGGGTACCAGGAACCATAGAAAGATGAGCTCTACCCAGCCCTACCCTCCATTTTACCTGGAGGGGCCAAAGATGGCCTGGGCAGGGGCCCCAAGCAGACCCCAACTTGGGGGAGGAGACACACCTTCACTTTAAATAAAACTTGGAGTTCCTTTAATTATCCAGACTGGAAATTTTAATTATGCAAATGAGACTATGCTTGGGAACGTAAGTGTCTGGGGAAGATTTATTACTATGTAGGATAAGTGACCAAAGAAATGATGGCTGAATTTCCACCTCTCAAAGATTTTATCCAAGATAGCTGGGAAAAAGGAGTCAAGTTAACAGTTTACAAGGGCAGTCATAAGAAAAAGGAAGTTCCTTGGTTGGTGCCTGTCACCGAAAGAGGTGTGCTTTTCTATCAAGAACTGCACCTCCATACAGGGTCAACCTAAAGAAAAGATCCAGCAGAGAGCTTTCTGTATCCAACCCACACTCCCACCGACACACAAACGCTGTCTCTTTGTGACGTTGGGCAATGCAATAATTTGATTTGTTCACCTAACCCCTGCCCCTCCCCCTATACATACACGGACTCACTCACCATTAACGCTATGGTTTTGCTGCAAACCAGCCACAGTCAAGCTAGGAAAGAGGGTTTCGGCAACCTTTACCAAAATATACATTCTTTTTCCTTCTACATTCAAGGATACCACGTGAGAAAAACAGCAATTTGAGACCCCCGGATGATGATGTCTTCTCTTTTAACGTTTTTGTCTTTGGCCAAAAACGTCATAGTGTGACCTTAGACCAAATATTAGGTTGAACCATAGAAATTGCAATGACCTGCAAAACTATTTCACGTTTCTATCTAAAACTGTATCTTTTTGAGATTCTATGTATCAAATGAGGATAATAATTCATACCTAAAGGATTGTTGTACAGATGTACAATAAATACCAGGACCTAACTTGGTAGCCAAATCCACCAGTTTTCAAATGCATCTTTGCCAGAGAGTGATGGCAACAAGGTGCCCTGCTGCCCAAAGCTGTGGCTTAGTTTTCCGATGTGTTATCCTCGCTAACATCTGGGAGGGCAAAGGCCTTTAGAGTCCCTATTTTGTTCTCCTTTTTCAAAAGGGCTCTTTCCTATCCTCTGACCTTTCATTTATACAGCCTCTTATTCTTGTCTTAGGGATGGGGCTGCCAGCCCTCCCTTTCTGGGGATATCATTGCTATCGTTCTTCTTCCTGTTCCTTGGCAGTTTTCTTTTGCCCTCAGCATCATGTCTGTGTGTCTGTTGTGTTCCCCTCTTTTCTGTTTGTTTTGCTCCAGAGGCTTTGGCTGCTGCTCATGGTTAGGAGCTGAAAAGCTGTTTGAAAACTCATCAGTGAGGCTTGTTGATTGGTGAGCTTCACTATTGTGCAAAAAAGTGGTGAATTGGTTTTGCTCTTAGGCTAGTTAGCTTCCCTAGGGAGGAGTCCTTGAACCTCCTGCCTGGGGGTTATTACCCCGGTACCCAGGAGGGATCTCTGTATTCAATAGGGAGACTTTCATTTAATACCTCTGTAAAATAGTCTTTGCACCTGACCTGAGCTGTAGGAGGGTCTCTCCAATTCATCTTCCCCCCAGAGATAAGCGTCCAGGCTTTTGTTGTCTGCATTTACCAGCTGAGGGAGGGAATGGTGGTGGTGCTGCTGGTGCTGGTGGTGGTGGTGCTGGTGGTGCTGGTGGTAATGGTGGTGGTAGTGATGGTGGTTGTGGTGATGGTGGTAATGGTGGTGGTAGCAATGGTGATTGTGGTGATGGTGGTGATGGTGCTTGTGTTGCTGGTGATGGTGGTGATTGGTGGTGCTGGTGGTGCTGGTGGTGGTGGTTGTGGTGATGGTGGTGGTTGTGGTGATGGTGGTAATGGTGGTGGTAGCGATGGTGGTTGTGGTGATGGTGGTAATGGTGGTGGTAGCAATGGTGATTGTGGTGATGGTGGTGATGGTGCTTGTGTTGCTGGTGATGGTGGTGATTGGTGGTGCTGGTGGTGCTGGTGGTGGTGGTTGTGGTGATGGTGGTGGTTGTGGTGATGGTGGTAATGGTGGTGGTAGCGATGATGGTTGTGGTGATGGTGGTAATGGTGGTGGTGTTGGTGGTGCTTGTATTTGCTGTCTCCTACTTCTGCAACCATTCCTACTATTTTCAGCGCCACTCCTCACCCCATCTCCAAGCTACCTGCTATCCAATTCCTGCGATGTTTTGGGGTCCTCTGACTTCTCTCTTGTAGGCTTAGGTTAAAGCTTCCTCTGGTTGGCAAAGCTGATTACTATTCACCTGTATGTTGTCCCTTTTCATAAAATTAATTGACATATCTGAGTTCCTATTTTTTGGTAAACTATACCTTTTATATTCCTTTGTCATTTTAGTGCTGTTTGAGGACAAAGCAGATGAAAATGAATGGATTTGATCCCTATTTTAAAATAAAAGTTCCCCACTGCTCTTTTATAAACCTAAATTTTGTTTCTTTTCATCTTATTTTCGGCTTTTTTCCTATTTCTCTTATTTTGTTTTCAACATGAAGAATAGGATCCGTTTGCAAGCACCCTGAATGGTCCAAAATGCACGAAGAGCTACAAGCTTCTCTAAACCATACGAACTCAGACACCAGGGGCCTGGATTTCTCAGAAAATAAAACAGCCCTGGGCCACTTCAATTTTTTCAGTATTTCTGAGTAAATTTTTTTTAAAATGAAGATATGCTGAAACAAAATTTAGGAAAATTGAGATATATTTTAAACATTTGCATTTGCCAAATGTATGCTTTCAACACTGAAAAAAATTCCAAAGCAATATAATTATGCTATTCACAAGATAATTACAGGATTTATTAAATATATTAACTCATGACACACAGGCGGAGTGGTACAGTAATGAGATGCAAGCTTAAAGCACTATGATGAATATCTTCTTTGAATTGTCTCAACTCAGTTAGAGGTAGCATCAGCCTTCTAGCCCTTGGGACTTCCATGAATAGGGTGACGTGGAGTGTGCTTCCATCCTCCATGCGCCCCTGCCTCCGCGCAGCACTCACACCCCAGTGATGAGATGCTCCCCGAAACATCAGCCGGGCAGCTCCCACCAAACGCGGCGAGAGCAGAGTAGCAGGGGCGGTGAGCAAATACTTGCCCCTGTGCCGTGGGCAGGCGAGCCAGACTCGCTCAGCAGCGTGCCACAGGGCAGCTGATGCTTTCTGCTCCTGACTCCCAATCACAGGCCTGGGTCTTACACATGACTGTCTCTTGGCAGCTGAATGTCTCCTGGGCCCTGACAGCGGAAAAGGAGTGAAGTGACCAACATGGTATCTCCCTTTAAGATATTCAGGTTACCCAGAGTCAACCCTACAAGGGCTTGGAAACTTCAGTGTATTCCTCTCTTTTCAGGCCACCCTAACATTTAAAGAAATGATATACAAAACAGGAAAAAAAAATTACCCCCCATCTCACTGCTCGCCAGCCAAGTAAATCATCTAGATTTTCTTCCCATGTTCTCTGTGGATGCTATGATGATATAGATACACAGACACACAGGTACACACTTGTGTATCCTAAAATAAATAGAACACTGGCTCAGAAGTCAGACAGGGCTGGATTCAAGTCCTGTCTCCTTTCCTTATCAAATGCATGGCCTTGAACGTGTGACAACTTCTCTGAACTCCAATCTCTCATCTGTACGATGGGGGTAATAATAGTATCAACTTCAAAAGATTATCTCAGAATAAAATAACGCGACATAATGCATGGGAAATGCCGATCACAACGCCTGCCACATAGTAAGTGCTCAATAAACAGTAGTCAGTTACTGTCATTGATTCTTTAATTCAATAAACATTTATTCAGCATTTTTTAAGGTCAGGCAGCAGGAGAGAGAAAAGTGTGCCTTTCCTCCTAAAGAGTGCCTTTCCTCCTAAAATGCATCACCTAGGGCCAGAGGTGGACATGTAGACAGAAAATGAGAATTTCTATTGCATGCATGCTAGCAAGGATGAGACCTGAACTGGGCTAGACAGGAAGCTAGGGAGGAAAGACCAGACTGATAAGGATCTGGTTAGCACAGGCTGTCGGGGTCTGGGAGACCTTGCAGGGAGACAATTTGGTATTCTGCCTTTTTATGCTGAACATTAAATGACAAGCACTTTTGATGTTGCTACCTAATCTTCCCGTCAGTTTTAATGACTGCATAATATTACACTGCTTCAAAGGACTGTATTTTCCCTCACCTTTCCCCTGTCATTTGGTTCTGAGGTTACCAATTTGGAGCTATTAGAGATATCACCACAATGAACACGGGTGTGACAGTTTTTCCTTTCAGGAATTATGTCTGTAGGATAAATTCTAGGTCAAAGGGGATGAACATTGTTTAATAGCTCCGGCAGCTCACTGCCAAGTTGTTGTCAACGGGTTCACGCACTGAATATGATCATCACTTTGTGTGTTTTGTCAGAACAGGTAAAGGTGGTACTTCAGTGTTGTTTCTGTTTCCATTTCTGTGATGAGTTGTTTGGTGGGGGAAATTGAATGCAAACGAGTGTCTTGGGTAGATCTAAGGGAAGGAGAGTGCAGGAAATTGTGACTGCGGGGACTGGGTTTGAGAGGCGGATTTCTGCCATGCCTCAGTGAGGCAGAGGAGGAGAAGGTGGCTTATAAGCCAACGCCAAGTGCGTTTCTTAATTGCATTGCTTGTATTTTCCCTCTCTTCCATGGCGGACTAAATGAGTCATTAACATGGTAATCCTCACTCCTGTATGTAACCATCACAATGTACGAAAAACTTGTCATTTCTAACCCTGACTGCCTTCTCAGGAAGGTGGTGACTGTTGAGTAGCAGCCCTTTGTTCTGCTGAGCCCTGGGAAATGTTTGGAAAAGCAATTGAAGGCAGGATAATATTTGCGGATCTTCCACTATTGATTGGCAAGTTGTTGGAAGTGTTGCAGTTCTCTGCCTGCTCCATCTATCATGGCCTCAGGGAAGGAACAGTGTAAAGGCCACCCCAGGACAGAGGAGAAGATGAGATTGCCATGAAGTCCTGAGCTGAAGGAGGCAAGGAAGGGGAGGCCTGCTTCTTCTGCTCCCGTGTGACTGTTCCATGGAGAAGAAGATGCTGAGATGAACAGGCCAGAAGGATGTGTGTCTGGTTTTTCCGGGTCAGAGAGGACCTCCAAAGGAGGACATGGTAGACACATCCAGGTGGGAGGGAGGATGCTGAGAACAGGGGATGGGGTGAGGGAGGAGGCGTGCTTGTGACTTGCTTTCCTGGGCATGGTGAGCAGGCTGCATAGCTGAAGGAGGACGCTACACAAGGTCATGTCCAGCTGTCAGGGACAGCAGCGCATGTCCCAACAGTGCAGGGACAGGAGCGGGCAGCTGGATAAATGAACCCGAGGCGGCATGAGGTGTGCGAGATTTTGGCAAGTTCCCAGGGGCCCCAGCAAGGGACACTGAGACACAGAGAAGGGCTAGTGTAAATGGGCTTTAAAACCAGAGGCAAATAGCTGGACCACGGACTTCAGCGATAGTGGCCACCCAATGCCCCAAAGGCCAGTGAGAACAATTACACTTGGCAGGCACCAATCCAGAGACCAGGCTAAAGTAGGCAGTCCACAGCAGAATGGACACCAAGAAGAATACAGAAGAGGGATTAACATACATACACTACTATATATAAAATAGATAACCAAAAAGGACCTACTGTATAGCAGAGGGAATTCTACTCAATATTCTATAATAACCTACGTTGGAAAAGAATCTGAATAAGAAGAATGAATATGTGTATATGTATAACTGAATCACTTTGCTGTACACCTGAAACTAACACAACATTGTAAATCAACTGTACTCCAATAAAAGTTAAAAAAAAAAAAAAAAAAAAGACCACAGAAGATGTATGCCTTACAAGGCTCCATCAACCCTGACACCAACTGCTATTTCATGCCACCCATATTTGGGAGAAGATGCTGAGCTACTTTGGATAACAAAGGGAAAAGAATCTAGAGTTCTGAATTTTAGGAATTCTAGGAAGGAGGGAGAAAGTAACGGAGATAGATGGGAAGATGTCTCAGACAGCTTGACTCCTATAATGGAATACCATTGACTAGGTGGCTTAAATGGCAAACATTTATTTCTCACAGTTCTGGAGGCTGAGAAGTCCATATCGGGGTGCCGGCATTGTTAGGTTCTGATGTAGATCCTCTTCTTGGTCTGCCATCTTCTTTCTGTGTCCTCCTATGGCACAGAGCAGAGAGAAAGGAATAGCTCTCTTCCTCTTCCTATAAAGGCACTAATCCCATCATGGGGCTCCACCCTCATGACCTAATCACCTCCCAACCCCACCTCCTGATACTATCCCATTGGAAGTTAGGGTTTCGACACATGGATCTGGGGGGATAAAGCATGCCGGCCATAACAGAAGGGAAGAGACGACTTAAACGCCAGAAAGATGGTGGAAGGCTGTGTGCTTTGAGCTAAACTTCCTTCCTTTGACCCCTAAATTTCCACTAAAATCTATTCACCTAACTTAACTGCTTGTCATCAGCTGATATTTTGTACAAACCAAAAAAAAAAAGTCATTTTCCAGTCCATGATGTGAAATAGCTGTGTGGCCTGGCCAAGTCACTCATCTCTATGCCTCAGTTTCCTCTTCTGTAACCTGGGGCTGGTCATGGCACCATAGAATTGCCTGTAAGTCATTTAGTAAGTGAATGCCACAAAAAGCACTCAGTGAATGGAAAGTATTGTTGTTGATGTTATTATCATTACTTTTGTGCCTAGAGAGCATCGGGGTCACTTAGAGGGCTTCTTACACACAGACGGCTGGGTTCTACCCCTAGAACTTCTGATTCAGTAGGTCTGGGCTAGTAGGATCCAAGAATTTTCATCTCTGCCAAGACTCAGGTGATGCTGATGCTGCCAGCCCGAGAACGGCACTTCGAGAACCACTGGGCTAACCTTCTGTTTATGAAGCCACAGGGCAGGCTGTGGTGCTCAGCAGAAGGCAGTGAAGTGGTGCAAAGAAGTGAAGGAAGAAAGGCAACAAAAGCCTGGCAGTTCCAGCACAGAGCTTCCCAGCCCGTATATCGCGGCTGGAGATGTGTGTGCCCAGAAATTGATCCCTCATCCTCAGCAGGATCCTGAAGACAAGGGCATCCAGCTTCAGCTTCAAGGGGAAATGGGGCTGAAACCCCCAGACAAGATGCCTTTCCCTGATATGCATATGGTCCAGCCCATAAGGGGGTTTGGCAGGGTGGGGGAACACTGGGATACCTGGCCTGTTGCCTCTGGCCTTAATCACGGTCAACTATTTACTCCAGGCGACCGTACAAGCGTGCTCGTTTCTGACATGTGCTGTGACTTGAAAACATTTGGGAAGCCTTTCTCTACAACTGCACTGTCCAATTCAGTAGCCACTAGAAACATGTGTCTAGTACAAACTGAGATGTGCCATAAGTCTAAAATACATACCAGATTGTGAACATTTAGAACAAAAATGAGAAACTCATTAATAATTTGTTTTATATGGATTACATGCTGAAATGTTAATATTTTGAACATATTAAATATGCTGCTAAAATTACTTTTACTGCTTTCTTTTTAGTTTTCTTAATGGGGCTATTAGAAAATTTTGAATTGCATATGTGGCTCCCATTACATGTACGGAAAGTGCTGTCCTAGGAAGAAAAGTTAACACTTTGCAGAAACTGTAGGTGGTTTGGCCTACCTGCAAGGGTGTGTGTGTGTGTGTGTGTGTGTGTGTGTGTGTGTGTGTGTGTAGTCGAGCTATCAGGGGAGGCAGAGCAGACCCAGTGGCAGGCTAAGTACTTGGACTTGAGTCTGTAGGAGACAGAGAATGATTCAGAAGCTGTGAGAGGCAGAATGACAGGATTAGATGTTTAGAACGATACCTGGAAGCAAAGTGGAGGAGGGATTGGGAGGTCTCACAAAAAACAAAAGCCCTGAGAAGCAGTGCAGTGGAAGTGAAAGAGAAGCCAGCTGATGGTTGGTTCACACAGCTCAAGTCCACACCAGATACATTCAGGCTCAGGCCAGCCTAGTGGTTAAGAGTATGGGCTTTGGCGTCAGACCGCTCTATTTGATTCTCAGCCCTTCCACTTAAGGTCAGCTGTTTTACTTAACCTTCTGGGTCTCAGTTTATTCACCTATAAAATGGGAATCAGTATCACTGCGTTGTTACGAGGCGTAAAGCTGTGCAGAGATGTAAAGCGCTTAAAACAGTGTCTGTTTGGTCCCGCTTGGTCACATACTCCTCTCTCATTTTTCCAGGAGGATGTGGTCTTATGATTGGATTAGCCTGGGTCTCGTGCCCAGCTCAGGTGGACAGGCAGCTGGATCTGTTACCCCACGAAGCAGGGAAGCGTGCCAGCACCCACAAACAGCAGCTGCCCTGTCTGCACCACCCTCCTGGCTCAGTGACCTTGGGCAAATGACTCGATGAATCAGAAGCCCAACTTCCACTTCTATAAAACCTTTCTAGAGAGATTGTAAGGATTACACGATCCCTGCCCCCACCGAAGGTGACCAGCAAATAATTTAAGGCGGTGATGCCGTCATTGGCAGTAAAGACCTGAGGCTAGGCGATTATCTGAATCGGGGAGCTGTCCTTTCGGGGGGTCAGATCACACCTCAAACTCCCAAATCAGTGTCAACAGAAAGGTCAGCGGGGACTCTGGGGCTGAGATCTGATGGGTGGGTCCTGGTCCGTGTCTGTTTAATAAACATCCCCTAGCCTTCTGGAAAGCTTCCTTCACTGGCTATGCAGTTTTGGTCCAACCTGTTCTCCTTTTTGCGAGCTGGGGTTTCGTAAGAGGCCAAATTCCAGGCTGGGGCAGGATAAACAGGATCTCATGGCTGATGATTGGTGAGCCGGCCTGGAATGCAATTTACTGCAGATTTCCGTGGAGGAGAGCCGGTCACCCCCTGGACAGTTTACAGGGAGGCTGTTAAAACAGGAAGGAGCTTCTAGGCTATGCGGGATGGCTGCTTGGCATTTTTCTCTACCCTTTTTAAAGGAATGGAGACACCAGCTACCAGCTGGGAATTCTCTGCGTCAATCTGCTTTACAAAGAATTAAAAGCCTCTTGGCCAAAGCTTTATGTTTGTCCAATGCTTTGCAGCTTACAAAAGATGGTCAATTCTAGCACCACTCCAGTTTTGCAGGTGGGGAATTTGGAACTCAGAGAGGGGAAGTGACTTGCCCAAGGACACATAGCCAGGACATGGCAGGGCCAGGATGAGAAAATTTTCCACAAAGCAAATCGGGCAAAAATAGTGTTTGTGCTCAGTCTTCTAGTTCATCAGCTAACCCTTCTCACTGGGGGTTAGCTTGACTTGAGTACAATCTGAGGGTGACGGGGTTGAGAGGGTCCCTTGTTCCAACGTGGGTATCATCATGAGGAAATATTTTTCCTTTTACCTAGCTCAGAATTTTAGAAATCTGTTTTCTTTTTTTTGAATCTGGTCAGTGTTTATTCATTATTTATTCCTTAATTATGCAATCTTTTTTTTGAAAATTGAAGCATAGTTAATTTACAATGCTGTGTTAGTTTTAAGTGCACAGCAAAGTGATTCGGTTATATATACATATACATGCATACATATGTATATACACATACGTCTGTGTATATACACAGACGTATGTGTATACATATTCTTTTTCAGATTCTTTTCCATTATAGATTATTACAAGATTTTGTTGAAATCTGTTTTCTTGACCTCACACTGTTCCCTTCTCTTTAAACACAGCCCCAGCCTCTTCAACCTAACCCTGGTACCTGTCCCATCTCTAAAGGGATTTCAAGGCAGATAGGTCAGTAGGAAGAGATTTGAGTTCAGTTCCTAGCATGGCTACAACCCTACTGCCTGACCTCTCTCTGGACCTCAGTTTTCTTATCTGAAAAAGGGGTATATAAAGTGGAGCTAAGCCCCCAAAGCCCATCCATGCTTCTAAAGCTTCTAGTCTGAACCCCTGCCTGTAGCTCGACCATGGGAGAGCTGGGGCCCGGGGCAACATCTGGCCCTTCCCTGCTCCTTGGTGACTTGCCCTGTTGGGGACATACACAGGCCTCCCCAGGCCTCTGAGGGATGGCCCTGGCTGCCCTCTCTGGTGAGCTAAGTGCAGCATCCGTGAGAACTGACAGTGGAGATGAAGACAGCCCCACTGAAATAAGGCACGCTCGCCCTCTGCCCCAATGCAGCCTGCCTTCCTCAGGGTAGCTGCCGACTGGCCTGGGGGAGGACTGGTTGCCATCCCAGAATGAGCAGGGCTTGGGGTGGGCAGGTTCCATGAGCTCATTCTCCTAATTGTTCTGGCTGGTGATTGTTTCTCCTGATTAATTTCCAATTAGCACCAGGAAGCCCAGTTTGGGGTGGATTCTGCCAGTTTTCCAGAGCCAGTTCTCAGCTATTTCTGGCTTGGCCAGACCCAGGACCTTCCTGCTTCCATGGGAGCTGCCATTCTGGGAGGGCCTCCTGGGCACTGACACCCTGTTGCCGCCCTCAGGACAACACTGAGAAACTGGTCTCATTATTGCCAAGTTACAAACGTGGTAACTGAGGCTCAGTGAGGTGAAGTGACCTGCCCAGGTTCCCGCAGGCAGTAAGTGAGCGGTGAAGTTGAATCCTGCCTTACAGATTTTCAAACACACGTGCATTTTCGTAAAACTGCCGCCTCCATGTTCTTCTCTTCCCAACGCAGTGCTTGAATCATTTAGAAACAGTTAATCCACAAATAAACCTCGGGCTTTGTCTTTCCAATTGGAAACCCAGATTCTGTGACAATCGGGCCTTTTTTCTAAGCTAGCCAGGAAATCTGGTCATATTAGGAAGAAGCAAAGCCATTTAGGTTTTAATAACATGGTGAGAAAATAGTGTGACTTTAAAGTCTTTATGAGCCCTGGAATGCATTTTCCAAAGCGGGAATTAGCTGACACAGGCAGAGTGTCAGCTGGAAAAACAAGGTCTGTGTTAGGTGGCCCAGAAAAAAACCTGCTTCTGTGCCCAGAGCCTCCCATTGATTTCAATTGCTGGTTAGCACAGGCCAGCAGAACAATTGTCCCATCGGTGAATGTGCCATTAGGAATGACCCCACGCAGCTAATGGGGGTTTAATACTGGCTTGCTTGGTCCTTGGTATGGTTCCTGTCCTCATTTTCAGTAAGACAATTACCTGTGTCTGTCATTCCCTTTAAACTTGTACAGTAATAATTAGCCAGCCCCCAAAGAGAAGCTGGTTACCTTTAACCTTGGCTGGATGAAAGCTCAGTGACCCATGAAAGTGTATGAAGTCATCGGACTCTGGCCGGCTAGGGATGAATGCAGCAGGTATTTGGTAGCAAATGGTTATGATATCTCACATTTGTTCATCATTTCACAATCTTCAGAGCTCAGGGTAACCTTGAGGTCATGAGCCAGAATTCTCACTTAAGGGTCAGCAAACCATGGCCAGCCACCGGCCAAATCAGGCCCACCCTGTATTTTTGCAAATGAAGTTTCATCGGAGTACCTCTATGCCCATTCATTTACATATTGTTTGTGGTTGTTTTTGCACTGCAACAGCAGAGATGAGGCCCTGTAACAGAGATTGTGTGGCCGGCAAAGCCTAAAATATTCACTATCAGACCCTTGATAGAAGTTTGCTAACCTCTGCTCTAATTCACAAAAGCCAAGATTGAATCCTGCATCAACCAATCACCAGCTGCTTGATCTTGGACAAATTACCTCCTTTCTCTGCTTCAGTTTCTCCATCTGTTAATTAAAGGTAGTGTCTATGTGGTAGACGCTACCAGCTCTCACCAACTCCTTCAGTTACGCACGCTGTCTTGCACTTAGGCGTGACCAGGGGACTTGCCCTTAGCAATGAAATGTAGGTGGAAGTGATGTGTATCACTTCTAGACAGAAGCATTTAGAGCTGGGGTTGGTTTTCCATGCTCTCTTACTCTGCCACTTAGACCAAGGAGGCCATGTGCCCTGGATGTTTTAATTACAGGATGGTCAGTTGGGTTCCCAAATTCTTGAAATGAATAGAGACCCCCTCAACTTACAATGGACGTTTAGTATGGGTGAGAAATAAATTTTTGGTGTTTAAACCACTGAGATGGAAGTATTATTTCTTACTTCAGCAAGATCTAGCTTATGCTAACTAATCAGTCTACTTCATAGGTTTTTTTTTTTTTTTTTTTTTTTTGCGGTACGCGGGTCTCTCACTGTTGTGGCCTCTCCCACTGCAGAGAACAGGCTCCGGACGCGCAGGCTCAGCGGCCATGGCTCACGGGCCCAGCCGCTCTGCGGCACGTGGGATCTTCCCAGACCTGGGCACGAACCCACGTCCCCTGCATTGGCAGGCAGACTCTCAACCACTGCGCCACCAGGGAAGCCCCTTCATAGGGTTTTTGTTAGGATTAGATGAGTTAGGTGTGTAAGATCTTAAGAATAGTGGCAGGCATATACTAAGTGCTCAGTAAATGCTAGCTGATATTAGTTATTACATCAATTATTATGCATTAAAATAATATGTATTATTTTTATGAAATAAAATATGAAAACTTATTTTCATAAATTATCTCATTTTTAACTTCATAATAACTATGAGGTGGTAATTATTATCCTCATTTATTTAGTCAATAAACATTTAATGGGTACCTTTTTTCTGTTAGGTAATATGCTAGATTCTAGGATGTAGAAATCAATCAGAAAAGCTTTATGTTCACAGAGGCGAGGTCTGTTGAACCCAGATTTTAGAGTGGAAGTGATGTTAAAGGAAGTTGTTGCACAACTGAATCTTGGAAGGTAAGTGAGGGTTTACCAGATGAAGAAGGTGAGGAAAGGCATTCCAGGCAGAGGGAGCCATCATATGCAATGACATAGAAGCTGAAATTATATGCTCTTCTGGGGGAACATTGAGTGAATTGGTGCATTAGAGGGACAAGATTTTGGTTAGGGATATAGCAGATAATATTGTTTGGCTACTCAACATATATTTGCAATCTACTTCTCTCTTACCAGCTTTACACTACAGAGAGAGAGCAAGGTATATGATTCACCAGCCTCCCTTGCAGCTAGTGAAGGCCATGTGACACAGTATCATCCAAAAAAGGTGTCAGGAGACATTTCTTTGGAAATTTCAGATCAAAGCAAAGAAGCCAATGAAGAGAGCTCCTCACTGTAGGGACTTCCCTGGTGGTCCAGTGGTAAAGAATCCACCTTACAATGCAGGGGACGCAGGTTCAATCCCTGGACAGGGAAATAGAATCCCGCATGCCGCAGGGCAACTGAGCCTGCGCGTCACAACTACTGAGCTCGCACGCCTCAACTAGAGAGCCTGCATGACGCAAACTACAGAGCCCACGTGCTCTGGACCCCACACGCCACAACTACAGAGCCCATGAGCCCTGGAGCCTGCGTGCCACAATTAGAGATGAGAAAACCCCCATGCCACGACTAGAGAGAAGCCTGCCCACCACAACGAAGAGCCCGCATGCCTCAATGAAGATTCCGCAGGCCACAACTAAGACCCAACACAGCCAAAAATAAATTAAAAATAAATAAATCTTGGAAAAAAAAAAAGAGAGAGAGAGAGAGAGCTCCTCACTGTTATTTGTAAGTGTAATGCCTGGAGCTATGGCAGCCATCTTGTGATAATAAGGAGAAGGCCAAGAGAATTGGGGAGACATGGGACCAATATCTGGACCTTGAGCTGCTGCTGAAGCAACTCTGGAAGCATGTCCCCCTAGACTTCTTGCCAAGTAAACAATATACATCCTTGTGATTTAAATGACTGCTCATTTGTTATTTGTAGCCAAAAGTATCCTAATGCGTAGTTATGAGAAGTGAGACTGGAGAGGTTAGCAGGGCCTAGATCGTGCAGGGTAACAGGGGCAAGTCAAGGATTTTGCACAGGAAGGGGAAACGCAGGTTTAAAGAGGGCAAGTCCCTACCCAGGATCCCACTGCTAATTGGTGTCAGAGCTGGGATTTACACAGAGATCTTCCAAGCCAAGACCAAGTCTCTTTCCACTGATGTGTACGGCATTTTGTCTCTTCAGCTGAACGGTCCTAGCCAATCTCTACAGGAGAGACTTGCTCATGGCTTGTTTTGGCCCACTGGGGTCATTCTGAAACAGGAGGGAAGGAGGCAGGGCACAACTTTTGAAAGAATGACATAGCCGGAGGACATGACATAAACTGATTAGAACCAAATGGGTCTAAGATGGTGGACAAGTCGACTTCCTCTAGACCTTGAGCCTCAGTATACGCTCACATCAGCAAGCTAAATGACACCCCCACACGGGCCATGACAGTTCCAAGACTGATCATAAGGATCAAAAAGTGGGCGGTGGCCCAATTCCTGGAAATCCCCGCCCCTTCCTGAAATAGCTAGAATACTCCTCCCGCTCATTAGCATATGAAATTACCCACCCCTTTAAAAACTAACAACCCCATACCCTGGTGCCTTTCTCACCTTCTGAGATGGCCCACACTCTGTCTGTGGAGTGTGTTTCTCTCTAAATAAACCCACTTCTTACCTACCACTTTGTCTCTCACTGAATTCTTTCTGCGATGAGACATCAAGAACCTGGGTTTCATTAAGTCCTGAAACCAGGTGTGTGATCTCACTTGGAAGACTGTAGGTTTTGGCTGGGTTCGAGTCCCAGCTGCGTAGGTTCAAATCCAATCCGAGGCACACAGTTTCCATTTCTAACCACATGCTGTATAATTTGGGATTTTGCCAAAGCATCTTCCTATTTGGGGATGACATCTGTGAACTTCATAAATAAGGAGACTTGAGGAGGTGTGTGGAGAAATCAGAGAAGGTGAGGAGGTAAAGCAAATTAAAACCGAACTGGGGACTTCCCTGGTGGCACAGTGTTTAAGAATCCGCCTGCCAATGCAAGGGACATGGGTTTGAGCCCTGGTCCTTGAAGACCCCACATGCGCAGAGCAACTAAGCCCGTGTGCCACAACTACTGAGCCTGTGCTCTAGAGCCCGTGAGCCACAACTACTGAAGCCCGCACGCCTAGAGCCCGTGCTCTGCAACAAGAGAAGCCACCGCAATGAGAAGCCTGTGCGCCGCGACGATGAGTAGCCCCCGCTCACCGCAACTAGAGAAAACCTGCGCACAGCAACGAAGACCCAACACAGCCAAAAATAAATTAATTAATTAAAAAAAATGAAACTAGATAGCTTAAAATCTATAAAAAAAACCCAAAAACCGAATTGGGGGAAAGACTCACAAAGACCCAGGACATGGAGGAAATTAGAAGCAGGAAGAATAGTGCCAACCCTTCCACCATCTAGGTTTCATTGGCTGAGAAGAAAGTTTACAGCCACAGCATCCTCCCCTGCTTCTCTGTAGTTTGCACCTCTCCGACACATGTTACTGCAACAGGCAGCTATGAGACCCTGAGCTCCTCAGGGCCAGGACAGTGCCAGACCCAGCTGTGTCTCCCAGAGCCTGGCTCCGTGTGTCACCCAGATGGGCACTTACCATATCTGCCCCATGTGGACTGAAACTTAAGGTAAAGTAAAATTAGGAGTGACCTCATCTCTAGGGTGGCCACCCCCTCCAAAGATAGTGTCATAAGTTATCCTAATTTTTCTCCCCCTAGGCTCCTTAAGCCAGGTAGACCCAACTCACACATCAACCCCACACCCACCCCCGAAAATAGCATCAAAGACCAGCTGATATTCAGTCTAGTTTAACAGTTAAGAGAGCCAGTTCTGAGAGCCCAAGGGCCTGGCTCTGCCACTTCCTGGCTGTGTGACTGTGGGCAAGTAGTTTACCATCTCTTCTTCTTGGTCCTCTCATTTGTTTAAGAAAGCATTGATTTCACATACTTGTGAGGATGAGGTAACACAGAGGAACTGCTGACATGCACTAAGCCCTTGATGCATGTTATTATCATGTCGTTATTATGTTATTATATGTTATTATTATGTTATTACGATGATGTCAGTTGTTACTGTTATGGTGATCGTGATTCAAGGCAGCCCTCAGGACCCTGACCCTCACTTTCACCCTCTCTGGCTCCCAGTGCTTATAGAACACGTTTCTGGAGACTCCTGACTGCTGACATCTGTCCTGCCATTATCCACTCTGGATTTGGAATCAATGTACTTGTCCCCAGGACTTGGAGCCCAGCATTCCCCTATAGGTCCTGGCTGAGTCAGCCCCTCAGGCCCCCGTGTCCCGTGTTGCCCCAGGTAGGACAGCCCTGACCCCACACTACCCCCGTCCCTTCCAGACTCGCCTCCAGCCTGCCACCGCTCTCCGCTCTCATCGGTGGGGGGATGAGGGAGGGGACGGACGTGTGCCCTGGCAGCCCTGGCTATGCTGAGCCTTGTTTGTGTATTTCCACCTTCACGCTTCAGTGGCTGTTGCCCCTGACTCATCAGTTAGTTAACAAGCTCCAGAACCATGCCTCTTCCCTGCGGCACTTCATCAAACAGCCCATCTAGGCTGCGAGGGTGCGGGCTTGGTGGGGATGTTTCCGTGGGAGAAGTTTGCTTGTCTGTTTTGCGATGCAGCTGCCCTCCCTTTCTCATTGCACCCAGAGAGCATCTCGAGGGCAAAGTCCCTGTCTCTTCTTTCTTTTGCAGTTTCTGAATATGGGTGGAGAATTTTGCTTTTCACAGCAAGGAGTCATGAGCCGTCTGGCTGGCTGCTGGGGAAGGTGATTATTTTTTTTTTTTTATTTTTTTTTTTTTTATTTTTTTTTTTTTTATTTTTTTTGCGGTACACGGGCCTCTCACTGTTGTGGCCCCTCCCGTTGCGGAGCACAGGCTCCGGACGCGCAGGCTCAGCGGCCATGGCTCACGGGCCCAGCCGCTCCGCGGCACGTGGGATCCTCCCGGACCGGGGCACGAACCCGTGTCCCCTGCATCGGCAGGCGGACTCTCAACCACTGCGCCACCAGGGAAGCCCGATTATTTTTAACAATAATAGTAGCTCACACTTACTGAGAACTTACTATGAACCAGGAAGTCTGCAAAGCACTTTCTGTGAATTAACTTATAGAATTTTCACAATAATGCCGGGAGGGCAGGTGCTTTTTTAAATTACTATTTTACAAATAAAGGGACTGCGGCTTAGAGAATGACTTGCCCAAGTCACACAACTAGTAAGTAACCAAGGCAGGACTTCACCCCAGCCTTTCTGACCCCAAAACCATGCCGAATCTGTGCTTCTCAAACCCTGGGGGACACAAAATCACTTAAAGACCTTGTTAAAGTGTAGCTTCTGGGTTGAGACCTAAGATTCAGCATTTCCAAGAAGCCCTCACAGGATGGTGATGCTACTAGCATACACTTTAAGTAACGGGAGATCGAAATTGTACTATATTCCCTCCTGGTATGTTAGGTTGACAACAGGATGTTCAGTTAAGTTCTTTCCTGGAAGGAATTTCCTGAAACAGAGTCATGGAGAGGGTTCGTGGCTAGGAGTCCCGGGTGTGAACTCCAGCAGCTATTTAGTTATCATGATCTCAGGCAACTTCCATTCTTAGAAACTCAGCTTCCTCGTGGGCAGCGTGAGGCTAATTGTACCACCTGATGACGTGATGATGCCCCTGAGACAGGGCTCTGTAGACTGTCCAGAGAGGATGGCTGTTCAAGGAAGAAAAACCAAAAGAATATTTTTACTAGTAACAACTCCCACTTGAATGGATCGTGGGCAGAGTCATTCAAGTTTTCATTCATTCCCCAAATTTTTAATATTTTTTTTGCCATCTGATGATCAGAGGTTAAGAGATTCATCAGTGTTTCACTGCACTAATTAGGAGCTTTCACTACTTCAGTATCTGAGTCCTATAGAACCCTCGGTGAAGTGTGGTTTTATACCCACAGACCGATTCTCCCAAGCCCCTTCCATCTTTGGCATAATAGATGAAACAGGAGAATAGACTGGGTCCAAAAAAAAAGAGATCACAAGGAGAGCTTGCCTGAGCAGGAATGCTGAGCGAAGCTGACACCCACCACTGCATTCCCAGCCATGGACATCCAGTGTGGAGGGCAAGAGATGCCTGGGATAGACATTGCTGGTCTGACCAGCTGACGGGTTAATGGGATTTTATGTACTTCTCTTTCAGTCTCTTAATTTGTCCTCTGTAAAAAACTAGATACAGGGGGTTCGTGATGGCTACAACTTCTTTGCTGCTCCTCCCATTAAGAGATGGAGACTTAGTTTTCCTCCCCTTGAATACAAGCTGGCCTTGAGGCTTGGTTTATAATAACCAACAGAACATGGGAAAACTGGTGTTCTGGGGTTTCCAAACTCAGGCCTTCAAAAGAAGACTGACGGGGCTTCCCTGGTGGCGCAGTGGTTGAGAGTCCGCCTGCCGATGCAGGGGACGCGGGTTCGTGCCCCGGTCCGGGAAGATCCCACATGCCGCGGGGCGGCTGGGCCCGTGAGCCATGGCCGCTGAGTCTGCGTGTCCGGAGCCTGTGCTCCGCAACGGGAGAGGCCACAGCAGTGAGAGGCCCGCGTACGGCAAAAAAATAAAGAAGAAGACTGACAGCTTCTGCCTTCTCCCTCTTGGAAGCCAGCTGCATGCTCTAAAGGAGCTTCAGCCAGACTAGTGAAGGGTACGAAACCAAGGCATGGAGAGAGGCCCTGAGGGTGAGAGGCTGCCTTGAGCAGTGTAGTTCAGCCAAGATTCCAAGGGAAGGCAGGTCATGAGTGCCTTCAGTTACACCGTGTGGAGCAAAAGAACCACCCAGCTGAGCCCAGTCAACCCACAGGATTTTGAAATATAATACATTACTGTTGCTTTAAGCCCCTACGTTTGGGGATGGCTAGTTGTACAACCACTTATAACTAAAATACTGGACATTTCTTGAATCTAAATTTTTTTCTAATCATCCTTTCTATTTACACATCCAGCAAATAGTTCCTATGTGTTAGGCCTATGGCTCTCAGTGTGATCCCTATAAGCAGCAGCATCACTGGGAAACTTGTTAGAAGTGCAAATTCTGAGCCCCACCCCAATCTACTCCATCAGAAATTCTGGGGTGGGACCCAGCAACCTGAATTAAGGAGCCTTTCAGGTAATACAACACTCAAGTTTAAGGACCACTGGGCTAAGCCAATGGTTCTCTACCCTACCTGTGCATCTTAATCACCCGTGAAATTTAAAAATCTATACTTGCTCAGGGCTTACTTACCCCCTGACCTACTGAGTCAGGTGAGGCCTAGGTGTATGTGATGTTTAAAGAGTTCCATACTGATTCTCTTGTGTAACCATGTACGATGGAGGAATGAAAGATGACCCTCATGAAGTTGGGCCCTGGAGACCAAGGCTTCTCCAACTTTAATGCATAAATGATTTACCTGAAGCTTTGGTAAAAGTGCAGACTCTGATTCAGTAGATCTGGGATGGGGCCTGAGGTTATGCATTTCTAATAAACTCTCACGTGAGGCTGCAAACTTCACTTGGAATAGCAAAGCTCTAGGGAGTCACCAGCCTCTTTGACAGGTAAATGGCTTAAAAGACAGTTTTTTTTTTTTTTGCACTACGCAGGCCTCTCACTGTTGTGGCCTCTCCCGTTGCGGAGCACAGGCTCAGCGGCCATGGCTCACGGGCCCAGCCACTCCACGGCATGTGGGATCTTCCCGGACCGGGGCTCGAACCCGTGTCCCCTGCATCGGCAGGCGGACTCTCAACCACTGCGCCACCAGGGAAGCCCAAAAAGACAGTTTTATATTACACACACACACACAGAGAAACCCACACATACCCTTCTATAAATCTATAAAGGCTTCAGTCGGAGATAGGTCTAAAAAGTGCTGTTGAGGCAGTCTCACTGTCTGCATTGCACGGCCTTTAAGGCCCTGCAAGAGACGTTATCTGAGTTTGCCTCAACAGATGAAAGACGAAAAGGATGTTGTCCAGTAGACATGGAGAACGACATTCTTTTTCTCTTTTTAAATTGTGGTCAAATTCACATAAAATAAAACTTACTATCTCAACCGGTTTTCAGCGTACATTTCAGTGGTATTCAATGAATTCACAATGCTGTGCAACCGTCACCACCATCCATTCCCCATACTTCTTTTCATTTTTTAAAGCTGAAATTCTATATCATTAAACAATAGCTCTCCGTTCCCCTCTCGCCTCAGCCCCTGGTAACCGCTCTGCTTTCTGTCCCTAGGGTTTTGACTTTTCCAAGTACCTCACCGAAGTACAGTATTCATTGTATTGTGACTGGCTTATTTCACTTAGCATGACGTCTTCAAGGTTCATCTGCGTTGTAGCGTGTTGTGGAATCTCCTTCCTTTTTAAGGCTGAATAATATTCCACTACGTGTATACATCCCATTTTGCTTATCCATTCATCCATTTCTGGACACTGGGGATGCTTCCGTGTTTTAGCTATCGTAAATAATGCTCCTGTGGACGTGGATGTACAAATACCTCTTTGAAATCTTGGTTGCAGTTCTTTTGGGTACATACGCAGAAACGGAATTGTTGCATCATATGATAAGTCTATTTTTAATTTGTGGAGGAACTGCCATACTGTTTTCCATAGCAGCTGTGCCATTTTACATTTTCACCGACAGTGCACAAGGGTTCCAATATTTCCACATCCTAGCCAACACTTGTTATTTTCTGTTTTTATTTATTTTATTTTTTTTATAGTAGCTACCCTAATGGGTGTGAGGTTGGGAAGAGCCTTTGTTAAGGGAGCCGAAAAGAGCCACTCACAGTGTCTGGGGTCTAGCTGGGGCAGCATGGGGAAAGGGAAAAGAAGCCAGCAGTGGTTTGTGGCTAGATTATGAACGACCTTGAATTATCAGGCTTTAAAAGTCGAATTTTATCCCGTGGTCCCTGGGGAGCCATGGAAGTTTCTTCAGCAGGGGAGTGATATTTCTGTGCCATCAATTCTGAACCTGGTTCCCACATAAGGTGGGAGGGCTGCCCTGATTGCCCTGATGACTGCAAGATGTGTATGATGAGATAGAGTGACACAGAGTGACTTGGGGCCTTAGAATGAATGCAGCAGACCAATATTTTGAAACCAGGGTGGCTTGTCTTCCTTTAAAGAGATCAGTTTTCCAATCTCTTTGAGGAATTGTCCCAAGGAGGAGGAAGAGGAAGGTTTCCATTCCCAGAGAGCAAAACTCTGGTCACATGTTCCAGTAAGTAATGTTCTCCTTTACCACGATGAACAGAAAAATGTACGTGATGGAATGAAAATCCCACAGGCCAGCTTGCCGTGGGCAGCCTCGCTTACTATGGAAAATTCCTGATAAAAGTCAGCAGAAGAATTTCCTAGCTAGTGACTATTATTAACAGGCGCTTCAGCCTTGCGCTGACATTCAAGATTGGGTTCTTTCATATGCCATTGCACAAGCCAGGTGATTAAACCCCTCTTGTTTTTTAAAAGCAAAGAGAATGCACCCAACTTTGCCAGGCTGACGACCCTTTTTAATAACCCACACGTCCCTGCTCAGTTAGCATGAGAACAAAACTGCAACCATGAAATTATTTTAACAAGTACCATAAAAAAAACAATTTGCTTGAGCGATGTTTAAGGAGAAGGGGGGACCCACCCCCCACCCTCTCTCTAAACTAATTAAACTATGCTATATGTCCTTGTGTAGCTCCTGACATGTTTCTGGTTCACTCAGTTTGAATGGTTGCGCAAGGATCAGCGCCAAGCTCCCAAATGGCTAACTCAAAACAAAAGCGAGGTCTCCAGGGTATTCTCGAGCATCCAGCAAATTGAGGGAAAGTTATTTTGGGTTAATCAATGTACTTCAGGTGCAATCACATCTTGCCTCATAGATAAGACTGAACACAAATAATCAGTGTTTGAAGTCCAACCCAGAATGAACTAGGAAGTGACACTGACCTTACTTTATTCCTTTTATTTTATTTTAATTTTTCGTAAAATCATACTCTACCTGGATAAAACCGTTGACAATGGTCCCTCATTGTCTATCCACTCAACGCCCCCCTGCCCTGATAACTTACGTTTTTCCCACTCATACCACCTATTCCTGGAAGCCACTGGCAGTTTCCTTGAACGTCTTTACAGGCAAGTGGTCTATTCTCAGCCTGATAGGGACCAGACATTGACTAATGGCTGGAAACTTTGGTTTCTGGCAAGACAAGCCTCAGTTTAGGCTGGAGAGGCCTTTGGGTGTCGGTCAGGCTCTCATCAAAGCCAAACTTAAAAGCTTACTAAGAGTCTTGGACACAGCACAATTGCGTACGTGTGAGACATGAGACCCCTTCTGAGAAATGAGCTGGGGGGATATCGTGCCCTTATACTCCTTCAAACCCATGTTTACCAACCCCTTTGGAGTTTAAAGAAAATGTTCCCTTTGGAAAAGTTCTTTACCATTGACAAAGCAGTAAAACTTGTGGACTGCCGGCTCCCTTTTAAATTCCGAAGAACTGCAAAGCACAGATAAAACATATAATTCAATTCATTTCCTTTTAAGCATAACACAGCCAGCACCTGCCACGTGTGAGATATTAATGGGGTACCATCCTTTGGGTGAACAAGATGAAACAGATAGAGGTGCTTCCTGACTTCAAGGAAATTAGACTGTTCTAACTTAAGAGGGGAATCAGTATGATAAATAGGAGAGCTGCTCATAATGAGAAACCCTAACGTTTTCGTTACCTTCTACAATGTGCAAAGTGCATGCATATCTGTGTATGTGTATACACAACTACGAGGCTGTTCTTATCTCCTGGCAGTAGATGCTGGCAGTCTCTGACTGGTCTGAGTGCTTCTCCAACTCAGTGGAGTCATGGGTTCACTGTGGACGTGAAGACGACCAGGTGATTGACTAAGAAAGTACAGACTTTTGGAGTCCGACAGAGATGTGAGTCCTGGCTGCACCATTTACTAACTCTGAGCTTATCCCATGAGAGATACAATGCCCACCTCTCAGGGTCACTGAAAGCCATCTCCAAGATAAAACATCCTAACCCAACCCCTGGCACATGGCTAGCTCTCAATGCCTCTCGTGTCCCTTTCCCTCTCATGCGGTTCTTGCTTGATTAATCCCAAGCGTGCCTTGTAGAGCGGTAGCGGGCCATGCCGAAGCTCTGCCATGCTTCCCAGGGTCCCCCGTCCAGGGCCATTCATGTCTCCAGCCCCAGAGCTCCACGAAGGGTGTGGTCTCACTGTGGAACAGCTGCCTTGCCTCTGTCTGAAGGAGGGGCTGCTGAGAAGGGAAGCTGCCAGGCAGAACAGCAGCCCAAGTTGGGCTACTTCCTGTTTTGAAATCCAAGGACTCACTTGCAATCAAGGATGAGCAGTAGAGGCGTGGAGAAGACAGTTCCCAACTCCCCATGCCTAAGGACTGCCTGTCACCCGTGGTTACCTGACTGGTGGTGTGCTCTTGAGTTTGCTTCTGGCTTTGCAGTAAGCCCTTCCTCCATGGGGTTCCTTTTTATAGAAATCCAAGATCAAAGGAAGGCATTATCTGGTGGCCTGACCTGATATAGGAAGGATAGCCTGTTATTCAGCCTTGCAGATGCGCCCATGGTATGTGTTGCCTCACCTTGGTCCCTCTGGCATCCTCTGTCCCTATGCACACGGATAAGAAGAAGCAGAGCTACTAGTACAGCTGGGAGAACGCATTACTCACTGCCCACAGCTTGCCAGGAACACAATGCCTGGACCTCACGTCTGGTGAGGTCACCACCCTCTTTCAAACCACGACCATCTCTTGCCTTGATCTCTGCAATAGGCTCCTAATCAGTGCTTCCCACGCTTTCCTTTCTGCAACCCCTAGTCCATGCCCACGCTGCAATCAATATCATCTCTCAGAGTGTAACTCTGTGACCCAAGCCAGGCCAAGGAGAGGACAACATCCCTCTGGCCAGCGTGACGGGTCCAGGGATGGGCTGTAATCCAAACTACTGAATAATTATAACTCCCATCTATTAGGCACTTTCTGTGTGCCGGACATGGGACAAAACTGCCCGCATCTCACTCTTTACCTGCACAACAACCCTATGGGGTCAGAGCTGCTATTATTAGAGGACGTAGATAACTGGCCAAGGGAATCTAGTGAGGGCACAGCCAGAACTTGAACTCGATTCTTTCACACTCCAGAACCCAGGCTTACACTTAAGTGAGAATGTGGACGAAGAGTGCTCTGGAGATGTTTTCTCCAAACAACAGGATTTGTCCTTTTTAGTATTTGTCTTCTAATAAGGATGGCATTATGGTGCAATATGGGCAAAATCAAGGAAAACTGAAGAGCTTGGCTGCCCGAGGCTTGTCCCCCTCTGTCTCCTGCAAGCAATTGTGAGGGCAACATATTTGCCACCTTATAATGAACATTTTATGTTTTGTACGTAATACGTCACCGCATTATAGCGATCTGGTGGATCTTGGTGGGATCTTTGTGGATTGATCAGTTTCTCCCTCTGAAACTGATGTGGACATTGTTGTGCATTCATCTTGGGATGAAATCTCCTGTAAGAGTCTTCCTTTGGGGTTTGATATGAAATAAAATTGGCTTTGTGACCAATACCCACATCCTCAGCAAACGTCACAGACTCCCCAGAGAGGAAGAGTCTCGTGCTCTGGGGCAGAAACCTGGGGTCTAAAGGACTAGTCTTAAGAGCTGTCTGATCTCTGGCAAGGTGTGAGAACGCGCTAAGCCCATCAGTCGATGGGATGATAATCCATCCTCTGAGGACTGGGGGAGGACTGGGCTCATGTATGTCACCTGCTTAGCATAGAGCTGGGCACATAAAAAAGACTCAATAAATTGTAGCTCTTTTTATTCATTTTTCTACCAAGAGGAAAAATTGATTTCAAAACTCAAGCTTAGAATCCTCTGTTCGCTTGTTTATGTTCTAACTTCCTTCCTGGTCTGAATCTGTTAAAATCTATCTTTCCGTAATCTTGATTTGGTCTCTATTTGTAAATTTCTACTTTATGGTATTATTGTATTGTATAGTATTATTGTACATATATACTATTGTGTCTGTTATTGTAAGGTGCACATAGAAAGGGGTCAATTAGATATATATAAATTGTTAGTGGGAAAATAATTTATCAAAATATTAAAATTTTAAAAGTCTGCTGTTATCACATAATCTTGTAAACCCAGGTGATAATGAAGCAGATTGATGGGGGAAGGGGTTGTGTGTGTGTGTGTGTGTGTGTGAGAGAGAGAGAGAGAGAGAGAGACAGACAGAGAGACAGAGAGACAGACAGAAAAGTTTCAACCACAGCATATATAACTCTATAGTCTATAGTCGGCTTGGGTCCTGGTGACAGTTTGTCACCTGAGACAGTTTGTGATCTTTAAATGCTATCTTCTGATAAGCCTGGGTGATTCATTTCTCTCTGGCCTGTACATCTGTCACAGTCTCTTGGCCACTCCCTGGGCTCCAGAATGGGCACATTCGATCCACTTCCTATTGGGTCCCAGTATTACCCACAAAGTAACCTTTGAACTTCCTAATCTAGTACAACCCTCTCATTTTATAATTGAGACTCAGAGAGGTCTTGGGACTTTCCTGAGATAACACAGCAAGTGAGTGGCACAATAAAGACCAGAATTGAGGTTTCATTCATTCCTACAGGTGCACATTTGTTTATTCAAAAAATATTTTTGAACATGAATAGGCATCAGGCATATTGCAGGCTCTAGAGACGCAGCAGTGGGCGAGACGAGCACAGTGCCTGCAGTCTCTGGGCTCCCATTCTAGAGGGGCAGATGGACAAGGGGATTTCAGATTGTGCCAAGTGCTACACAGCCTATGAAGGGGCTCTGGGCTACAGAGTGAGGGGTCGGTGTGAGGAGGTGACCGAGGCCACTTTAGGGAAGGTGGTCGGAAAGGGCCACTTTGATTATGACATCTGAGCCAGCAGCCAGCCCTGGGAAGATCTGGGTCTGGGCATGTGCATGAGGTCCCGGGGAGGACACCAGCTTGGTTTGTTCCAGGATCAGGGACGTGCTTTGTGGGGCTGGAGCCCAGGGAGCAAGCCGGAAGGAGGCCGCAGGAGAGGAGGTTGAAGGGAACGGTAGAGCCACTGTAAGGTCTCAGGCTCTGTCCGCTGGGCCTTTCCTTCCACATACAACCCAACCAAACTCACCCCTTCTCGCTGGATCAGATTTACACCCGGTGGTATTTTTAGCCTTCTCTCTCCAGCTCAGCGAATGCACCCCACATGAAAGAGGAGACACATTTATCTTCGTGGTTGAGAAATGCTCACATGGGAGAGGCAACGTGACAGCAGGAAAGAGCATGGGCTTTGAAGCACAGGAAAGCTGGGTCTGAACCTCAGCTCTGCCACTGAACTAGGTGTCCTTAAACAAGATTCCCTCACTGCTCCACACCTTGGTGTCCCATCTGTAAGATGGGCTTAGTGATAACCAGTGTTATCAGTGCTTGGGCAGAGCCAGGCACTGTTTTAGGTCCTTTCTAAGTAGTATCTCAATTCGTCTTCTTAAGGACCCACTTACGGTACCTCATAAAGCAGGCATACCTCACTTAACTGCACTTTGCAGATACTGTGTTTTTTTTTTTTTTTTTTTACAAATTGAAGGTTTGTGGCAACCCTGAGTTGAGCAAGTCTATCAGTGTCATTTTTCCAACCGCATCCCCTCACTTTGTGTCACCGTGTCACATTTTGGTAAATCTTACAATATTTCAAAGTTTTTCATTATTATTATATTCGTTAGGGTGAACTATGACCAGCGATGTTACTACTATAACTGGCTGAAGGGTCAGATGATAGTTAGCATTTTTTAGCAATAAAGTATTTTTTAATTAACGTATGTACATTGTTATTTTAGGCATAATGCTACCGCACATTTAACAGAGTACAGTATAGTGTAAACGTAACTTTTATACGCTCTGGGAAACAAAAAAAAAATTCACGTGACTTTCTTTATTGCAATATTTGCTTTATTGAGGTGGTCTGGGAACAAACCCCCAAAATCTCTGAGGTCTGCCTGTATTATCAAGCCCATTTTATACTGATGAGGAAACTGAGACTCAGAGAGGGGAACCCAGAATTCAAATCCCAGTGGTCCTGCATCCTGCATGTGATGCTGCTGTCAGGAGGCTTCGAAGAACTAAGTTCGCAGCCTGGGCCCTCACGGTACTTAATCAATCTTCTGTTTCCCCTAAGGAAGCAGATGGATGGTGTCGCAACCAGATGGTCCGTGGCTGCAAATGTAAGGCAGTGGAGACAAGCAAAGCTGGTTGGCTGTGTTGCTCACCGGGATCCCCAGCTCAGCAGCTAGTTGCCCAGGACATTCCTCCTGCCTTTCTGTCATGGAAAAATAAATGGGTTCAACTTCTTCCCACTGTACTTACTAGTGGTCCTTCAGCTATGATTTTTTTCCTCTGAAGTTCAACATTCTTCAAGGTCCCTGTGAAGCAGGCAGAGCGTGGCCCTCCTCTGGGCTCTGACTGCACCCTAGACATCCTGCATCAGCCCTTACGAAGCTCTGTGGTAATTACCTTACTTGCCCAGGGCAAGAACACAGACAGAGGCCCACATATCATAGGTCTAAATATTGAAAGTTATAAATCAAGCTAACAAACTGTTAAATAAAATATGTCCTATCCACATACCTTGAAAAATACATCTGCCTAACAATCTGGAAGCTAAGATGGAATTGAGAAATCTCACATGCCTCAGAACTCTGTGCCTCAGTCTGATGACGTTAGGAGAGCTGGTCCCCAGCCCCAGGCCGGGCCCCTGCCCCACCCTGATCTCTGTCCTGAGATGGGCCTTGTGCAGGCAAACACCTGACAGTACCCCAGCCTCATGTCCAAGCCCCATCATCTACACCCTCTCCCCTCCAACAGCTGCCCTTTGACCTCCACTGGGCTTTCAGGTTTGGACATAGGCAGCTTGCTCAGCCTTTGGGAGGACAGATGGGGGAAGGAGTCTATGCAGTGCCCAGAACTGGGCTTTTAGCCATTTGGGCAAGGCTTCCATGGTCCCCAGAATGTGTGCACGGAGCATGATCTAGAAAAGCACTATCTGATAGAAAAATAACATGAGCTACAGGTGCTGGCCACGTATGGAATTTAAAATTTACTGTTAGGACTTCCCTGGTGGCGCAGTGGTTAAGAATCCGCCTGCCAGTGCAGGCGACACGGGCTCGGTCCCTGGTCTGGGAAGACCCCACATGCCGCGGAGCGACTAAACCCGTGCACCACAACTACCGAGCTTGCACTCTAGAGCCTGCGAGCCACAGCTACTGATCCCGCGTGTTACAACTACTGAAGCCCGTGCATCTAGAGCCTGTGCTCCGCAACAAGGGAAGCCATTGCAATGAGAAGCCAGTGCACTGCAACGAAGAGTAGCCCCCGCCTGACGCAACTAGAGAAAGCCTGTGCGCAGCAAAGAAGACCCAACGCAGCCAAAAATAAATAAATAGGTTTAGTTTATTTTAAAAAAATAAAATTCACTCTTAGCTCACATTAGGAACAAAGAGTAAAAAGTAACAGGGCAGGGCTTCCCCGGTGGTGCAGCGGTTGAGAGTCTGCCTGCCGATGCAGGGGACATGGGTTCGTGCCCCGGTCCGGGAAGATCCCACATGCCGCCAAGCGGCTAGGCCCGTGAGCCATGGCTGCTGAGCCTGCGCGTCTGGAGCCTGTGCTCTGCAACGGGAGAGGCCACAACAGTGAGAGGCCCGCGTACCGCAAAAAAAAAAAAAAAGTAACAGGGCAAATTAATTTTAGTAATCCATTTTATATAACGCAATATATTCAAAATACTATCCCTTTAACATGTAAGCAAATGTAAAAACATATTCACGAGAAATTGTGCGTCCTCTGTTTTGTGCTAAGCCTTAGAATTCCAGACAGCCCATCTCAGTTAAGTCCAGCCACATTTCAGATGCTTGACAGCCACTCAATAGCTAGCGGCTGCCTTGTTTGGCAGTGCAGGTCTAGAACCCCGCTGCTCCAAGTGTGGTCTGGGGATCAGCAGAATTCACAGCACCTGCAAAATCTCAGGCCCCACCCTAGACAGAATCAGCCTTTTAGCAGCCTTAGATCACCAGGCAATGGATATGTATATTAAAGTTTGAGAAGCTGGCTGCTACCAAACGCCCCTGAACCCACTGACTCCACTGAGAGAGGGCTGGGCAGGGGTTCCTCTTATTTTTTTTTTTTTTTTTTTTTTCGGTACACGGGCCTCTCACGGTTGTGGCCTCTCCCGTGGCAGAGCACAGGCTCCGGACGCGCAGGCTCAGCGGCCATGGCTCACGGGCCCAGCCGCTCCGCGGCATGTGGGATCTTCCCAGACCGGGGCACGAACCCGTGTCCCCTGCATCGGCAGGCGGACTCTCAACCACTGCGCCACCAGGGAAGCCCAGAGGTTTCTCTTAAGGGAAGCTTTGCCAGACTGTTTCTACTGATCCACACTGCCTCCCTTTGAGCCCTTTCAGCTGGGCAGAAAACACCAGCACAGCCTGAAAGGGGAAAATGTGCAGGGCTTGGGTATAGGAAAAGGATTCATAGGAAGTAGGAATAGAGACGTGAAAAGGAAAACAGAAGAAAAAGCCTGGTCATAAAGGGACAGCAAGCCAAGAGGCAGGTCTGGGGAGGGAAGCTTTGAAGAGACTCCACTATAATGAGAGATAATGGTAAATAGTTACACTGGTTTCTGGGCATGATTAGGTGGGTGTTTAGTAAATGAGAGAAGTCCAAAGTCACCAAGTGGGAGGCTTCTGAAAAGAACTGTACAGGGAAATTCTTGATCTCAAGCCCTTCCACTGCAAAGGTTTGAACTGACATTTTGTACTGAAGGTAGAAGCCAGTCCCATATTGCACATTTCATAGAGGTTTCTCAAACATGCTGGAGGTGAGAGGTTCTATGGGAAGTTACACGGGGAAAATTTCACTGTCCTTTCCATTTGCATAATGAATATTTTTTGAGAGCAGCCCTCCAGGTATATTTCAGAGTCTTAGTTCAAGCTGGACCTGTATCAAGTTGGCTTGGGTGGACAATGACACCTTTTCAGGTGTCTTCAGATGAAAATAAAGACAGAACGAAAGAAACTAAGGTCTCCCTGAGCACTATGGCTTTGCTTGATACATAAGGTATCTCCAAGAATGGGCATAATCTCCTCCAATATGTGCAGTAAGCTCACTGCTGCCCCTCCAACGCCTGAACAAAGTTATTTCCTATTAGGAAGAGCCAATCAGGGGGTGGGGGTAGGAGATGACCGCTTGCAGGCAACCAAGAGCCTGCAGTGGGGACGATTATTGCACCCATTTCACAGATGTGAAAAGTAAGGCTCGGTGAAGACCACATACCTAGAAAATTATGAAGTTGAGTTTCAAACCCATTTTTTTTCTGACCCCCAAAAATCTTTCCACTGCCTTGTTCTACCTGTGGATTTATCAATAACCCAGACCTGGGAAAGTTCCTGCAGTAGAAAACATTCAGATACAGATTATAATTTGGACACATGCTGTCAATAGAAAAGAGGTCACCAACTGGACACCTTGCCTGTGCTTTGCTTGGCAAGAGACTTTTTAAATTTTATAAATTCATGTTTGATATTTAACATTGGGAGAGAGTCCACATCAAAATTCCAGTTTCTGGGTATAGCTGAAGAAACATGAGAAGATCTGGCATCCCTAACCTGACATTCCCTCCTGGCAAAAGCCACTGGGAGCTGGGTAGCAGCGGCTGCATTTGGATGGAGCAGGGCACCCTGATTTGCCTCATTCCCCACCTTTCTCTACCGCCTTACCCTTGGCCAGTGCACCTATTTGTGTCATTGGCCTTGTCCCAGTTGGCCTTTTGCAGTCTTCCCCACGGATCTGATGCCTGCAATGCTGATGGTAGGATCCGATGGCGTCTGTTCCTCACTCCAACCACCCAGATCTGCAGCCAAGAGTCCTTGAAGAAGGGCAGGGATGGGACAGTGGGAGGATTTGGAGGGAATCTGAGTTTTCCCGTGGGACCAAAAGTACGGGGACTCTGGGACTTCTTCGCAGGCACTGCTCTACAGCCCAAGACACAGCCCTAGGCAGGAGGCCTGGGGCATTGCCCCCCGGGTGTATGGTGTGGGTGTGAAGCCCCAGCCTGCGAGCAGGTTGGGCAAGGGGTCTGGGATCAAAGAAGTATGGACAAGCCAGGCTGCTTTAGCTCCCAGAAGCTGGCTTCTGCTGAAGCTCTCCAATTTTCCTGTGCAATTTCACATGCCTTAGACTCTCCATATGTCCCCTGGGACTTGTTTGAGTTGTAAAACATTACCCGGGGACTCATTCTCCTCTTGTTGAAACCACTACCACAGGAAGTTGTGTATAAACTTTGGCCTTCTTTCTTTAGTTGTTCAATTCTGAAATGCTGTTTGCTTGTTGCTTGTTTTTTCTTAAGTACATCTATGAATTCCTCTGGACAGGGTTGCCCCAAGAGTACTCCCTTACAGAGGTGAAGCATAAACAATAATAAAAATGCTGCTGATGGTAGAAAAGCTAAGCAATGAGGTAATGCAGGGAAAACGTCCTAGCCCAGATATGAGCCAGCTCTGAGGACACAAATACTCAGGGAATTCTCAGTCCAGTGGGAGAGCCAGACACATAAAACAGGCCATTACAATGGAATCCGAGCAGGGCGGCTCCAAAAGTAAACAGAGGGTATTCTCGGATCTTGGAGGATTGACGCCTACCCTGAGATGGGAAAGCTTCTGGAGGAGGTGATGACTGAATCTTGACAAAAGATTCAGCAGAGCAAAGAAGAGAAGGATGATCCAGGCAAGAGGAATCGTGGGAGCGAAGGTCTGGAAATAGACAAGAGCACGGTGCACAGTGGGACCTACGTGTTCTTGGAACTTGCTGAGAAAGGTTTTGGAGGAGGCTGGAAGAGTAAGGAGCAAGCCAGTGAGGACTGTGGATTCATCTTAAAAGAATGGAGATGCCATGAAGGGTCTTAAGTATCAATGTGTCATGATCAGACGTGCTTATTGGAATAATCACCCAGGCTTCGGATCTCCTAAGGTGGGAGGATAAATCAGAGTGTGGATCTGAAGCCAGCAACTGCTCAGTACTATTGCCTACTAAGGAAAGATGGAAATTAATATTCACCTTTCTGTCTCCAGGGTTCTTGATCTCTGTAACTGGAACTTCCATCCATCCAGTTGATCAAGTCAGAAACTTGGACATCTTCCTTACCTCCTACCTCTCTCTTACCCCCTGTATCACCAAGACATATAAAGACTACATTTTCAGTATCTTCCCAAAGTGCTTATTTTCTCCCTGCCACCGCCAAGTTGACATCATCATCACCCTTAGCGACCTCCTAACTGGTCTCCCCACCTTCTGGTGTTCTCCCTCTCCCAGGCGTTCTCCAAGTCACAGCCAAAGTGGTCTTTGTAAAATGCAGACTTATCCTGACGCTGCTTAGCAAAAATGCCTTCAGTGGCTCCCATCAGTCAGGGTTCCTACTGCAATCAGAGCTCCAGCCCACTTACACAGAAGATACATTTATAAAAAGGGTATAGGGCAGCACAGGGAAATCATCAGAAGTTTGTTTGTAAGCTCTCGTATGGCGAAGGACATGACTTACTCTGCTGAGCTCCACATGGTGTTGGCAGAGGCTACTTTCATCTAGAGGCACAGCTCAGCTGAGATGGCTTGCTCTTGTGGTTGGTCGTTGGTCCTGGCTGTCAGCTGGGAACTCAGCTGGGGCTGTCAACCAGACGACTCTGTTCTCTCCATGGTCTCCCCATGTGGCATGCGCAGCTGGATTCCAAAAGGAAGTATCTCAAAGGTGTGAAAGTGGAAGCTGCAAATCTCCTAAAGCCCAGCATCATGATCACTTCTGCTGAATTCTCTCCGTCAAAGCAAGTCACACGTCAATCCAGATTCGAAATAGACTCTTCATGGGAAAAGGGGCAAAAGATGTGCAGCCATCTTTGAATGCACCATCCCTTACCTGCATAACCTCCTGAATCACCTACATGGAGTAGGATTGGGAACTGAGTGATCAGTTGATCCCATCATTTATTATTTATTTATTTGGGAATCACTGACCTTGAAATAGGTTAACAGTCTTCTTGGAATAAGTGAGAAGGCAGCTCCATATACTGAAGAGAGCTCACCAGACCCGTGGTCAGACCTTGCTCCTCCTATGACCTTAGGTAAGTCACTTAGTCTTTTTGGATCTCAGTTTGCCCATCAGTAAAATGGGGATAACTACACCTACAGGTGAGAATAACAACACCCACCTCACAAGGTATTTCCAGGTTTCACTGGTCATGTCCTAGCCTTGTTGGTTAATCTTGTGGTGGTATGACCTAGTAGAAGAAAAACTTAGTCTCCAGAGAAACAAGTTTATTTTGGGGAAAAAAGAAACAAAAGAAAAGAAAACAAAAAAACCTCTTATGTCACTTTCAAGCAAACCATCTGGAACAGTTAGAACACCATCAGCAAAGAAGACATTGACTTTTTACTTTATAAAGATTGTTCATTGAAGAAAGCCCATAATAGAGGTTGCCTCTGGGGGACCAGGAATTAGAGATGGAGGGAAAAGCTATGCTTTAGTGCTTACTCCTTGGCACTGTCTAGATATTTTTCCTCATGTACATGTAGTCTTTATCATTAAAAAAATTAAGAATTTAAATATGGGAAATTCAAATGTTGAAACAATTTCTCTTTGGTCATGATTATTTTGCTGAGCACATAGCTGGTCATTAATACAACTCACAGCTAAACACAAAGAAGATCAATCCCATTTTCCCTATAACAAGAAGTCTTGAAAAGAGCACACAGAGTGGGACTCTTCACCTGACTTAGTTTCCTCCCGGACCCTCTATTTCTGTAGGGCAGGGGCTCCTATTAGTGAGGGTTCCTGCTGCAATCAGAACTGCAGCCTTTTTAAACAGAAAATAAAGTTATAAAAAGGGAATCGCTGTTTTATAATGCTCTTGAAGTACTTCTGCCTTTGTTCATTAAGTGCCTGTTCAGACTGCAGACAGCTTGGGCTGTGTCCCATCACTGCTGGAGATGATGTATCTACACACCCACAGCCTCCTCGCCACACACCACCCTCCTTGGTGGCGGCCCCTGCTTCTGCTTGGCTGGATCCTAATCTGTGACTTTCAGGCAGCCTAATGCCTAAACTTATTTAGCAAGATCATGATGTGGGATATACTGGGAGCCAACTGAGGAAGGGAGAGGAGGACGGAAAGAAACATGGATGGAAGAAAAGAAAGAAGGAAAGAGGGGGGGAGGGAGGGAGGGGTGCTGATTCTTGCCTTTTTGTAGACAGCCTCTCCAAAGCTTCTCTTCCTCCAGACCCTTGCCCCTTGCCCCAGGCTCCCCTTGTCCCCTCTGCCCTTGCAGTCCCCTGCTCTTGCCTATTACACTGACTGGCGCAGATAGGTACATGTTACTCTGAAACACAAGAAAAGGGGATTTTTCAAAAAGCCTACTGTCATCTCCCAGTCACCCTCTGCTACCCCCACCCGACACTGCATGTGTCCTTAGGTCCTGTTAGTTCTATGAAAATGATCTGTCTAATCGCCCACCCCTTGGGGGTCTCCACCACCACCATCCTCGCCCCTCCAACAGGAATGGGTGTAAGCCAAAGTGTGTAAACACTGCTTAAGGTCATTTAAAAAAAAAAAAAGGTTGCCCTTAAATTTTATTGCGGCTCCTGATCTTTTTCTTTTCTTAAATCTTTTTTGCTAAACCCATCTCCAAGTGACAGTCAGACCCCTACCAAGTTGACCCGCCCCCCAGTCTTCCGCGACAGCTCTGTTATCAGTTAAATTGCGTCAATCAAAAAGATATGTTGAAATCCAGACCCCCTGCCCCCAGGACCTTAGAAAGTGACCATATTTGGACATAGGGCTGTTGAAGATGTAATTGGTTAAGAGGAGGTCAATTTGGAATAGGTGGGCCCCTCATCCCATAAGACTGGTGCCTTAGAAGAAGAGGAGACACATAGACACATGGGAGAAGGCAGAGATTGGAGTGCTGCAGCTACAAGCCAAGGGACACCAAAGATTGCTGGCCACCACCAAAAGCTGGGAAGAGGCGAGGAAGGACTCCCCCATAGTCTCAGAGGGAGCACAGCCCTGCTGATGCCATAGCTTAGGACTTCTGGCCTCTGGACCCGAGAGAGAACAAATTTCTTTTGTTCTAAGCACCCAGTGTGTGTACTTTGTTACGACAGCCCTGGGAAACTCAGCACAGCTCCGCATAGCTGTCTTCGAATCTACCACGGAACAAGAGTCTTTCAAAAGGAACTAGGTGATAGATGTCAATTGGCTCAATTTGAATAGAATTTTGGAAGCGAAACACATTCACTTTTCACCGGATACTAAAAAGGCCTGTCTTCCTCTAAATGTCCTATCAAAAATACAGAGACATTCGAAGGTGCAACACGGCTCTCTTTTTCTTATCCTCAAAAAATAAGTTCTCAGGATAACAGGGAGCGAGAGAGCAGAATAATGCAGAAGGTAGACAGAGGGAGAATGTGGGATCTCAGAGTCACCCCTTCCCTATCAGCTGCGTGCTCTTGGACAAGTGGACCAGTCAGAGCCCTGGAGGAAAGACCATTCACAGCACGTGGTTAGGGGACAACCAGGGATGCTGAGGCAACAGAGGGAAGCTGGGAGCAGCCTTAGGGCTGGAGGACAAGGGGAGGAAACTGAGTTATTGGAGGTTATGGAAAATTTAGTCATGGAGGGACACAGCTCCTGGCAGAACTCCCTCTTCATTCTGAACTTAGTTTTTTCCTCTGCCAATGGGGGATAAGACCACTGACCTGATAGGCTTGTGAGTAGTTAACCTGGTAACGAATTGTAAGGGACATAGCGCAATGCTTGGCACAGAGGTGCGTCCTCCATAAGCATCTCGTAAATGTACAGTGATGGCAGAATGAATATTTTTATAAGGCACACACGTAACAATTTTCTTTTTGTAAAAAAAAAAAAGTCTCAAATGATAGACTTGGATAAGTTATGCCTCCACTCCGTGTCATAAAAAGTACAGAGGGAATTGTATAGCATATAAGAGATAATTAACTCCAAGTTGAATCAGGGCTGCCAGAATTCAGAAAGGATTCCTCTAGTCAATCTTGCCCTAAAAAGGCACCGAGGCACACGTACGGGAAGAAAATAGAAGCCAATTAATTCAAAACATTTGGTACCTTGTAGCCTCAAGAGGTTTAGATGGAAGCACTTAGCGACTGTGACTGAAATAGCAAGTGCATTGGTGGCACGTGGTAGGTTGGACAGAGCTGATTCAGCCACCATCCAGGGGAGTCCATGGTGATGTCCATTTCCAGTCACTGTGGACTCAAAGGCAAAAATGCAACATTAGGGCCAGTGGGCTTGGAAGGGGCGTTGACAGCAAAGGCTCTTTCTATTTCTGGGGAATTATATTTGAGTCTACCCAATTGCAAGACGGAAAGGAAGGGAAATAACTGGGCTCCTGCAAACGTGTTGGGTGATGGGCTAGAAGGCTCCTGCACGTTGCTTCTGCGAATCCTCATAGCACGAGGAGAGGCAGAAGAGGAGACACACCCAGGGAGGACAAGGGTCTCGTCCAAGGTCGCATCACAGCTGAGTGGCCCAAGAAGAATTCAAACTTAGGTTGTTTTCACTCTTTGCTGTGTATGTTTTCCACCCCATCATGAGTCAAACATGTCGGCCCTACTTTTAAGGTGTGGCCATAACAACCCCTACAGGAACTGTATCACCATACTGGAAGATAAACAGAAATCAAACCACCACATAGGAAGAGAAACAGGGGACCTGGATTTAAATTCCAGTTCTGCCTCTGCCCCGGTGGTTGCTGCCACCATATTTCAATGATTTGAACTCACACTTATTTTTTTCCCCGCATTTTAACATCTGAGGAATCAGAGCGTAATTTACAATTAAGAGCATATGTCATAGTTGGACAGTGGTGATTCTTTCTTCGTAGTTCATAAAATAATGGTGTGCTTTATAATTGCTGGTGCCTTTATTTATGAAATACATGACTATCACCTTCATCTCTCATGGATGAGTAATAGCCTGCTCACAAGTAAATCGGGGGTCTCCTGCCCATCTCCCTGACCTACCCTCCTCCTAGGACACCTCCCTCTTGCTACATTTGCCTTCTCTTCCCACCTCTCACCACAAGCTTGTGCCTATTTATACTGGGTACTGTTGGTTGTCTGGCTAACACTCTTTCCACCTCCCACCACAGCTAACAGAATCCTGATTTGGATAGACATGTCCACCCATGGTGGGTGGGTGGTGGTTATCGTAGCCCATCGCAATTAGATGCCCAATTTAATCATGGATAATGCCATTTCTCTCACTTGTGATTGGTTTGGGGCTGGGCTAGTGAGCCAGTTCTGGTTTAAGAAAAGGTGTCCTGTGTGTGTGTCGGGGTCGGGGGTGGGGTCTCCCGGGGAAATCATCTTCTCTTTTCAAAATGACCCAGGAGAAGTTTTCTTCCCTCTCCTAGACACAGGTCTAAATGTGCCTGGAACTACAGGCAGCTATCCTAGGACCCTAAAGGGGATCCAGCCTTGGGATGCTGGGACTGGCAGAGCAGTGACACGCAGAAGACCCCACATTCTAATGACGTGTTTGAACACTGCTGCGTTCCCCGCTTTTCACCCTTGGACTTGAGAACTCCCAGGCAGGGAAGTCAGAAACTTCCTTATCATTTAAGCCACCTTGAGTTGGGTTTTCCGTTACTTTCAGCTGAAAATGTGTGCATAGCCTCAAGGCTTTTCCTCTTGCCTGACCCTCTCCCCCTGGCTGGCTCCACCCCATCCTTCAGGTCCACCTCTGAGGTCACTCCCTGTCACTTCCCTGTTGGATGTGCCTCCTGCCAATCACTCCATCCCATCCTGTTCGGTTTCCTGCAGAACCCTTGGGAATTCATGAAGCCTCTCTTGTTTAGGGACAGCACCATCCTCCCTTGTGTTGGAACACAGGGCCCATGAGGGCTATTCATCTCGCTTTCCAGGACCTAGCCCAGTGCCTGGAATGTAGTAAGCACTCAAGAAATCATCTCCGGGTGAATGAGAAGTGGAGAGCTGGCATTCTAATCCGAGGCATCTCCCACCTTGCTAGACGCCACCTTTCAGAACCCTTCTCCTCCCTCCTTTCGGATTCAGGTTCCTTGTTGCAGAGGCAAGTTCCAGTTGATTAACCTCTCTGGCATTTCCCCCTAATGATCGGCATTCTCCCTTTGCACTTGAACCCTTAAGAAACAGACAACCAACACATAAGTAACTTCCTGGCCTGCAGTTGGTTTCTCTGCCCAGGATTGATGCCTATGGTCCCTAGACTGAGATGCCGGGCCTAGGATTGGAATGGCTTTATTGTCCACCTCCCTGCCTTCTCTGCCAGTAGCCCCCCACCTGATCTGCTGCAGTGGGAAAAAGGTCACCTTGGCAATGGACCCCAAGAATTCCTCAGAAGATGGAAATTTTAGCTCAGACTGGGAAAATGATCTGGCCACAGGCAGTGAGTGGAAGACAACCTTGGTTTCCTCTCTTTTCAGATTCCAAGATCTTTTCAATAACCTGTTACTTCTCTTAGATGGAGACAGAGAAAATGGAGCTCAGACCCCTGAGTTGCCATTACGTCCAGGGTAACCTAGAACATGTCATTTAAATTCTGTGAGCCTCTGTTTACCCATCTGTCGATTAGTGTGCTCAGCCAGCCTCATGGCTGTGTGTGTGTGTGTGTGTTTCTTAGAAGATCGTGCCAGCGCTGATATAATGCTTATAAAAACACCAAAGCAGCTTCTTCTTTAAGGCCAGTTTCAATGTCCATCTAAAGCAGGCATTTAAAAATTTGACCTCTTATAAACATGCATCAGTGTCCTTAAAAAACGCTTAACCTGAAACATCCATTTTCTGCTTGCCTCATCTGACGAGCCATGTCCCCAGCTCCCAGACATCTGGTGCCTGCAGCTGACCCATTAGCTGCCTCTCCTGCCCCCATAGCAGAGAGATCTGTCCTCCAGCTTGATCCAGGCCACCATGAAATATTTAAGCAGCCCTGACAGCAGATAACTTATTTTGACTGGATTCTGCTAGGATCGTGGATTGGATTACAGATGAGAGGTCTGACCAGCTAAGAGAAGTCGGAGGTCTGAAGCAGGGCTGCCTGCAACATGGAGAATGAACACTTAGAAAGAAATTGCAATTTGGGGTGCTACTTTTTCAACAAATGCAAACTTTGCAAGTTCAGACTTGCTGCAGACTCCTAAAACAGTGGCCGAGACCTGAGAACCGATACCAGAGAGAAGAGGATTGCCGTCCTTAGAGTCATAAAGATCTGGGTTCAAACCCAGCCTGGCCATTTTCTGGCTCTATTCCCCTGGCAAGTTACTGAGTTATACTGAGACCCAGTTTCTGTCTGTGTAAGTTGGGGAAAATAAGGCTTACCTCCCAGTATTGCCGTGAGGTCTCAATGTGATAAGGTCATTTGGAGGTACCTGCCAGGTTCTTACTTTATATAAGTTTCCTCCTCCCATCCAATCCGGGGCTTCTTACCCAGGTCAACTTTAAGAGACAGCCAGGCATTACCTGATGGATATTGGGTCACCTGGCAATGGAACCAAATTCACTCCATCCACACACTTAGAACCTACTCGAGACTCCTAGGATTTCTTTACCATTCACCTCATTCCACCTCAAAAGGATCTGAGGCTGTTGACTACATAGTGTGTTTATATACACTCCTGTTAATAAAACAGGAGTAGGCATAATAACAGATAATGTTTACAGAGTGCTTACTATATAGCAGGTCCTGAGTTAAGTGCCTTACCCACATTAATGTTTTTCCAGAGATTGGAAAAAAAAAAGGAACTCTCTGGCAAGCAGGTGAAAGCAGACCTGCTAAGCATTGGTGGCCCATTTCTGGTTTTAATGCCAGCGCAGCCCCGAGTTCAGGGCCATGGTTATAAAATAAATTGTTCCGATCGCAGAAAAAAATAAGGGGGTTTGGACTAGAAAGCTTTAGCGTCGCAATAACACAAATAATCTTTCCTCCAGGAGTCCCAGCAGTAGAAGTGTTTCTGTAGCTGGGTGTTCACAGCCTTAAAACCTAAATGTCAGCAGCTCCTGCTGTGTTGGATCATGTGCTATTCCCCTTACGGCCACCAGCTCTGACATCGGGGCAAAGTATCTTAGGTATTTTTTTATCCTCTTTATCGTCTTTTTTCAGCCAGTGTTGTGACGAAGTCTCTCAAAGCAAATGTTATAACTTCAAAGCCATTCACCTATCACCCTTGTGGTTCCCTCAGGGGGCCCGGTAAGGCCAACTGTATACTGTAAATAATCCATTGGGTTATAGCCAGTTTGCACAATGGACACTCACACTACAGGAGAAAAGTCTATGGTTGAGGGCCCAAGATCTCTCTGAGCTCCCTGGCAGCCCATTCCCCCAGGGAAATTCGGTGAAGTCCGGAGGGTGTTGGTGCTTTGGCTTGGCTCTTTTGAAGTGGGCACCATCTACCAGGCTTTGGGCTGGTTACTTTTTACCCCTCTGGCTGTGGCTTCCCCGGCATGAACACAGGATCTGTCTACTCGCACAGTGCAGAATGCCTGTAGGATTTGACAGACCCTAGGCTCCGCTCCCATCATTCCCAGAATGTGTCAGTCTCTGTCTACCTGCCCAGATTACACACACACCATTTCAAGGAATCTTGACAAGTCCCCTGTGAGGTGGACAGTGTACTCCTCTTTGACGGATGAGGAAACGGAGGCTCAAAGAGATAAGGTAAGCTGTCCAATCTCACGTAACCTGCGAGTGGCAGAGCCTGGGCTAGACCCCAGGTCTCCTGACTCCACTGCAGCTTCAGAGGGGTCCAAGGCTGGGCTTAACAGCACACAGGGGTCATAGTGCTGGGACTCAAACCCAAGGCTCTGGACAAGGGTCCAGCACGCACCCCATAACACAACATGACTGCCTAGCTGCTGTGCACCCATGTAATAAATTTTTGCTGCCCACTTACCAGGCACTAGGAGCTATTGGATGTCATGAGGATGCAGCTGTGAGCAAGACAGACAGGATCTGTGTTTCTTGGGCTCACCTTCTAGTGGGGGAGGGAGACTCTAAAGAAGGAACTGATAAATTGACAATCACTGTGGTTGGGATGAGTCTCATGGTGGAAATATGCAGGGTCTGTGGAGGGAAGAAGGGGTGAGGGTGTGGGGTCACTGCTTTAGACAGGAGGTCAGGGAGGGCTTCTCTGCGGAAGTGACATTATCTGAGAACTGCATGATAAGCAGGAGGCAGATATGGAAGAGAGAACAGGACGGGGGAGGGCCTGGAGGTGCGAAGGCTCTGTGACAGGGACAGGGTAGTGTGGCTAGAAGGTCACGAATGAAGACAAGAAGGGCTTGGGGTGAAGGTGGGTTAAGCACAGGCCTTGAGGACACATGGAGGGGCTGAATATTTTCCTATGAGCGACACCGAGACACTGAAGTTTTTAGGCATGGAGGTGACGTGACCAGATTTGCATTTTAGAAACATTACTCTTAGCTGCCGCCACTGCTGTTGCTGCTGCCGCTGCCGTGTGTGTGTGTGTGTGTGTGTGTGTGTGTGTGTGTGTGTGTGTGTGTGAGTGCGCACGCATGCATATACACGCACTGGGGGTGGGGATGGGGGTTGCACGTGGGGATCAGGGAAGCCAGAGAGATGCTGCTGTGGGAGCCCCAGCACGCCTGGACTAGGCTGTGGTAACAGGAATGGAAGAAGGGGGCAGATTTGGGTCATGCTGAAAAACAAAATTATCACAACTTACGGATGGCCTGAAAGTGAGCAGCAAGAGAGGGGAAGGTGTTCAGAATGACTTCCAGGCTCTGGGCTCAAACACACCAGATGCAGAATAGGTCTTCTAATTTGGGGCTGTTAGAACGGGTCCGTGAGGGCGGGGCCCGGGGGGAGGATCAAGGACCTTGCTGGGAGGCTTGAGTTTTGAGTCCCACCCTGCAGCAGGAGTCCTTCCAGCAGC